>NC_090234.1:27506197-28106197 GCF_024489055.1 Chanodichthys erythropterus
GTAGTAAGCACTGTCACGTGATCGCTGCGCTGTTTATTATTGCTCTGTGCTGATAAACGGTCTGCACTGCACAGCACAAACGAGTTGCGCTGTTTCGTTTCGTTTGCCGTTTGATGTTTCTCATATGAAACAGAAATTGCAGCTCTTATCAGTTGTGCAATGTGGTGGTCATACCAGTGTGACCTCTGACTAAATTTAGTTGCACTGGCAGAAAAAAAGGTCGCAAAATGCGACCATTTAATCGCAGTCTGGAGCCCTGCTAACGTTAAGATCCTTCAGAAGGATAAGCAAAGCAATGCTTTAATATAATATGCTTCCCAAAGCCCTGTTTTTTCACTCTTTGACACGCTTTATTCTGTGCTTCTGGGAGACACATTAACATCATAGTTTGAGTTTAAAAAAAAGGGAAAGAAGAATGAAATATGAAAAGCTGCATGAAATCCTTCATCCAATCCTACTAATTATCCTGACATGAGGAGGAACATAGCAGGATAATGACAGTGTGCGTTTTGATCTCTGTGATTGTGTGTGTGTTATAAAGACTGGAGACAGTCCAGAGAAAACAGGATTATGGTCCAGTCTCTATGGGATGTTAGTCACACATGCTGGAATCAGTGTCCAACAGTCAGAACCAGCACTGAAACTTTGGGCCGTTTTCCCATTGGGCGAGTTCAGAAGACTGTGTGTTTAAGTAAAACACAAAGCAATTTTGTGTGTGTGTTACATGTGAGGCTCTGAGAGGCGCGTTGAGGCGTGTTTCTGTGCCATCTGTGGGTTCTGTTGTAATTAACATGTCAGATCTCTCTCTCATGTTCAGTCTAGCTCGTTGTGTGTGTGTACTCATATGTGGTAATTAAATGTTTTCTCACTGGATGAGTGTGTGTATGAGTGATAATTTAGATGTCATGTGGTACACATATGCAGTAGTCATTTATGTGTTGCTGTGAGCTTGTCTTTAATTGTTGATGAGTGTGTTTGTGTGCAGCTTTACTAAACTTTGAAATCTCTTAAAGCGAAAATTCAGATTCTGACATCATTTACATGACATCTTCATGTCGTTCCAAACCTATATGACTCTTTTTTTCTTGGAACATAAATGGAGATCATGTTTTTAGTCTGCTATTTTTATTTTATTTTGACATTAAAAAGCCAATATTAATGTGTTATACAGGTGCTGGTCATATAATTAGAATATCATCAAAAAGTTGATTTATTTCACTAATTCCATTCAAAAAGTGAAACTTGTATATTATATTCATTCATTACACACAGACTGATATATTTCAAATTTAATGTTTTTCTATTTCTTTTAATTTTGATGATTATAACTGACAACTAAGGGAAATCCCAGATTCAGTATCTCAGAAAATTAGAATATTACTTAAGACCAATACAAAGAAAGGATTTTTAGAAATCTTGGCCAACTGAAAAGTATGAACATGAAAAGTATGAGCATGTGCAGCACTCAATACTTAGTTGGGGCTCCTTTTGCCTGAATTACTGCATCAATGAGGCATGACATGGAGTCGATCAGTCTGTGGCACTGCTCAGGTGTTATGAGAGGTTGGTCTGATAGTGGCCTTCAGCTCTTCTGCATTGTTGGATCTGGAATATCGCATCTTCCTCTTCACATTTAAGGTCAGGCGAGTTTGCTGGCCAATTAAGAACAGGGATACCATGGTCCTTAAACCAGGTACTGGTAGCTTTGGCACTGCAGGAGCCAAGTCCTGTTGGAAAATGAAATCTGCATCTCCATAAAGTTGGTCAGCAGCAGGAAGCATGAAGTGCTCTAAAACTTCCTGGTATACAGCTGCGTTGACCTTGGACCTAAGAAAACACAGTGGACCAACACCAGCAGATGACATGGCACCCCAAACCATCACTGACTGTGGAAACTTTACACTGGACCTCAAGCAATGTGGATTGTGTGCCTCTCCCCTCTTCCTCCAGACTCTGGGACCCGGATTTCCAAAGGAAATGCAAAATTTACTTTAATCAAAGAACATAACTTTGGACCACTCAGCAGCAGTCCAGTCTTTTTTGACTTTAGCCCAGGCAAGACGCTTCTGACGCTGTCTGTTGTTCAAGAGTGGCTTGACACAAGGAATGCGACAGCTGAAACCCATGTCTTGCATACGTCTGTGTGTAGTGGTTCTTGAAGCACTGAATCCAGCTGCAGTCCACTCTTTGTGAATCTCCCCCACATTTTTGAATGGGTTTTGTTTCACAATCCTCTCCAGGGTGTGGTTATACCTATTGTTTGTACACATCTTTTCCTTCCCTTCGGCTCTCTATTAATGTGCTTGGACATAGAGCTCTGTGAACAGCCAGCCTCTTTTGCAATGACCTTTTGTGTTTTGCCCTCCTTGTGCAAGGTGTCAATGGTCGTCTTTTGGACAACTGTCAAGTCAGCAGTCTTCCCAATGATTTTGTAGCCTACAGAACTAGACTGAGAACTAGACCATTTAAAGGCCTTTGCAGGTGTTTTGAGTTAATTAAGCTGATTAGAGTGTGGAACCAGGTGTCTTCAATATTGAACCTTTTCACAATATTCTAATTTTCTGAGATACTGAATTTGGGATTTTCCTTAGTTGTCAGTTATAATCATCAAAATTAAAAGAAATAAACATTTGAAATATATCAGTCTGTGTGTAATGAATGAATATGATATACAAGTTTCACTTTTTGAATGGAATTAGTGAAATAATCAATTTTTTGATGATATTCTAATTATATGACCAGCACCTGTACTACTTTTATCTTTATATGAGAAGCAGAGTTCTCAGAAAGGAAGATTATCAGTTAATTATGACCTAAATTTGATCTTTTCCTCATAAAATGATCATATGGCCTCAGAAGACTTGGAATGTAGCACACAACTACTTTACAACCTGGTACTTCCAGCAAAAAAACAGCAACGTAAACAATGGCAAATATATCCGTTTATGTTCAACAGAAGAAAGAAGTCGCACAGGTTTGAAACTACAGGATGGTGAAGATTTAACATTTTTAACTACACTGTCCCTTCAAAATCTCAAATCCCTCTGTACTCTCATCGTCAGTCACTGTCAAGGTTTCAGATGTAGACGTTAATACATAGAGCTGCATGTTTGTATTTAGATTGTCATGTAGAGACGGTTTCCCCTTCTAATCTTCATCAGACCAGGTGTTACCTCAGTAATCTGTGTCTCTGAGAGCGTGATATATTGGAAAAGCTCTCTTTTAGCTATAGCAACTGTGGAACTGGGAGTTACTAGCTGTCATAGTTTGGCACATTATGAATGCTTTAGCACTGGCTTAATAACTAGCTGTCAGAGTTGACCACCGGCATTAAGAGATCTGGCTACGACAGCGATTTTATACAGTCTATAATAGTAACTGTGTGTATCTTGGGGCAGAAAATCCCCTTATTGACTTTTAGAAGATGTCAGAAGACAGGAGATTTGTTCAGAGTTTGAGAGTGCCAACAGAAACTAACATTAACAAAGAGTACCATAGTACTGCCTTGTTTTGGATTTTACTGGGAGGACTTTCAATTGTATGTCATGTACTCATATTTTGAATTTATCATTATAAATGGTCATAATTATTAGTGTACTAATAAGATCCTCAAAGTCAAACAACAGTGATGTTATCATGCCAGCTAACATGTTTTACTCCACACAAACATTCACATTTCTAGCTGATGAAATATTTCAGAGCAGAGCAAATTTAGAAAACCTGTATTCACTTTAGACAATTTAAAGACTTTTCTGTGGCTTTTTAAGATTATACTTATATTAGGTGCTTAGGTCTTCCATGACCGTGGGAACCCTGTGGTTGGTTTCAGATGCATTACATCAGTCTGATTGTGTTAGGAGTTCCTCTGCTTCTTCATATTGCCAGAAAACGAGCAGAGAGATTTGATATTTATCTCCATTTATACGTACACACAAACTCAAGAGCGTTCCTGCTTTGAAGTGCTTATCTCTGACCACAAACACAAAGAGCACAATGTTAGGGATTTTATTCTTGCCGATGTAAGGGAGAATAAAAGCTAGAGGAAAAGGAGAATATAGTGACATTCTGTTCATCTGATAAAACTCATTTATGTGAAAAAATGCACTGTTCATGACTCAAAGAGAATTTGTAAAATGGCAACCTTGTCATATTTTCTCTCTCTTATTTGTTCTTGTAAACCTATTACGCTCTACTGAATATGAAAAATACTGACATATACATCTCTTGTTCTGTAGCTCTTTGACCCTGAAGTGCTTATTTCATTTGACAGTGACAGGACTTTGCGTTGCCCCGGTCCTGCTGCATTTCTGTACCATCAGCAGAAAAATGACAAGACAAGTCTATCTGCATTTACTATTCATATATTGTAAGGGAGAAACTTAGTGCAAACACTGTGATGCTTTTAAAAAATTGCTTCTTTTGTTTGGGCAACCCAACATGTCATCTTCTGACTTGAACAGGTGTGAGTTAGGAAAATGAAATTAAATAATTATAGTAATTTATATGTTCATAGTATTTATATTTTTTCTCAAATCATGCAGCACTAGACTTTTTTTTACCTCCAGGAACCAACTGTTACATTGTATTTGACTGAAGATTTAAGTTATAGAAGGGTGTCATTTATGCTATTTTGCCTTTTTTTTCATTAAGGGTACGTTTACATTGACAACAATATGCTTAAAACGGAGAAGCTTTTCCTTTTCGTTTTCCGAATACAGACGACACCGCTGTCAAAACGATCCCCATTCATACGGATTCTTGAAAACAACTAAAAAAATGCTGTATTCTGCTGGCAGGCCATTATATGGTAATGCGCATGTGCATGACGTCATTATTTTCACAGATACATGTTTTTGTTGTTTACATGGAGACCCCTTTTCAAAAGTTTGCGTTATCAGGCAACCAAAACACCATTGTTGTGTTTCGGACTCAGGATGCAGCACAGTTTAGAGTGTCTATGTTTGTGTAGAACTGGATCTGTGTGTGGGAATGCCATTGTTTCCGTCATTGTTACCAGCCTACCTAAACATCACACGACCATCTCATCATTAAAATCCCATTTCAACATCACGGGTGACGATTCTCTCTTTAACCTGTGACCTTTCCCACCGCTGTCACCAGCATTGCTGGGCACAGTTAGCATCCTGATGATAAGAACGTTCGCACTTAACATTTTTTTTCTGCAGAATGACGGGAAAATCGTTGTAGCTGTCAGTCATTTCCTATTCCGTGCTGGACTGCCAGACCGTTGACCCTTGAACTGTGACTAGATCGCAGCTGCAAGTTGTTAGGAGGTTATCCAGTGGTTGCGTGTAGGTTATCAGCAGGTTTAGTGGAGTATGGCAGACAGAAGCCACACACACGCACCCTAATGAGAGCGAGTTCAGTTAGAGTATACGTGAGCAATATGGCAGAAGCTGTGAAGTTTGTTTACATTCACAGTGATGTTCTGTTTTAAAGGTGCCCTTGATTCAAAAATTTAATTTTCCTCGGCATAGTTAAATAACAAGAGTTCAGTACATGGAAAAGACATACAGTGAGTCTCAAACTCCATTGTTTCCTCCTTCTTATATAAATCTCATTTGTTTAAAAGACCTCTGAAGAACAGGCAAATCTCAACACCGACTGTTACGTAACAGTCAGGGTGTACGCCCCCAATATTTGCATATGCCAGCCCATGTTCCCAACATTATGAAAGGCATTAGACAAGGGCAGTATTAATGTCTGGATGTGCAGCCGAATCAACAAGCATTAACAACAGCGAAAAATGGCAGATGGAGCGATAATAACTGACATGATTCATGATTACATGATATTTTTAGTGATATTTGTAAACTGTCTTTCTAAATGTTTCGTTAGCATGTTGCTAATGTACTGTTAAATGTGGTTAAAGTTACTATTGTTTCTTACTGTATGCACGGAGACAAGAGCCGTCGCTATTTTCATTCTTAAACACTTGCAGTCTGTATAATTCATAAACACAACTTCATTCTCTATAAATCTCTCCAACAGTGTGTAATGTTAGCTTTAGCCACGGAGCACTATCAAACTCATTCATAACCAAATGTAAACATTCAAATAAACACTGTACTTACGCGATTAGACATGCTGCATGACGAACACTTTGTAAAGATCCATTTTGAGGGTTATATTAGCTGTTTGAACTTTTTTATGTTGTTTAAGGCAAGCGCGAGCTCCGTGGGTGGAGAGCACGAGCAATTAAAGGGCCAGCAGCCCTGATTCGGCTCATTTATAATGATGCCCCAAAATAGGCAGTTAAAAAATGAATTAAAAAAAATCTATGGGGTATTTTGAGCTGAAACGTCACAGACACATTCAGAGGACACCTTAGACTTATATTACATCTTTTAAAAAAATAATAGGGCACCTTTAAACCTAATGAGCTGCCCATATTGATATTTTACAGCATAATAATAGAATGATTTTTTATGTACTGGTATGTAGTAACGAAAGCTGGCATTTTCTAATGTAAAATTGTATGAAAAACCTTCCATGTACATTTAATTATGCTGCTTCTTAGGGCTAACATTTACCATTGTTCAGCTAATGTTTGTGAGCAAAATCCAGTTATTTCAGTAGGAATCCATGCCATCTGAAATTCTGTGTAAGGGTGAAAGATTTCCCCTTGCAGATTTTACAACAAGTTGGTCATGTATATGAGTTCTCTGCATTGACCAGCAGAGAGCTGCTTGGTTTGAAAGCGATATTTGTGTGGGTCACAGTCTTGCAAATGGGTCCACTTCACCACACTGTGAAACTTCTCATTCAAAGTTGTGTTATGTTTTTGTCTGATGTGTACGATAAATGCTCCGTTCCGCTCGGAAGGGAAGCTCGCGCAGATAAGATCCTCTCTGTGTGTCGCTATTGTTACCATGACAAACAGAATGACAGTGCTACGATCGTTATTATCATTATCAAAAGAGGGTTTGATTACCTGCCAGCGCATACTGACTGCAGCAGCTGTGGCATCGTGGGATATCAATGAGACACTCTGAGAGACATATGAGCAATGCACTCAATAGAAGGATAAGAAAAATTACCGGCATAACAGATAAGGCTTTATGAAAGCACTGAAGATGGAGATAAGGGCGATGACAAAGCATGAATGCCACATTGAAATGACTTCATAAATTAAAATATTTAAGCTCTGCTTCAAAACCTAATGAGCTGTCTCACTGCCTACATAGACAGCTGGATTCTAAGGGAGTATGCTAACCAGTGACAGATTTAAACTTATGCATCAACTCTGTGACTAGGGGTGGCTGATATGACAAATCATATCACAAGTTTTTTTCATGCAGGATCCCTATCCACGATCTTATGATGATTCTTTTTCATGTTGGTCCAGCAGAGATCTCCTTATCAAAAAGCACCTGAAGTTTTTTTATGTCCCTCTTTGAGCGAGAGTTGCTGGTGTCTCTTTCAGCCCCACTTTCTTCAGCTGGTTTGAAGTTCGCTAGAGTAAACGCCCAGGGCCAGCCTCCATCACACTGCTGCCCCAGCACTCAACAGCTCTTAAAGTGCAGCTCTTCTGGACTGTAGCCTACATTTCCTGTAGAGCTGCACAATTCTGGGTAAACTGAGAATCAAGATTTTTTGGTTTCAAATAGAGATCACAATTCTCCCATGATTCTGAATATGCAACTAAACAAAATAATATGATACAATGAGCTTATGCTGCGTTCATGCCATAACTACCATAATTAAGAGATGGCAGCCAGTGACACTCTAACCAGAGCTGTTCAGTCAGACTCAGAATTATGTGTTTCCATCAAGCGTGCCACACGAGTCCTGAAAAGTGAAGCCAAAGCATCTCGATCACCCTCAGGTGGCTGGATGCAGTATAGGTCATAAACCCCGCCCTCTCCATGTAATGTAATGGGATGTGAGACAAACTAAATAGTCAAATTACAGGTGAATTTTTTTCCCCAAGATGGTTTCTGTCATTTTAGGCAGATTTTATCACACTGATGTTAGTTCAAGTGTCCGTTCTTTAAAAAAAGTTTGTTTTTAGTTAGTTATTTAATATTATAAAAATGCTTTTTTTTTGACGTCATGATTGCTGAAATTGACAGCTTCTCTGAGTGAAGTAGTCACTGAAGCACCAATAGACTTTTTTTCTGGATCTTAGGGAGGAGATTTGAGCTTTAAATTTAAAGGATTAGTCCACTTTTAAATAAACTTTTCCTGATAATTTACTCACCCCCATGTCATCCAAGATGTCCATGTCTTTCTTTCTTCAGTCGAAAAGAAATTAAAGTTTTTGATGAAAACATTCCAGGATTTTTCTCCTTATATTAGACTTGAATGGGCACCAAACAGTTGAAGGTAAAAATTAGTTTCACTGCAGCTTCAAATTGTTCAACACGATCCCAGATGAGAAATAAGGGTCTTATCTAGTGAAACCATTGCTCATTTTCTTAAAAAAAAATAAAATAATGAAAATTATATGTTTTAACCTTAAATGCTCATCTTGAACTAGCTCTCTTCTTCTTCTCCTCTATTTGAATTCCAACAGTATAGACACTGCTAAGTGTATTACTGCCCTCCACAGGTCAAAGTTTGAACTAATTTTTAAATGCAATATGCTCGTTCAATAGTATATAACAATTAGTTCAAACTTTGACCTGTGGAGGGCAGTAATACTTTTTAATAATTTTTTTTTTTTTTTTTTGTAATTTATGGTGTATATTATGTTAGTTTGTTATACTGTACAGCACCTTGGTCAACAATTGTTGTTTTTATTGGTGCTATATAAATAAAGCTGAGTTGAGTTGAGTTGAATAATACACTTAGTGTCTACACTGCTGGAATTCTAGTAGAGAAGAAGAAGAGAGCTAGTTCAAGATGAGCATTTATGGTTAAAACTTATATAATTTTCTTTTCTTTTTTTTCAGAAAATGAGCGATGGTTTCACTAGATAAGACCCTTATTTCTCATCTGGGATCGTGTAGAACGCTTTGAAGCTGCAGTGAAACTAATTTTTGACCTTCAACTTTTTTATTGCCCATTCAAGTCTACTATAAGCAGAAAAATCCTGGAATGTTTTCATCAAAAACTTTAATTTCTTTTCGACTGAAGAAAGAAAGACATGGGCTGCGTCCGAAATCGCATACTACATGAGTAGGTACTACATTTGAATTTGAACGTACTTCCCGACCGTTAAACAGTACGTTCTATATAGTATGAATATGAGTAGTATGAATGGAATTCGTACGTACTACATCCGCCATGTTAATGTTGTCACTTGTCATGTGTCGTCACAACAGCGCGCAAATTTAAATATGTCAAAGTATAATTACCTATTTAGCTAGGAAATTTTACCTCAGAATAAAAATACATCTGTGAATATCACGACAGAGGCTGATTTGAAGCAACGAAATTAAGCAATTTATTGTTAAAATGAATGCATATAAAAATACACGAGAAACAAAAGACATGAATCAATAAACAAACTTGAATACATTATATATAAATAGTGTGTAGATAGACAGATAGGGCGAGAGAAATGCACAACATGGCCTAAATATTATATACAATATATACAAATAAATACAATGATGATAATAATATACATATTCTAAAAAAAAAAAAAAAAACTACAAACTGTGAGCCCTATAAACTACTGCCGCCTGAATGTTGCTGTCCGTTAAGTTTTCTAATCTCATTAAACTGCTTAACAACGAACGTCTCCGTTGAACAAAACAGTGTTAACAAGCGGATGTAATGTTATCTCGACCTGTTGGTTAGCTTGATGTGCTGTCAGTAATAATGAATAAACATCTTTTTACAGCCAACACTTAATCTTCTCATTACATTGTTTAAACTTTCAATAAGACAGCCGTTTACTTACATTATGTTAAACAAGTGCAATTTAACCACAATAAACACAGTTTTTCCCTGAGGTACTTAAGGACTTGAATGAGCTGCATATCGCCGCTTTCCGCCATTTTTGAATTATGAAGAATCCTCTCCTGTGGCATCACGGGATAGCGAAGCGTCCATCGAATGCCTACTACAGAATTCGGGCGGAAGCAGTAGGTCATCCGGGTACTTCTCGCCTACTGTTTTTCGAATACTATGAATTCGGACATACTACTCGACTCGCATACTGTTTTTCGCATACTATATAGTAGGGAAGTATGCGATTTCGGACGCAGCCATGGACATCTTGGATGACATGGGGATGAGTAAATTATCAGGAAAGTTTATTTAAAAGTGAACTAATCTTTTAATTTCTATATTTCCAGAACTGTTTATTTCACACCAACATAATGAGTTGTTCCTTGATATCGCGGCTCCACTTCGCCCTCACTACTGCACAGACTTGGGCCCCAAGTTCACTATGTGAAGACTTGAGAGATGTCCGCGCCATATTAGTACACTGGCCGCTTCACTTACTACAATGGAAGACAGTGAAGGTGTGTCGTCCATCTTTTTTTACAGTCTATGGTTTCCATGTCAACTGTATCAACACCTAAATGAATCTGCAGCTCTCTACGTTGTTTACGTTCATTATTATTATAATGTTATGTGCTTTGAGACATGAAGTAGTTTAACACTGTCTCTTGTTACACTTTGCTGAGAACAGCTGTGTGTGCGTTCATGTGTTTTGAAGGCGTGTATGTATGTTAGGGTGAGATGTTATGATTTGAAAGCTAGCTAGCTATCGCTAGCCTCTCTGAAAATGTCCTCTTGCAACTTTAACAGATATATTTTACTGTGTACAGCAGCAATTCCTTAGGAAATATATGATGTGCCCTAGTAAAAGTGTTTTTTAAATGTCAAAAAATATAGATATACTGTTCAAAATGAAGATAAACTATATTTTGAACAGTTAATGTGATGAATTGCACTTCTGGCTATTGCAACTGACTTCATACAGTATATCCACTCAAAATGACCTTGGCATAAGTTATACATACCGTTTGAGAGAAAATGGAGTTTTATAATATTCTCACGGTGTTGTGGAGTGATTGTGCATCTGGAGGTGAATTGAATGGTTGGTGGTATGTATTTTTCCTCAACAAATGCTGCTAGCGCAGAGAAGAATCTAACCGCACACACACACACACGTTCCAAAGTAGATAAACACAAAGGAACTGGAAGAAACTGCTGTGCAATTAGTGTCATTGTTGTGTCATTTTAATTCCAGCGGTGAAATTACACAGATTCTTCATTTATCGCACCCTTTCTTCTCTACCTCTGCAGACACGGCCAGTCGCTCCTTTTCTTTTGTCTGCACAAATCATCCTGTGGTTCTAAAGCAGGATGGGCCCAAATCACAGGGGACGAGAAGCAGATAATGAAGTCAATCCTCTCTCTCTGTCTTTCAATCTCCGGTTCAGTTTTTCTATGCTACGTCTGTTTTCTGCCTTTATTTTTTTTCTCTCTCTCTCTCACACACATGCACACATTTGTATAATCCTCTGCTGCTCTGTGCTAAATGCATTTTAGAATTTTTTTTTTTTTTTTTTTTTTTTTACAAATACACCAAAGACACCTTGATTTCTCTCACGTTGTGTTTCTTTTTATCATTATTCTCGTTTTGTCTCTCTCGGCGCCTGAAGTAATGGATTGATTGGCCATAGAGCACACTGGGACTTTTGCATACACTATACTGTTCAAAAGTTTGGTCAGTAAGTGTTTGTTTTTTCTTATTTTAAAAGAAATTAACACTTGTTCAGCAATGATGCATTTATTTTGATCAAAAGTGACAGTTAAGATGTTTAGATTTCTATTTCAAATACACTACATACTGTACTTTTTAACTTCCTATTCATAAAAAAATCAGTTTCCACAAAAATATTAAGCAGCACAACTTTCAGTTTTCAACATTGATAATAATAGGAAATGTCTATTGGGCACCAAATCAGCATATTAGAATAAATTCTGAAGGATCACATGACACTGACAATATTACAGTTTTTACTGTATTTTTTATCAAGTAATTGTATGGTGAACATAAAAATCTTACCGACCCTAAACTTTTGAACAGTAGTATACATAAATACAGGTAACATAAATATATATAAAAAAAAGATTTAAATGGAGAAAGGTTTTGACATTGTAGTTTTTTCTACTTTGTGCTCTCAGGTTCAGAAAATTTAGTGTATATCTGATCATTGTCCTCATGTTTGATTTCACTTCTAAAACCAAACTTTATTAAGCCACCTGAAATGATACATCTGGTTCTTAGTGACTGGTTTCTGTTTTCCTCCTTTTCTTCCTATTGTCTCTCTTTTGTTGTCCATCTAATCATAAGCATCTCTGCTCTCTCATATGACACACACACACACACACACACACACACACACACACACACACACACACACACACACACACACACACACACACACACACACACACACACACACACACACACACACTGACCACCATGACCAAAACACATTCAGCTAACATCACAAAACATTTGTGGTAATGTTTGTAACTGAAATGTTGCATATGGTCATTTGTTATTTATAAATTATTCAAATGTATGTTATGTAGAAAGTTGAATGTAATTGAGTATGGGAGCTGAGGAATAAATCTGACAGGTTTAATGTAGCTTCAGCTTCCTGATAATTGAACAGCTTTTCCTGCTGCGAGAGCACAATATTGTAACATTTCCTGCTTTATGCATTTGTTTGTTCTGCTTTATTAGTTTCTTCCCTGGAATGCTGTTTAGTTTTAATTTTCACAGCTGTCTTTCAGTTTACCACGATGAATAATGACTTTAACTGTGGGGTTTTTCTGGAAAATTTGAAAAATGTGCTCTTTATTTTAATAAATCACAGGTAGTTTCCAATTACAAGGCACAGTTCCCATGAAGCCAATTCTTTCATTCTCTGTAAACCTAGAGTTATGTCAATTCTGTATTTCATTTTTCACATTTGACAAGAATATTTTCTAAAACCATAAGGCCATGTTACATTAACTATGAATTGTGCTAGATCAATAATGGGTAATCCAGTTAATCGTCAAATATTTGTCTGCCGATTAACAGAAGTGGTCATTCCCCAACTGTGAATTTTGAGTAAATATTGTCTATTAACTTCTTAAAGTATTCATTTAAATTTAGAAATGTTTCATTTGCCATCATTATATTGAATTATAGCCTTTGTATAACATTGACATCTCAGCATCAGCCATTAAAATAAATGAATGGAATAATAATAATAATAATAATAATAATAATAATAATGTAATAATGAGCACTAATGTTTGAGTTTTAGTGCTTATTCATTGCTGATCAAAAGTTTGGAGTCTTGCATCTCTTATTCTCACCAAGGCTGCATTTATTTGATCAAAATACAGTAAACATAGTAATATTTTGAAATAATTTTACAATCTAATGGTTTTCATTTTAAAAGATTTTTCATTTATTCCTGTAATGGCAAAGCTGAATTGTCAGCAGCCATTACTCCATCTTCAGAGTCAAATGATTGTTCAGAAATCATTATAATATGTGGAAACTGTGATACATTTTTACAGGATTATGTGACAAATACAAAGTTCAAAAGAACAGCATTTATTAGAAATAAAAATCTTTTGGAACATTATAAATGTCTTTATTGTTACGTTTGATCAAAATATTAATTTTTCATAAAAAAAAAAAAAAATAAATAAAATAATAATCTTATTGACCCCAAACTTTTAAATGGTAGTGTAAATGAAAATATCACAAAGACCTAAAATACCAAGTTTGGCTTTCCAATTCAGTAAAATGATTGCTTAAATCGGCTAGGGGTTGGAATACATTTATAATTGTTTTATGGTCGTTGGTAGAGAGAAGTGATTCATTCTCTTTGCTAACTGTGTTTTTCCTGTTTAGTGCAGAAAGCCATTTTAAAATGGCAATGGCAAAGTAATGGCTGATAATGCACTTCTGTTATTAGCAGTTAAATAAGGCATTTCGTTATTCGTGTGGTTGAACAGGCACTATGAAAATGCTGAGCGCACACACGCTTAATGATGTGGAAGGCTCAGGAGGAATATTCTTTTCTATTTCCCTCTGTTTTGATACTGGATTTCTGAGCTGCTCTGCCGGTCTATTGCAGTCCGTTTAGTTGCTGCGTTTCGGATTTTTCCCAACATCACCCGAGGCAGTTACATTACTCCATCTCGGTGTTCCAGCAATACATGTTCTTTCTGAGTGACATGTTTATTGGAAGAGGAACCGGAGTCACACACAAACACTCTTTACATTCTTTTCTTGCCCAACACACACAAACATATTAGACATCCCGTCTCCTTCTGTGTATATTCATGTTTAATGTGTGTATTTACTGTCCCACTTGCATAAATATTCAAACATCACTGATTTGGTCGAATACAAGAATTCTGTTTGATTTTGTAATTACACACATTATACGCCGCAAAGAATGCAGTCGTATTCAGGGGAGCTTGATGAACTTTGATCCCTAACTGCAGTTCTCAGGGATGAAACATAATGAACATGATGAGACAAAACCTCTCAAGCAAAGATAATATTAATATGAGGTTTCATTTAAAGGTGCCATCGAACGTTTTTTTTACAAGATGTAACATAAGTCTAAGGTGTCCCCTGAATGTGTCTGTGAAGTTTCAGCTCAAAATACCCCATAGATTTTTTTAAATTAATTTTTTTAACTGCCTATTTTGGGGCATAATTAGAAATGCGCGGCCCCTTTAAATGCTCACGCTCTCCGCCCCTGGAGCTCGCGCTTGCTTTAAACAGTGCATAAACAAAGTTTGCACAGCTAATATAACCCTCAAAATGGATCTTTACAAAGTGTTCGTCATGCATACTGCATGCATGCGTCGAATTATGTGAGTATAGTATTTATTTGGATGTTTACATTTGATTCTGAATGAGTTTGAGGTTTTGCTCCGTGGCTAAAGCTAACATTACACACTGTTGGAGAGATTTATAAAGAATGAAGTTGTGTTTATGAATTATACAGACTGCAAGTGTTTAAGAATGAAAATAGCGACGGCTCTTGTCTCCGTGAATACAGTAATAAACGATGGTAACTTTAACCACATTTAACAGTACATTAGCAACATGCTAACGAAACATTTAGAAAGACAATTTACAAATATCACTAAAAATATCATGTTATCATGGATCATGTCAGTTATTATTGCTCCATCTGCCATTTTTCGCTGTTGTCCTTGCTTGCTTACCTAGTCTGATTATTCAGCTGTGTAATGCCTCGATCATGGGCTGGCATATGCAAATATTGGGGGCGTACATATTAATGATCCCGACTGTTATGTAACAGTCAGTGTTATATTGAGATTCGCCTTTTCTTCGGAGGTCTTTTAAACAAATGAGAAGAAGGAGGAAACAATGGAGTTTGAGACTCACTGTATGTCATTTCCATGTACTGAACTCTTGTTATTTAACTATGCCAATATAAATTCAATTTTTAATTCTAGGGCACCTTTAATGTTTGACAGTGTAAAAGTGTTAATATTGCAGTAATGGCACAGAAAGTATATGAAAATATAGTTAAAATTTTCCTGACAGGCAAGTGCAGCACTCCTGAAACTCTACTAATTAACTACTGCAAGTTTAATAAAAATGAATTAAGGACACTCTCGTGTCTGTGTCACCTCCATCCTTTCATCTCTCTGTTTTCTTTCATGTCTTTTCCTTCTCTTTCTTATCCTCCTCTACAGCCATATGTGTGATTCTCTCTCAAGGGGTGTTCAATGTGACAGCGATTTGTAGTGACAAAAGACTGATAGTCATTTATTTTTAAATAGACTTGAGACCATTGGTGATGTGGTGTGGGTGTGTCTTGGTGAACTTTATGCTAATGAGCAATGACACATTGTGAATATCTTATGAACCACAATGTTTGTCTGATATTTCAGTCAATTGGAGGATGTTAATGCGGTCAAATAGGAGTTGGAAGAGGAAGAGATGGACATTTTGCTAACATAGGGATATGTTAACAATATATCCAATATATCCCACATATATTTTTAATATATTTTAACATCCAAACATGAGACAACTTTAAAGAACATCATTATAACACCTCAACACAGGTGAGAATGTGAACAGTGAGGAAGAAATTCAGCTTTCAGGTGTAGGAGTTAATTTTAGCAATGCAGTGTGATGCTTTTCCTAGCGTTGTGTGAAGGCTTTTCACATTCGTCGCCGGCTCCCATGAGCACCTGGGTTAGATGACAATCTTTATTTATCTGTCTTGCAGGAAGTGTGTTTTTCTACAGGAGAGAAGTGTGTGTGTGATGGACAGGTGATTATTTGAGGAGCAGCTTGTGTCAGTCTCTCGATTGCCAACGCCAAATATTTACGTCTGTGGTGGACTGTCTCCTCTCCAACCGTCCCCTTTGTAGCTTAGGGTCCAAAGGTCAAATGTTGAGGGAATGTTTCCCATAATCCACCCATCCAGTCATACTCTCTATTTTATGCACTGTTTCTCTCTTTCATTTTCCCTCCTCATTTGTTTGTGTCATTGTAAATGTCTTTCTCGCACTTCCAAGTAATGAGATCAGTATAGGCGTTTGACTCATGTTACAAATATTAAACACACAAACAGTCTCACACCCATCTTGTCATGATTATAATCCTGATGAACACTGGTTCTTCCTCTCTCACTGGGAAAGGAAAGGTGTGGTCCCTTGTTTCTAAATAAAACCAATGGACACTCTATATATAGGTGCTGTTTTGGTAAACACAGGAAGTTGAGCTGTGCAAATCAGAACAGAGAGGGAGTGTGTTTATGTGTGTTCGTCCATAGAAACCCTCACTCCTCAAACCACTAACTGATAAAGCTAAAGATAAAACAGAAAAAAGTCAAGTCAACACAAAGAAAGTCCTTTGAATGTTTTTGTAGAGTGTTAAAGACATGGGATGACATGTGAGAATGTTAAAGGCCCTTTTTGGGCTGACCTTTGACCTGTTCAGGAAAAAGTAAATGCACTCGCTTTCATAATATAGCATGTTTTGTAGAAATATGTAAATGAAGGATTACAGATCCTTTTGCTCCTTTCGTTTTATGTTTTTTATACGATTAAAGGTATGATTAAAGTTGTGTTTAATGTCTGCCTTTGATCAATTAAATTAACATTATTTTATTTAATTCTAATGAAATAACCGTAAGTGCTGAATTACTATTCATACAGGTCACTTTACTTGACGAATTAAAATTGTGGGGTAACGCAGCGTTGTTTTACTTGGTCAAAACAATCATACTAAAAATACATTTGAGTGTGTTGAAAGTTACACTGGTTAAAAAAATTCTCAGGATTTAAACATTGTTGGAAACATTTGGAATAATCCAAGCAAAATAACATTGTTCTAGTGGTTTTTGGATATTTTAATCCCAAAATCTTACATACTAATGATGACGAATCTAAATGTGGCATTTATTGTGATGGGTTTGTGTGATGTATTGAAATTTAAAAGTTTCAAAACTAATATTAAATGGCTATGATTTACTAATTTTATTGTCAAAAAAAAAAAAAAAAAAAAAAAAAATTTTAATAAAGGTATCAGTATTTTGTAACGATAATAGCTACTTTTGGCCTTGTTAATTGGATTTGGCCATGGTATTGGATCAAAAAAAAAATCAAGGATCACCCATTCCTGTAGAGCATGTTTTGAGGAAATGAATGCATATGTAAATGAAGCAGAAGTGATGCATCACTCTGCTAAACGAGTCTGTTTATCTCCAGACAGGTCTAAACAAGTTACCTCAGTGGAGACGCAGAGATGCTGCTGCCCTCTAGTCTAGTTTGGTGAAAATGTGGAAACAAAAGACAGATGAGAATCTCATTCTATTTTCACCGCTTTATTTCTCTA
Organism: Chanodichthys erythropterus; assembly: GCF_024489055.1. Taxonomy (NCBI): domain Eukaryota; kingdom Metazoa; phylum Chordata; class Actinopteri; order Cypriniformes; family Xenocyprididae; genus Chanodichthys; species Chanodichthys erythropterus. The sequence goes on from NC_090234.1 coordinate 27,524,040, forward strand.
AATAAATGTGAGAAAGAGAGTGACAGAGCTACTGTACATATGTGACAGAAATAGAGATGGAGATAGAACAAAAGCTGGACAGCTCATAAAGGCCTGGCACTTGTTTATTTTCCCTCATTTTGTGTGGACACAGTCAAATTTTCTGTTAGATTGATGCTCAAGCTCAAACAGAGTGTCTGGGGGACGTGAGAGAGAACAATCATTTATAGCATGTTGCACAGTGTCTGCACCATCTTTCCATCAGAAAATCATTTGTTTACATAACTAATCAGAATATTTTTGATGTTTTATAAATAGTTATGTGGAGGTCTGTATACAGAAAACACATACGCACACACACAAAGATATTTTAAAGAATGTTGGGGTCCAAACAACACTACACCTCAGTGATTCATTGAATGGAGCAAATAAATAAATAAATAATAAAAATAATAATAATAATAAAAATAAATAAATAAAAATTAAGAATATCTGAAATATCAATAAAACCAACAACACCAACAACAATAACAACAAAACATACATACATACATACATACATACATACATACATACATACATATATATATATACAGTGCACAGCATAAATGAGTACACCCCCTCTGAAACTTCAGAAAGTCAACAATTACTCAGTTACTTAGAAGACATGTTAGGGTTCTTTAGAGATATAATGTTCCAGCAAGTCTGCTTAAACAATTACCAGAGAAGCATGTCAAAATTATTCAGGAAAATAAGAGTTTCTTATCAAGGTGATAAAATGTTGTGTAGCAAAAATGAGTACATCCTCCTAAAAGTTACTAAATAAAAATTTTCTGGTGTAAGTTTAAGGCAATGTTTGATCAACAGGTAAGTATGTTGAACCAAAACATTTAAAGAGAAGTAATTTCTTGACAATTAAAAGTCTTATATAGCCACTTGGGACAACAATAGAACCACTTGGGAGAGAACTGTCAGGAGAATTATTTCTTAGCACAAAAGAGCACAGTGGTACAAGAGGATTATTAAATCATTGTTTTTAAGTGTGAAAATAGCAAAAGTAACACAGAAATTCAAAAACAATGGACTTGCGACAAGGCCCCTGAAATAATCAGGCCTTCATTTTAAGCTTTCATTTAGTGATGAGGGATTTTTTTGCTAGACAAAGAGCAGGAGAAATAAGCGAGTGTTTCAGAGCCAGCATAAGCTATGAAAAGAGTGACTGTTTATCTCACAGAGTAAGATGCAGTCTGCAGAAATGACATGCATGGTTGTTGTTCTCACTGGAACTACCTACTGTAGCCAAAGTACAATAAAGTCAGTAAGCCATTTCCAAAGCCCATATTTACAAAATATAGATTCTGGGACTTAATACTCTGGTCTCATGAGACCAAATCAATCATTTTGGATCTAACAGCATCCAAAATGTTATGGTGTTGCTAGAGGAGGAGTACAGTGAGAAGTACCTGGTTCCCACAGTAAAGTTCAGTGGTATACAAGCTCTTATATAGGGATGTATGAGTGCTGAAGGTGTGAGGGAGTTGTGCTTTATCAATGCTGTCATGAATTCCAACACCACTGTGTAATTTAATACACAAACTTGAAACAGAAGATGTTACCCTTTCCTCATTTCCTGCATTGTTGGGCATTTTTTCAACATGACAATGAGGATATGCATTCTCCCAAGGTGAAAAACCTTCTGTGGACATGTATTGCACTCTTGAGTGCCTTTGGGGGATTCTGTAGAGACGAGTTGAGCAACACTCCCCATTAAAGATCAGGGCATTTAAGGAGCTCATCATCCAGGTATTAAACAGGACAGATGTGACAATTTGTCATGAACTTGTACACTCCGTGCCAAGAAGGGTCAGAGCAGTATATTCAAAATTATGGAGAGCATACTAAGTACTAGAATATTATACATTTGTTGAATTAAATCTAAAGTGTACTCATTACTGCAATCCTTAATTTAAACAAAATTGGCCAATTTACTTATTTTATAGATATTAATGACATATATTTCTCAGTTTTATTATGTATATGTTTAATACATTTTAGTTTTGCCATCTTTCCATGAATTGTATTAGTGATCATAAAGAAAATACATCTTTTGTATTTGTTCAGAGGGGGTGTAGTATATATATAGTACGTTATTTTATTTGTGAGTTAGTTATTTTAACTAAACATTGTCATATAATCAACCACCCAGTAACCATACAAGTCTCATAATTAATTTTAAACTGCATGTGTTTGATTCAATTAAAAGAACCAGCTCCAGAAATGTATTTGATTTGTAATCCAACTACAGTGGTTTGTTTCATGCTGTACAATCAGTTGTGGTGTTGCGACATCATTGTATAAGTATTGCAGAAAACTATTTTAGTGTGATGTTTCATCTGCATTGGTGCCATAACCGTCAATGGAACGCAATGTTGTTTGCAATCCTACTACTGAACAATGGATCACATTGAGACATGGCCAGCTTTTATCTTGTCATGCCTGGTTAGGACCCTTTAAGGCAAGTCAGTTCACTTGCCGGTCATCTTGGTAACATCCAGGCAGCTGTTTTTTTCCTTCTTACTTGAATGTAGTTCTATTACATGTTATATTATTATATATTACGTGTTGTGATTTATCCCATTCGTGTGACAGAAATTAGGAACGCTGAAACAAACATAACTTGCATATTTGTGTCATGTTCAGAGCGTTTGGTCATCCTGTTATAGATTCAGTGCATATGTCAAGAATTTTTACTTGTTTTACACGCAATGTGAGACACATGCACACATGAGTACATATATATGTTCCCTCACTTTGCTCATTCCACCTGCCATTGCAGCCCTCAGAATTTTGACAGAGAGAGAGAGATTGGATGGTTTGGAATGATGTAAAGGAAAACTGACAGAACAATGGATGAGTGGAAAGAGAAAGAGAGAGAGCTGATATATGTTACTATATATATCTGTGCAAACCCAGACAGACAAGGACATGAAGACATACATACATATAAACCTCAGAGCTAAATGGAGGACAGACATGTGACAGTTGAATGAAGCTAAAGAGAAAGAGAGAGAGAGAGAGTGTGTGATAAAAGGAGGAAGAGAGGGAGGTGAAAGAGAAAGAATGTTCCGCTCACATTCAGATGGTGATTTATGGGTGGTTCTGGCTTCAGGCAAAATAGTTTGAAAATTATTAAATGGCTGCAATTAAAGTCATAAAATTGAGGAAAGAAAAGGGGCGGTGGAGATGAACTTGATGTCTGTCTGGTCTACAAAATTTTACAGCGTCTGCCTTTGTTTGTGTTTTCTTTCTCTCTCTTTCATTTCATCTTGCATTTTTAGTTTTATAGACTTTTACTTTGATTACAAAAGTATATGTCTGTTCTCTCATTCATTTGTAGCTTCTGAAAAGCTGGATAGTTGCTCTTTTGTGTTGCTTTATTAGCAGACTGTGATCGCTTTGGGCATTTTGGCATCTGTAAAAATGTTGTGGGATTTGTTCAATCAGTTTGATGCAAGTGAGACTTTTGACTCCACTAATAAAAGGCCAGTGAAATGCTGAAATACAATGGATATTGATTGAAGTCCTGGATGGATAGATTGTGTGTGCGTGTGTGTGTGTACATTATTTCAATCTCACACATCACATTTGTGATTCAGAATCTGAGAGGTCACAGCATAGATTAGAGCAGTGAATCTCAACCTTTTTTGAGTAATGGACCCCAGTCATATTTGGAACCATCCTCAAGGATCCCAGAATAAAATTTGCTTATTGGTATGATTAATTTCTTTTGTGACGACTAAATGCAATAAAGTATAATTTACTACAATGTTAGTTGACTTGTCCTATATTTAGTCATATCCTCAGTTATATTATACATATATTATCTTCTTCTTTTATAGGAACATGTCAAATGTCAAAATATACAAAAAATCATATTCAGATAAGTGATATAAGGACCCCCTGGCATTATGCCAAGGACCACTAGGGGTCCATGGACCCCTGGTTGAGAAACACTTTGCTGGTGGTTTTCAGTAGTGATTATAAACATTTACTCTCCCACATGCTATATCAAGCCTGTGTGACTTTTGTTCTTCTGTGGAACACAATAGGAGATATTTTGAAGAATGTTCACGCTTCTATTTTCCATACAGTTAAAGTGAAGAAGACCTAAAACATCATAAAAGTACCATTCAAATAGTTAATGCAAATTGTGTGCCTTATCTCAATTCTTCTTAAGCCATATGATAGCTTTCTCATGAGAAAATTATTTTACAGGTTGATTTCCTTTGAATTCATATTATTTGATTAATTTTTTATTTTTTTTTTAAAGCATGAATGTCCACCTCTTAAACCTAATCCTAATTTTGGGTGTAAGCAGATAATAGGGCTGGCACAATATATTGATGCATCGTGATTCATGGATCGATTTGGATATTTTACAAATGTATCGTGCTTAGTTTAAACAGCAGATGGCGTTCTAGGCAATTTTTTAACTGCACACTCAAATGCTCACAAAGAAGAGCGCTTGTGCGTTTGTCTGAGTCTGAGAATGTATTTGCACCTCAGAGAGAGAGTTCGAGAGAGAATCGCGATACATACGTAAAATATCAGAATCGATCCAGAATCAGTTCTAGATTCGCGATTCATCGATGTATTGTCCCAGGCCTAATATGAAAACATACAAATGACATTATACAAATTCATATGAACTGTCCACCAATTCGCCAAAACATAAATTGCTATGAATTTCCATGAGAGTATATTGTGAGAAGCAGACCAAAAATCCTCCATAGCTGCCAAATATCATTCATGCAAGTTGAATTTGTAGTGACATTTAGCATCTTATGCCCTGGATGTGAATCTGTGTGATGACAGAGTTTCATTTTTGGATTATTTATCCCTTTAACATCTGCTTAAGGATGATCGGATCACAAGTGGTCAGCGGAGGCTGAATGATTTATCCTCGGTTCATACCACATGCATGTCAATCTGTAAAAAAAAAAAAGAAAAAAAAAAAAAGAAAATCACACGGTTGCTTCCAAGTATACTTGAATGTTGATATCACCACAAATGTGATATTTCAAGCTTTTTCAAGTTTTGTTTTTAAAGAGGAAGCACATTTCCTTAGTTTTACCCTGAGTCTGTTGCATTCTGATATCAGGCAAACCAGAGATATTCCTAGTCCTGTGCACGTATACATATGGACCTTTTCCAAGAGTTTGATTGGACGGTTGTTTTCTTTTAGAGCCGTGCACAGCTGGAAAAGTTTAAAACTCATGTTTTGGTGGAATTATTACTTGTTTCACAAGTAGACAGTGATTTGATGTTGTCCAGGATGCATCAGGACAGATTAACGTTTATACTTGGCAAATGTGATTTATTTTAGTCTATCTCTGAATGTGGTTTAAGTGATCTGTTTACACCTGCTGCCCACTTTTGATCAGATCACTTGGGATGGATGTCAATACTAGATGTAAACAAGATCTAAGTGGAGGGAGAGAGAAACAGAGGTTTTTGCATCTGACAGATGTTTTCATATGCCCTGATCCCTAATCCAATTTTCTCTTCAGTATATCTTCCTCACCCCGAATCTTTGTCTCGGCTCATCTCTCAGAATCACATCCACACATGGCCGATCCCCATCATTATCCAATCACATCCATCCACCGCCCTCCGTGTCAACGCCAATACAATCAGTGCCATATGGTAGCCACATTCGCGAGACCCCGCACTTCCTCATCGCTTCCTTTCGGGAGGCGGCGCTGGGCAGACATGCGGGAAGATGTAATCAGACGTTTGGCAGAATCTGCAGCAATCAGGCACGCCATCAGACGCTTTTTGGTCCTCGGCCACCGGGGCTTAAGGGTATCTGGGGTGTGTGCGTGGTTAACATCAAAGTTCCTGGATAAGAGAAAGAGTTGGAGAGAGAGGAGATTACATGGATTAGGACAGAGGGGGAAGGAATAATGTAATTAAACACTTGTCGAGATTTTATTCCACCCCATAGACATGAGAGAGACTCTGTAGGGGCTGATATGCTGATTATAACTCATGCTGCTCCAAATTTGTTGACAGAATACTGTGTGTTGGGCATTTGGCCTGGGAGCGACTCTTAATGTCGTCATATTAGAAAGAAAGATGGAGTATTATAGGAGCATAAATGTGGCGAGACAATGAAATTGCATTCCTTCTGAGTTGAGCACACACTTTCCATCTTTCAGCACCCTCTGTAATGTTAATAGCCGCCCGTCTGTTGGACGCTACCTTTGTGTTCCAGCTCAAGCGAGGATATGATGTCATCAGGGCTTTTGTGTGTCAAATCCAGTGCAAACATTAGATGACTAAAGTGCTGATGTATGTGTGTCGGGTACACACATTTCTCACATACATACAATGCCGCTCATTGATCCGCTCCAAAGAGCCATATTATAGATTTATGTTTTACAGTGTTTGCAAGGCATCTCTGTATTGAAAGCCATCGTCTTATTATTTACTGCATCTTCTCATTTTTTAATATAAAGACTGCCTTCAATTCAATTTTCCTAGGTGTGCTAGCCATTTCATCTTCAAAGGTTAGTTCACCCAAAAATTTTAATTCAGTCATTAATTACTCACCCTCATGTCATTCCACACCCGTAAGACCTTTGTTCATCTTAAGAACACAAATTAAGATATTTTTGATCAGATGGCTTGTGAGGCTTGCATTGAGAGCAAGTTAACTTAGACTTTCAAACACCCAGGAAGATACAGTGGTTTCAACATTGTTATGAAGCGACGAGAATACTTTTTGTGTGCCAAAAAAACAAACCAACAATCAACAATATCTAGTGATGGGTGATTTCAAAACACTGCTTCATGAAGCTTTGAAGATTTACAAATCTTTTGTTTCAAATCAGTGGTTCGGAGCGTGTATCAAACGATGTCAAAATGCCACGTGATTTCAGTAAACGAGGCTTTGTTACATCATAGGTGTTTCGAAATTTCAATGGTTCACGTGACTTTGGCAGTTTGATACACGCTCCGAACCACTGATTCGAAACAAAAGATTCGTAAATCTTCGAAGCTTCATGAAGCAGTGTTTTGAAATCGCCCATCACTAGATATTGTTGAATAAAGTCGTTTTTTTTTTTTTTTTGGTGCGCAAAAAGTATTCTCGTTGCTTCATAATATTAAGGTTGAACCACTGTAGTCACATGAACTGTTTTAAATATGTCTTTAGTAGCTTTCTGGGCATTTGAAAGTCTGTTAACCTTACATGTCTAAGTAGGCCTCACAAGCTATTGGATTTTATTAATTTGTGTTCTGAAGATGAACAAAGGTCTTACAATTGTCGAACGACAGTAATTAAACGTGAGTAATTAAAGACAGAATTTCCAGTACCATTATAAATTAATTTTATTAAAAATAAAAAAAAATATACAGTACCATTCAAAAGTTTGGGGTCTGTAAGATTTTTTTTTATTTTTTTATGTATAATTAATCATGTTCTTTGTTTGATATCAATATTGATAATTAAAATCCCAAGATCAATCTCTTACATATTTGTACAATTCCCATGCCTCTGCGTTCTGCTGAACTAACTTACTCAGCTGTATAATTTGGACCATGTTCATATATTTTTTAATTAATGTGAGTTTGAGTATTATGCAAAACAATTTTGTGTAACCCATTTACAAACAATAGACTCATATGAGCCAGTTCTTTATAGTGAATCACAATGCAACCAGTGTATTGTAAGTCTAATTGTTGAACTGAATGAGTCTTTTGAGTCAAATTTTACAGTATGCGCATTATTGAGTCAACTCGAGCTGTTAACTTGACCTAACCGCTCAACACAAAAACACACACCATCTTCTGCATGTGTACTGGGAGGACACATTATTCTCCTGCCTCACATCTACACATTCACACCACTAGCTCTCTTCGCCATTCTTCCATGCTGTTGTACATCCTTATCTGCTGTTCTTTCATGCCTGCAGTGTTGCCTGAGGTGAGACAGGCCTCGGGTAAAAGACAGTAAGCATCTTGAATCCACATCCACACAGTACATTATGTGCCGAAGATGCCTGAAAGAGAGACATACCATCATTTAGATGTTTTCCTGGTACAAAATGAAGTTTATTAATGGTAGTAAAAGTGTTACAAGACCACCTGCCCTCATCTAAATTACAATGTATGGCTTAATTAAGCATAATTTAATTGCAGCACAATACCTTTAATGGACAGTGCTTTTAATCATGCTATGGCCTCTTCACAAAGCTTTAAAGCACTCTGTCGATTGATAGCCTACTATGTCATTTCCTTTTAATGGACATCCTGATCTTAGTGCTGCTGTCACTTCCACGTTAACGTGCGCACTTTCATTTATGGCCTCGAATAAGTTATTGGCTGGCTTGATGCTTGGTTTTCTTGCGTATCCGATCGGTTGTGTGGTAAATACTAGAATGACACCTCCATTGTTGTTTCTTACTGGTAAAAGGAAAGACTACAATGGAAAAATATGTTTGGCTTTTGACTGAAACATGTTTGTTCATGTTTAAATGTGTTTACAGCACACAATCAATCCCTGTTTGATGAAAAGAAATGTGCAAACTGCAGACAAAAAACACCCACAATTGGAGCATTTCATATTTACAGAACCCTTTTTCTTTTATGAGCATAAATTGCCTTTGCGATACATAAACACGACTGCGAACATAAACACTGATAGTATAAATGACTCGGCTGCCATTGCAAATGACAAAGCAGTGCAAATGTACTGTTATTGTCTACAATAAAAATAATCACTACATACTTTGCCTCGACAATAAAATGCATCTATGTTTCCAAATAGACCATTTTTGCAGCTCTACTGAAAGTTGATTGGAAGCGGTGGCAGTATGTTTGGTGAGAGTTTCCCCTGTAAAAACTGTAACCACTAAAAAGAATGAATTAATAAATAATGCATGAAGAGTAAACAGTGATCCACCTGAGGCGTGTTGTTTAAATGTAAACACTGAGCTGCGAGAGAGGCGTGGTGGGTTCAATTACCTTTTAAATCCACCCACTTTAATCATTGTAATGTCTTGTTTGATTTACCGTATTGTTTGGAGGCTGTTTGGGAAAGTTTGGGAACAGATGGCGGCATTAACACGCAAGACGGATCTAAGATTAACGTTGAAACTTGTTGTACCTTGAAAAACATTTGCTTATCATCATTCAATTCCATTAAACTCTCTCACTGTACTAGCTTGTTAACGTTGATGCCGGTTTAAACTTCTCTCAAATGGAATTTTTTTTTTTTACTTTTTCTTTGTTCTGTAATTATTTCTTTCCCCTTTTATTCAGTATTACTGTTTTGCCAAAGATAACAACTTGGGAAATAAACAATATAATCTCACAGAAGCTGGTTGGTGGTTGCCCAAGAAATGTTGTCGACTTTTGTGTAGTATTGAATAGGACAGACACACCACACGTGCCCTCCAGACACATTTTGTAGCCTGGGTGATTTTGTCATCATCATGGCAATTGGAGTGAACACAAACAAGTATTTAAAAAATCTGACATCACACTGAAAACGGTTGCCTACTTTTCATGCAGTCACAGACAATTTATGTTGATTCTAATGGAAGTTACTCAGTTTTACATCACTCTGACTCTGTGTGTGGTGTAAACACGATGTAATTCTAGATTAATTTCAATTGACAAACAATGTCGAAACTTGACAACCTATAAATCAACCTATAAATCAGCTGATTTGTGATCAATGTTGTGTGTTTTTCAGGTGTTTTACTATGGCTTAAGTTGTGGCTCATCTAATCGTATTTAGAATGTATTACTGGTTTGAGTCTTTCACTGTTTACTCAGGTGTTGTATAAAGTGAAGAAGCGTGATGGTAGACTTCTTATAATCTTTTAAGATCTTAATAAGATAATCTTATATTTTGATTTGCACCCAACAAATTCCACATGAAAAGAAAACAATCATTTGTAAACAATTTAATTCATTGGATCACCTTAAAAAGCCAAGAAAATGCAAACTTAAATGTCACTTTTATTCTGATTTTATACATTTTCAATTATAAGCAAGCATATAATTTTTCACTAACACAAATATATTCATGAAATATGATTGGATTTCATTTTTGGACTTTGCTGCAGGTATTTTCCAGAGTAGGATGTGGTGTTATTTTGAACATTTGCCATTATCTGAAAGCACTTGGTATTTGCTGTTGGCAAATGCTCTGACAGCCAAAACAATTATGAATTACCATTATAAAAGTGCCATAATTATATATCTAGACATTATTTATAGATACCTAAGGCAAAATTCAGATGCAAAACGGTAGCATCATCAAACATAAAGTGCAATCAATCTAGAATGTGGCAAGACAAAACATGGATACCACAGCTTTCTCCTCAGACTGCTAACACCTTTGAGGATGAAAACACATCGGGTGGAGTCACTCTACATGAGTTGGAATATTATCATTTTGGCACTTGTCGCAATACCACCAGCAGCCCACAGGTTGTACCAATTACACAGTGCAGCCATGTGACCCACATTTTCCCATGTTCATTAAGCGGCGACCCAAAAGTTTTAGGATTTTGAACCAAGCAAATTTATTTAATAAAAAAAAAGGTTAACACACACACACACACACACACATGTTTGTTTTTGTGAATTGTGGGGACTTTCCATAGACTTCAATGCATTTTACACTGAACAAACTGTACATTCTATCCCCCTACCCTGCCCCTACCCCTAAACCTAACCCTCACAGGAAACTGTGCAAACTTTTACTTTTTCACAAAAACTCATTCTATATGATTTATAAACCCATTTACATTGTGGGGACCGCTGGCTGGTCCCCACGATGTAGGTGAACTCAGGTTTATATTACATCATGGGGACATTTGGTCCCCACAATGTAATATAAACAAAAGCACACACACACACACACACACACACACACACACACACACACACACACACACACACACACACACACACACACACACACACACACACACACACACACACACACACACACACACACACACACACACACACAGTACCATCCATCCCACTTTACTTAAAGGGGTCTTGAAATGATTTTTTATTATTGTCTAATGTTTCCTGAGGTGCACTTATAATGTTAATATGATTTTTTTTTTCATTTGTGCCACCTCTGTTCCAAACGAAGCTTTTTTACAGCTTGATTATATAAATGCTTTTTTTTATCAATGACGAGGACGTTTTAAGTTATGGAACTTGCAGAATGTTTTAATGATACAAGGACCTCTTATATGCCAAAAAAAAAAAAAAAAAAAAAAAAGAAAAATTTGATTTCTCATGTCATCATGACCCCTTTAGCATACAGATAAATTGTAAGAATACAGTACTCATAACACTGTTGAATAAACCGTAAGTTAAGGCTATTAAATAGCAGTCGCAAACTAGTTTTTGTTAGTACATTAAAGTTAGTAAGTTGGTATGAGCCCAGTCATCAGAATTGGCAGTTAAGGTTACAGAAACTACAGTTACCATGGTAATACACAGTATTAAACTGAACTGTTAATAAAGCACATGGACACTGATCCTGATGGATAGAATAAACATCATACCTGGATGCAAATCATTCCTCGCTAAGACACTACACACCGCTTACATAATTTATTGGCACTTTCATGACTTTCTAATTGACATGCTCATAATTTTAATCACAAAACATTAATGACATTGACATTTAGCCCGACATCATCTCATTTGACAGCAGGTAATGAATCAGGACAATGCAAGACGCAGGTCAGTGCAAGAAAAAAGAAAACACAAGGTCTAGTGGCACATTTTAAAAATTAAATGTCTTTTAATTTGAGCGCCTTGTTTTTAGAATGAAACACTGCAAAGATGAGAGTGCAATGGTCAAACACATCCATCTAGCGTGTTTACATAAAAATGTAGTGCAGTGGAATTGAAAAATGCATTATGTCTGAAGCCTGGACCACACCAGGCCGACGCTGACGAACTAGTGGCGACGAAAGCAGACTGCGGGGTTGACTCACGTCGGCAGTGCCTGGGTCCAAAGTTGCCCTGATACACCAAACCGCCGCTCGACACCCGACGACCAAGTAGCACGTCCGTTCTGTGCCTGCAGTAGCTGAACAGCCAATCAGAATGATCAGATGGTCCGACTGACCTACGAGCTCTGACGGCGATTCAACATGTCGAATCGCATGGAAAAAATCAGACAGGGACCAACTTCAGCCAACGGTGCGGAACATACTGAGAAAACTTAGTTGGCTGATGAACAAAAACTGTGTGGTGTGTTCCGGGCTTGACAGAAGACCAAAGTCTATTATTTGTGGGTAAAATAAAACAGAACAGATCTTCTAGTTACATGTAAAAGCGAAAAGCTTGGTAGAGCATTTTGGATTATTGCTTCAGTTTTTATGGCTGCAAAACTGTATGTGTAATATTATGCCACAAAAAAAAAAAAAAAAAAAAAAAAAAAAAGCAATTACAGTATTTGGTCACAGCTACTCATCTGCAAAATGAGCTTGTTACTGGAAAGCTATGCTATTTTCATTGTAGCTGAGCATTTATTGTAGCATTTATGCTTCTTCCTTGCTCAGCTACAATGAAAATAGCATAGCTTTTCAGTAACAAGCTAATTTTGCAGATGAGCAGCTGTAACAAAATGCTATAATTGCTATTTTTGTGGCATAATATTACACGTAACACTACTGAAAAATGTAGTTAAGTTAGAAGTATCTTTTGTACTTCCCCAGACTGCTGCATTTATGCTTCTTCCTTGATATGGTAAGAGAACAGTCTCTGGAGTCATGGGAAAGCTGAGAGACAGAAAGAGAGGGAGACAAAAAAAATAAAAAATTGACAGAAAACACTGAAATAATTACAGAATGCACACAATTCGAAAGCTAAGAATAGTGTTAAAAATAATCTGATATGAGTAGACAATTTCAGAGCTGAGAAACGGAACAAACTTTGTTTGTGACCCTGTAACGGGTTTCAACAAGAAATAATGTTAAAAAAATGCTTCAACCTGAACAGATGAACAGAATGCCTGCAGTGACAAAACATTGAGGAGATAAACACTTCCTGGGGTACCATCACTGAGAGACATGCATTTGGTGTAGCATGTGTGATGCATACTCTGATGTTACAAATTGCTGTGTGCACCATGAAGATTAAATGAAGCCTCTTAAGTGTATATCCCAGATACTGTTATTGTATCAAATTTCTGAAAAATTCCCAGCAAGCATTTTACACGGTTCACTGAGTGACAGCTTAAAGTACTGCAGCACGGGGGGAATACCTGCTGTAAGGCAATACTTTACCACGACCGCTTGACTGCTTTTACACTGTGTGTCACGAGAAAAGATTGAAAACACAATGAAATGAAATGGAATACTGGTATATTGCGTACTGCACAGTATACTACCTAGTATTTGTTACATGTATTATGTAAAAACAGCATGCAACAGTAGTATGTTACATTATGACATTATCTCACATTGCATGTTTTTTTTTGGTACTACAACCCGAATCCCGGAAAAGTTGGGACGTTTTCTAAATTTGAATAAAACGAAAACTAAAAGACTTTTCCAAATCACATGAGCCAATATTTTATTCACAATATAACATGTTTAGACGGAGAAATTTTACACTTCTATGCACAAAATGAGCTCATTTCAAATTTGATGCCTGCTACAGGTCTCAAAATAGTTGGGACAGGGCATGTTTACCATGGTGTAACATCTCCTCTTTTAAAAACAGTTTGAAGATGTCTGGGCATCGAGGTTATGAGTTTCTGGAGTTTTGGTGTTGGAATTTGGTCCCATTCTTGCCTGATATAGGTTTGCAGCTGCTGAAGAGTTTCTTTTCTTCTTTCGTTTAATGTTGCGCCAAATGTTCTCTATTGGTGAAAGATGTGGACTGCAGGCAGGCCAATTCAGCACCCGGACTCTTCTACGACAAAGCCATGCTGTTGTAATAGCTGCAGTATGTGGTTTTGCATTGTCCTGCTGAAATACACAAGGCCTTCCCTGAAATAGACATCATCAGGAGGGGAGCATATGTTACCTTTATATACCTTTCAGCATTTGTAGTGCCTTCCAAAACATGCAAGCTGCCCATACCGTTTGCACTTATGCACCCCCATACCATCAGAGATGCTGACTTTTGAACTGAACGCTGATAACTTGGTGGAAGGTCTCCCTCCTCTTTAGCCCGGAGGACACGACGTTGTGATTTCCAACAAGAAAGTCAAATTTGGACTTTTCTGACCATAGAACACTTGTCCACTCCGACGGCACGGTGGATTGTGTTTACAGACAGTGTAAACACAATCACAAACACAGTACAGACAGACAGACAGTTTCTGGAAGTATTCCTGGGCCCCTTTAGTATTTAGTCTTTGACACAATCATGCCGATGAGTGATGCAGTGTCATCTGAGAGCCTGAAGACCATGGTCATCCAATAAAGGTCTTCGGCCTTGTCCCTTACGCACAGAGATTTCTCTAGTTTTTCTGAATCTTTTTATGATGTTATGCACTGTAGATGATGAGATTTGCAAAGCCTTTGCAATTTGACGTTGAGAAACATTGTTTTTAAAGTATTCCACAATCTTTTTACGCACACTTTCACAGATTGCCCATCTTTTCTCCTGAGAGACTCTGCCTCTCTGAGACATCCCTTTTATAGTTAATAATCTTACAGACCTGATATCAATTAACTTAATTAGTTGCTAGATGTTCTCCCAGCTGAATCTTTTCAAAATTTCTTGAATTTGCAGCCATTTGTTGCCCCCGCCCCAACTATTTTGAGACCTGTAGCATTGCATCAAATTTGAAATGAAATAATTTAGTGGATAAAAGTATACAATTTCTCAGTTTAATTATTTGTCATGTTATCTATGTTCTATTGTGAATAAAATATTGACAAATGTCATTTGAAAATCTTTTATTTTATTCAAATTTAAAAAAACGTCCCAATTTTTCCGGAATCCGGGTTGTATTTCAATTCAGCTATTAAAGCTTCTATCATTTCTAGAACAGATAATATAAATAATCTACTAGTTAAAAATGAAGAATCATAAAAATATGGACCACATGGCTCATTAGTACAGTTGGTACACTTATTGTAAGTGGTGACAAAGGTCTCCACTGCAAACCTTCAGAAATGTTGTCTTTTTAATAGACTTCTAAAAGAAAAATTGTATACCAACTGTATGTCTTTTGGTTTTTTAACAATTTTGTGAGGTCCATTCAAATGATGAGTCGAGAAAAAGATTGTGCAGTACTATTTCTGGTTCATTCTTCAAATTGAAATGGATGTTTTACCACATTGCATTGCGGCATACGGTGTTCCTCAGAGTGTGCTCTGTTGAATGCTGCAAATTCTATACAGAAACTGCGTACTGACGAAATAATATGAATAGTTTAGTGAAATGCTTTTCCAAAGATAGCTGCTGTCTTTCTCTCCCACATGGTTTCTCAAGTATGTGACCTCCCAGCGCAACTGAAGAACTTCTCAGCTTGAAGGACGCGGACAGAGACAGAGAGCCAGGTAATCTCGGGTTTCCTCTGTGACAGCTCAGGTGAGACACAGAGCCACTCTTGTCTCTGATCTCCTGCAGAGCAGAGCATGCAGTGATTTTTCTCTAATGCACACACGTTCATGTCCGCAGTATCAAAGCTTCTGAGAGCGAACGAGCTTTGAATTATCTTTTCCTGTGCCCTAGGAAACTACTGTTTATGCAGCTGTGTCAAAGGCACAATCAAGTCTGGTTTGAGTTTTAAGCCGCAGCATTAGCTGAAGATTTAAGCTTTTCCTCTAGGGCCGCCTTGACACTGACAGTTGAATGGTCGTTCCAAAAGGGCCTGAAGGTAAATATTGAATGGTTGTCATTGTTAGGTTGGGTTGGGTTGGCGGATGGTGCATTTGGCGGAGAGCCCGGAGGCACATTGAAACCGAGTCCTGTATGAGAGAGACTGATCACTTAATCAGCGTATAAAGCTGAAATGGTAGAGAAAACAGCATGGAAAGGTCGAGAGGTGAGACAGAGGAATCTAATTCCATTTCCCACTGTTTCATAATGACTGGAGTTTATTAGGTGAAGAAACATTGGACTGGTTTATTCATGAGACTGAAGCTCAGCAAAAGCATTTGGATTTAGTTTGACCATTGTGCCTTTTGTTAGACCTGAATGCAAGTGATGATCTGGCTCTGGATCATCTATTTGTAACATTTTGTTGAGGGATTGTATTCAGTCAATGGTTATGTTCTCTTCAGCACACGTGGACATTCAGATCTGTCTTTTTTCCATGGCTCAATTAGTATTGCCAAAAATAGCAACTTGGGGACTACACTTCTAAACCTGTATGACATTTTTCTTCTGTAGAACACAAATTAAGATAGTTTGAAGAATGTTGGTAACCATACAGATTTGGTTACCATTGACACCAATTGTATGGACAAAAAACACTGCAAAATTTCTTCTTCTTCTTTTTTTTGTGAATTAAAAAAGGAATATTTGTTTTATTTTTGGATTAAAAGTTATTGTTTACATTTCAGTTTTGGTAAATAATGGACATAATAAATTTTCCACTACGGACCTGATTTCCAGAAAAATACATTGCATAGAAACTAAGAATGATCTTAAGTTAAATTACCCGTGTGCAACCTAATTAACATGTATGAGCTAAGCCTACCATTTTGGGATGATAACCAGCATGTCTGTGCATCAACTGTCCCCACCATTATTATTATAATTTTTTTTTTTAATGTGATCCATGTCATAATACAGGTTTTGTTATGAATGTCCAGTAGTAGTGGATGGATTTTGTGAATTTCATTATGAAGAATTTTGGAAGAGTAGAGATGACTCTGAGAAGTGCTTAGCAAATGCTACCATAACAGTAATGGTCACTCCTCGCAGTAACACTCAATTGAAGAAGCTTTTCCAGGAAGAGCTGTCATCTGGTCGAATACCACCCTCAGTGTTCAGAGGCTATCATTTAACTGTCTTCATTTGTTTAACCAAAACCCTGATTACTCGTGTGTTTGTTGGGTTTGATAAACAGTGATGCAGCTTAGCTCTTGTTTCCTCTTAAAGAGTGTTTGCTTTTTTTGATTTAATGAGGGCTGGTGGGTCAGCAATATTCTAAAATTATAAAAAGCAAAGAGTTACAGTGTAAGAATCATCTGATTTGTCTCAGACGTTTAGATAAGTCTAAAGGAACTGAATGGTCTGTAGTCGGCTGGTTTTGGGCGGTTTGACCATTTGATTGCACAAACAAAGAAATTTGCCTAAAAAAGCTTAATCCCTAACTGTAAAGGACAGGCCACTGACTGCCCAGCCAATCACCACAGCTCCCTATGATTCATTTAGATATATTTACAGAGAGGATGAAATCTATCTCAGGCCCAAGGCCTATTCATGCCAAGAAACAAACAAAAAGCACTCTGCTCATTCATATCCAAGTACAACTCTTATAACAATTTGTATTTCACTCATTTTTATGGAGTTGTATGACTTGCTAGTTTTTTCTAGAGTTAAAAACGCAGTCTCTCAGTCAGAATCTTTTTTGCTGTTAGGGTTAGATGTGATTTCTCCTCACGTCTTTTACAGCAATATCTGTCAGCTAATAGGGATATTTTATGCATGTTATTCCATACATTTTTAGCACCTTTAACAAGAAATTAAAGCAAACAAAACAGCCAACAACTTACCAGAGAAGAATACTTTTTATTATTTAAAACAAAATTCAAGCCACCTGATACAAATTTCATTTCAATAAACATGATGTGATGTTATTTCAATCAAGGGATGCATCAATTTTTGGTCAAGATCTTGTATTGACAATGCAAGAGTCAAGCACTCCATAAAGTCTACTCCAGCACATCCCAAAGACTTTCAATGAATTTAAAGGGTTAGTTCACCCAAAATGAAAATTCTGTCATTTATTATTCACCCTCATGTCCATAAGACCATACTTAAGATATTTTTGATGAAATCCGAGAGGTATATGACTCCTTCATAAACAGCAATTTAACAACCACTGTCAAGGCCCAGAAAGGTACTAAAGACATCGTTAAAAAAGTCAACATAACTGCAGTAGTTCAACCTTGATGTCATGACGCGACGAGAATACATTTTGTGTGCAAAAACGAAACAAAAATAGTGACTTTATTCAACAAAATCTTCTCTTCTGTGTCATTCACGTAAGCTGTTTACGTTCAGCACTTCCAGGTTCTACGTCAGAACGCTGGCTCAGTATTGGCTGACGCTGTTCATGAGCAACACGATGCATGCGTGTGATGCTGACGCTGGCTGAGTCGGCGTTCTGACATACATCCTTGAAGCACTGAACGTAATAACATGTTCTCCAACCAATACGCCTATATAGGTCGTTTGTCACTTCCCTGAAATACGACCCATAGAAGCATTTGCTAAAGTTGCTCCCCTATTGACAATTGGACACTTTCATTTTAATGCATTGTTCCCTTTTATCTGCGTCATATTTCGGGTTTTGCATAGCTTAATTGGCAGAGCATTGCAATATATAACAATATGCAATCATGTGATCATGCGATCATGGGCTCGATCCCAAGGAGCGCATGTGCTCATAAAGTGTATATGCACTAAATCAACGAGGGTAGGTTTAATGGTGGGTGTTGTTAATAAAAAAAAAAAAAAAAAGAAAAAGATTTTTGCTAAATGTAAATGGTGTAAAAAGTCCACACATTACATTTAAATAAACACACATTTTGATTTGTAACGACAGTCGTACGCCATTTCATGAAGACAGACATGCCACGCCACCGTCATTATTTTTTCGCCAGCTAGAGGGCGCATGACTTTAAACCTCAAATATAGTTTGTAATAAGGTGGTTGAAAAACGACCTATAGGGTCAGGGTTTTTTTGGAGGATGGCATGACACAGAAGAGAAGATATAGACAAGCATAAGAGATATAAGAGAAAACATTTTGAAAATCTTATACCAACCCCAAACTTTTGAACAGTAGTGTAGATTTTATATTTCTGGCTTGTTTGGTACAGTTATGGTTCTTGTAAGTTTCCTTTATACCAGATCCAGACACATTACTGAAAAGTTGGAAGAACAAAACAAACAAGTACTTTTATGAGTCTTGTTTATAGGGAATTTTGAGTCTTGGAGTGAATATTCCTTACCCTCTCATATTCTAACAAAATCGCAATACCTTTTTGAAACTAAAGATACTAAGAGAGGCTGACAGTTAAATCAATATATTCTGGCTAAACCCTAAAAGCACTGCAGTATCTGCTTCCACAAGACTGGTTAAAAAGTAATGTCTTTAGACATGGTGCCATATTTATACCATGGATTTGTTCCGTGGAGTTCTTAGAAATACATTGAGTACCATGTAAATGCCACAGTACACACTATCCTTCATGTAATCCTTTAGTATACACAAATATAAAGGTATTAAAATCTGATACAATCACTGTACTATGACACCACAATGGTGTCTTCTGTAAGAGAGAAATCACACACAGAATTGTTGGCATACTTTTCTCTTGGTGTAGGCCGCTGTGTAACAAATCCATTGCAGCAAGTCAGCTGAGCAGAGAAAAGACATTTGTCAGAAAAGAGATGGCCAGACACAAAGCGAAGGAGAGCGGAAATGTTTTTCTGATAAGCACGCCTCCAGGAGCACTCCGCTGGCCCTTGGTGATTAGAGACGCGCTGGAGTACGTCCAGAACACGTCAGGCTGACCTTGACACGTGCTTCATCATGCTGTAAGCGTGTACTCCAGAGAGGCTGAGAGCTCAGGAGTGGATGACACAACAGGCTGTGTAATCACAAATTACACCCCATCCTCCGATACGGAGTTACCACCGGCCGTCGTCTCCATGTTTGAACAATCAGCTCTCATTCAACATTCATGCGACACACATAACTTTTATTCTTCCACCAAATGCTGCATATCCCGTTCTATACAGCGCATGCCAAGTCTGCGTGTTTCAATCTGTGGTATTAGCTCTACAACATGCTATCTAGACAAAGTCACGCATGCTGGAGAATCCTAATGCTCTATTGATTGACTCAGGCCTAAGGCTTTGAATCATATAGGCCTGCCAAAGGTTATCATAATCAATACGCAATACCGTAATAGCGCTCTCAGCCCGACTACAAAAGAATAAAAGAACAATCATGCAAATTTGCTCGACCAGAGGTTATGGGGGCGATCATATCAGTGGTTACAAGGACAGGGTCCCAGCATTTCTCAAGCTAGTTGAGCTCCCTAGTTTGGCTGCCATGGTAACCTTGACAAAAAGTGCCGGTTTGCAAAAGTGGGAAAGGAAGTGTCTATTTTTACCCACAGGATGGAGAGGGACACATAGAGCTGCATGATTTTGTGGATGAGAGATGTCGATGAATATCTTTAGCACATTTTTAGAGGTTTGTCTGTGTTTTGAGGTAATGTAACTGAGGTCTGTGAGTGTGTGTGTCGAGGTGGGAAATGAAGGTTTCTCTCATTGTGGTGTTATAGAAGTGTGACTGTTACACCTTTCCTGGAAGCTGTAAATTGGTTTTAACACTAAACGTCTTGCCTTAATTAAACAGAGACTCTTCAGATGAAGAGTTTAACACACATTTGAATGGATGACGCACACCTATAAACTGAATGGCTAGATTTTAGGAGAGACTGGAATATTCCTCTGTTTGAGATACTTTTTCTTTTTTTGTTTGGTGGGTGTGTCAAAAATGTCAGTCCAATCAGCAACAACATGTATATAAACCACGAGGTATTAAAGAGACAGCTCGCACAATGGGTATGAATGTAACAAAAAAAGTCCTATACATATTTATATATTTTGCTATTGTATTTTGGAGTAACACTTTCATAAACTTTTCTATTCTCCTCTGGTACAATATCATAGCACAACAACAGTGATCATCAATAATGATAAGCCTATTACTCACAAAAAAAAAAAAATAATAATAATAATAAGGACATATAGATCATAACACAGTCTCGGAGGTAAGAAGTGGATTATCCTTCATCTGAAATGTTTGTCTTGTCATCATGAAATACAAGGCAAATGTTGGATCACAATAATTAGGAACGTCTCGGTTACGTATGTAACCCTCGTTCCCTGAAGGAGGGAACGGAGACGTACGTCAGTAGTGA
This sequence comes from Chanodichthys erythropterus, assembly GCF_024489055.1. Taxonomy (NCBI): domain Eukaryota; kingdom Metazoa; phylum Chordata; class Actinopteri; order Cypriniformes; family Xenocyprididae; genus Chanodichthys; species Chanodichthys erythropterus. The sequence continues at coordinate 27,545,206 of NC_090234.1, forward strand.
CCGACGAATTGGGATATCGCTAGAGAGCCCCTATCAGCTTCGAGAGAACTAAAACAAGCCAATGGAATTGGCGTGCGATATTTGCATAATGCGCACCTCCCCTAACAGGTGGATATAAAAAGGGGGGCAGATGCAATCGCACTCTGTTTTTCGCTGAGGAGACAACCGGTGTCCGCACTGCAGCGAGGGTACAGAAACTGTGGCGACGGGACGTACGTCTCCGTTCCCTCCTTCAGGGAACGAGGGTTACATACGTAACCGAGACGTTCCCTTTCAGTCGGTCACGTTCGACGTACGTCAGTAGTGACCGACGAATTGGGATCCCAACTAAAACGCCACAGTTACGAAACCCCTTCCAGTGCCCAGCGCAGGCTCTAGCCGCCCGTCGCACCAAGGGGACGGAGAAGGGGGCGAGCTTACGCCGGGAAGTCTACTGCTGTTCCGATATACCCACTAAGTAAACTAGACTACACTGGGGAAGCGAACCCGTAAGGAACGCTGCGGAACCACTACCTACCCAGAGGGAAGGAATTTACATGGAAAACATATGGACTGGCCCGCAGGGCAGAACGCATATGAGTCCCTGGGATGGCTCCACCTGAGTAGGGGGAGACTCATCTGACAGGAGAAAGCAGAAGCTCTGCTAAAGGGAAAGACACGGGCTCACCGTAGGGAGTAACCGTGGACAATACACATATGGAATCACTCACGTAGAGGGATTGCAACATATGGAACCCAACCAACAGACAACATCGAAGATGGATGTTGGTCTGGCATCAGACACTCCGCAATGCCCGAGCCGAAGGTGGAGGTGGAGGAACTCGACAGGGTTCACCGAACGGGGAACACGACTGGAGTCAACAGATGCACATATCCTGCCCAGGGGCGGGAGTGGCATTGCAAGCCGACACAAGCACAGGTTCAACGCGTCTACCGGCTGGTGGAAGCGAGTACACGGGAAGAACCAGCTTACACGTAAGCTAAAAACCCTAGCAAACGTGTTGGGTGTCGCCCAGCCCACAGCTCTACAATCTGTCAGCGAGGCGCCATGAGCCAGCGCCCAGGAAGAGGCCACTCAGGTGGAGTGGGTTCTCAACCCGAACGGGCAAGGCACGCCCTGGGAACATAAGCCAGGGCGATGGCATCCACTAACCAGTGGGCCATCCTCTGCTTGGAGACAGCCTTTCCCTTCTGCTGGTCTCCGTAACAGACAAAGAGCTGATCTGAGGTCCTAAGCTTCAAGTTCTATCCACGTAAACACGCAGGGCGTGAACTGGAAAAAGCGAAGCTAGGGCTGGGTCTGCCTCCTCCGAAGGCAGCGCTTGCAGGTTCACTACCTGATCTCTGAAGGGAGTGGTAGGAACCTTGGGCACATATCCAGGCCGGGGTCTCAGGAAGACGTGAGAATCCCCAGGCCCAAATTCCAGGCACGATTCGTCGACCGAAAATGCGTGCAGGTCCCCTACCCTCTTAACATGAGGCCAATACAACCAGGAGGACGGTCTAAGAGACAGTACTTTTAACTCGATTAATTGCAAAGGCTCAAGGGATGACGCCGAAGTTAGCTAAGAACTAAGGTGAGATCCCTAGAGGGTAAGGAGGGTGGGCAAGGAGGAATCAGTCCCCTCGCCCCCCTCAGGAACCTGATGGTCAGACCGTGTTTCCCCAGGGCTTGCCATCAACTGCATGGAGATGTGCAGCGAAGCGGCAACATACACCTTGAGGGTGGAGGGAGACAGCCTTCGCTCCAAGCCCTCTTGCAGGAAGGAAAGCACAGACCTGACCGAGCAAGATCGGGGGTCCTCTCGTCTTGCGAGAGGAGCACCATTCAACGAAAAGGTTCGACTTCAACGCATAGAGGCTCCTCGTGAAGGAGCTCTAGCGGAAGTGATGGTGTCTACGACCGCCTGCGGGAGATCACCCAGAACCTCCGCATCCCGTCCAGGGACCACACGTGGAGGTTCCACAGGTCGGGACGCGGGTGCCATAGGAAGCCCCATCTCTGAGTCAGGAGGTCCTTCCTCAGAGGAATCGGCCAAGGAGGGGCTGTCGTGGAGGAGCATTAGGTCCGAAACCCGGGTCCGAGTGACCAATATGGAGCCACTAACAAGACCTGCTCCTCATCCTCCCTGACCTAGCACAGGAGCTGTGCGAGAAGGCTCACTGGGGGAAAACGCATATTGCGTAGGCCCCGGGGCCAGCTGAGTGCCAGGGTATCCGTGCCGAGCGACTCGCCGGTCAGGGAAAACCACTGGCCGAGGGCAGTTCCTGGGGAGGCAACAGGACTACCTGGGCCTCGCCGAAGTAGTGCCAGATCAGCTGGACCGCCTGGGGATGGAGCCGCCACTTGCCCGCAAGTGGAGGCTGCCGTAAGAGCTCGTAGGCTGCACGGTTAAGCACACCTGGGACATGAGTGGCCTGAAGCGACCTCAGATGCTTCTGACTCCATAGCAAGAGATGGCAGGCGAGTTGCGATATGCGACGGGAGCGTAGACCAGCCTGATGGTTGATGTACGCAACGGCCGCCGTGCTTGTCCGAGCGGACCAGTACATGCTTGTCTGACAGCAGCTCCTTGAAGCGGCCCAGTGCAAGACATACTGCTAGCAACTCGAGGCAATTGATATGCCAATGCAGTCGAGGCCCCGTCCAAGACCCGAACCGCATGCCCGTTGTACATGGCCCCCCATCCGGTGGTAGAGGCATCTGTGTGGACCACAGCGTCCAAGGGGTACTCCCGCCCGCAGGAACAAAGGGTCCGACCACCGGATGAGGGTAGGGCGGCAGCTCCGTGTCACGAGGACACTGAGCGTGCTGCGCTGCCATGGCCATCTCGGGACCCAGTCGCGGAGCCGGTGTTGAAGCGGCCTCATATGGAGCAACCTGAGCGGCGAAACGCGGCTGCAGATGCCACATGCCCCAGGAGCCTCTGAAGTCTTTCAGTGGGGGCCGCCATCCTGCGCTTGAGCGAACTCAGGCAGTTCAACACCGACTGGACGCGCTCCTCAGAGAGGCGCACAATCCAGGCGACCGAGTCTAGCTCGAGACTGAGAAAAGAGATCCTCTGCCCGGGGGCGAGTTTACTCTTGTCCCAGCTGACCCAAAGACCCAACAGGCTGAGGTGAGCTAAACCATCTCCCTGTGTACGCACAACTGCTTCGCGAGCTGGCCAGGAACAACCAGTCGTCGAGGCAGTCGAGAATGCGAACGCCCTGTTCCTTGAGGGGAACAATGGCCACCTCCGCAACCGTGTAAGGCGTGGAGCGACAGGGCCAGCCCGAAGGGTAGGAGTTTGTACTGACATGCTCGACCCGAGCGCAGAATCGAGACATGAAAGTATGCATCCTTCAGGTCGAATGCTGCAAACCAAACCCCGGGACGGACGCACTCGAAAATGCGCTTCTGCATGAGCACCTTAAACGGCAGCCTGAAGGTACCGGTTCAAGACGCGCAGATCCAGGATTGGCCATAGCCCACCGCCCTTTAGGGTACAATGAAGTAGGGCTGAACCTGACTTCAAATCGGCTGGAGGGACCGGCTCGATTGTATCCCTCGCCAGGAGGACAGCAATCTCCACTCGGAGAACAGGTGCAATGTCCAACGACACCTAAGTGAAGTGGACACCCCTGGACGCCGGAGGACACCGGGCGAAATGAATCGCATAGCCGAGTCTGATAGTACGCATGAGCCAGCGGAACGGGCTGGGGGCACTAACCAGGCCTCCAGACACCGAGCCAGCAGAACCAAACGCACCACAGACGTACCGGGGGTGGGGCAGCGAACCAGAGTACGGGGACCCGACTCGGGCGGCGTGGTAGCGGCCCAGAGTGTGATCAGACTCTGCGAGGTAGCAGTGCGTATGGGAGACGGCACACGGGGCGCGGCCTGCACCAACACACCGACACCTGCTGGCGAGGTGAGAGGGGGCTGGGAGTAGCAACGCGGGGCGCTGCACATCGCCAGCCACACTCTTGGGACGTAGAGGATCGGAAAACAGTTCTTAGTGGGTACCGCTGGACTCCGGAGAGCCAGCGGCGGAACAGACCAATTCTCCACCCGGCCCTCCTCCGGGGAGAAAGAACCGTTTACGTCAGCTCCAGGTCGCCACTTCTCCAGGACCGTCTCCCGCTAGTCAGGTGACTGCGGGTTGAGCGGGCTGGGTTCAAGGCCAGTTTGTGAGATGAGCGCATCGAGAAAGCACACTTTGACGACGGCACATCCCAGCAAGACTCGCCAGGGGTGTTTCTGGACCACCATGGTGGACATTGTCTGGCCAGGGGCCTGCGCTTTGATTTGCATCCTGCGTAGCTCAACCCCGACTCAGAACTACCCACATGCAATGAGTGCTTTGACCTACTGCAGACTTGCCAGGGGCCAAGACTCATGCAGGGCAGAGGTGGTGTGCCCGTAGCACTGCCACCCCACCCTAGGGGGTAGTGAGAGAAAAAAAACTTGTAGTGCAGATTATGACCCTCTTGGCGTTCCATATTAACGCCAAAAAAGGCCACAAACTGCCAAGTTTTTTCATGCACATCCGGGCTAAGCCAGGGGGCGCGGCAAGGCGAGTACGCGTCGCACGACACCCCAGGGGCCCGGGAAAGCATGGTTGCCAAGTCTGAATCCGATTCGGCATGAGCACGCCACAACCGTGGGACGCTCAGCCTCATCTTCATGTTCAGAGCCCAACAATACTCTCTCCAATGTAGCAGTCGACATCTGATCCTCTGCTGAAGCCCTGACTAAGATGTTAGGTCCTCCATATTTATTTTAAGGAGGACCAGCAACACATGCAGAAGCTACCAGCCATGTTGGACAGTGAACGTGGCCGCCCAACTGGACGACACACGGCACCCTGGGCACCGACGTGGCCATGTATCTAAACATGATCCACCCACGAACATAGTCACAACATGTTTGCGATGCACTAGAGGAGTGGGGGGCCCACGGAGAATGAGTCGGCGGGTATTGCCCCACTGTGATCCTCTGGTCACCCAGGCTTATTAACCAAAGTAGCACTTTTCTGATTCAGAAAAATAACTAGATCGGGGAATAAGTGAGGGGACTCCACCTCATTAAAGGCAGCCGAGTCTCGACCGTGCATCTAGAGCGCCAGACAGCGCGCAGGGTTGCCGTGGCAACGCGCGCTGTCAGCCGGCAATTCGACGGCACACGGCGCGCTGAGCGCTCAAGCCCTTACGAGAAAGGCGAGCAAACAACGCGCCGACGTGGACATATTTCCATAAGAAAATATGACCACCCACAAACACAGTCTCAGCACGCTAAGCAGACATGAGAGAAAGTGATCGTGGCCGTCAGAGAGGATAGGAAACGACCGCCTCCAGAAACGCACAGACAGAATGACATCTTGAAAAAGACGCAGTGTCTGTCTGTGAAGCTCTTTTAGAAGGGGAAACTTCAGCTCTTTTGTGTCGAGACACACAGGGAGCGTCACGACGTGTTTAGAAAAACACAGGAGGAACCAGACCAAATCGCAGACCAACCAGTGGAATTACAGCGGAACGCTGGGAAAACATTGGATGTTTCCACCCGGCTCACTCCAACTCGCGACCTCGCTGCAGGCGTCATCACACCAACACAAGCGCCGAAACTTCTTCAGAGGCTTGAAGTTCAAACAGCCGCAGGACACCAGGTAGGCTCCGAAGCGAAAGACAGAGTGCGATTGCATCTGCCCCCCTTTTTATATCCACCTGTTAGGGGAGGTGCGCATTATGCAAATATCGCACGCCAATTCCATTGGCTTGTTTTAGTTCTCTCGAAGCTGATAGGGGCTCTCTAGCGATATCCCAATTCGTCGGTCACTACTGACGTACGTCGAACGTGACCGACTGAAAGGGAACCACAGTTTCCACAAATCCCTTCACTCGATTGGGATGTTCTCTTTTATTCTGGATGGCAAGGGCAGTGACTGTAACATTGAGCGTATTTTGCAGTATTAAACACGTATTTATACCGATTTTATCAGGCTCCGAAAATTATAAAAAAAACTAAAAAAAAACAAAAAACTATGGCCTTCTCAGCTGCCATAGTTGCAACTCTTGCGTCATCAGAACAGGGTGTTCAACGCACCACCGTTTCCGTTTAAAAAAAAACATTTTGCAATGTTTTTTTTAAATGTTTTTTGAACACAGCCCTGGTTTGCCTGGTGTTGTCTAAGGTCAACCATCTGTCTGTGTAAAATGTAAAATCATTATTGATTAGAATAACAGTAGTGTTAAAACAGTAGTAGTAATAGTATGCTGTAAAAATATTCTGTTAAATTTACAGTAGAAAACTGGCAGCTGTGGTTGCCAGAAATTCACCATAAAAATTCTGTGGCTATGTTTCCAGTTTTACAGGATGCCTATATATTTTACAATTTAAAATGAAACTGTATTTCATTAAGTGATATAATGTCAATATGCCTACTTTAACTACCAAAATCTGCCTTTTTACCTTAAAATGTACTGATACTGAGTTCCTCGCAAGTGGCCTGTCCGTAAAACATGGACAATACTCGTATATAGATGGTGCATAGGGTCATACACACAAAGACAAAACACCATCAGGGTTATACACATGACACTAAAATAATGCACTACACATAACATAACATGTAACACAATTTACACATGTACATTACTGATAACAAAAATAAAAACAAACTAAATTATTTATAAAAATGTAATCATATGTGATGTGTAATGCAGGGAATGTCTTTTTACTATTTTTCTTATATTTTAAATAATATTGTAATTTCATAGTTTCATTGTACTTGCAAAAGCCTCATGTGTAATATATATATATATATATATATATATATATATATATATATATATATATATATATATATATATATATATATATATATATCATATGAATATATCTATATCTATATATCATATGAATATATCTATATCTATATATCATATGAATATATCTATATCTATCTATATCTATATCTATATATCTATATCTATATATATCTATATCTATATCTATATATATATATATATATATATATATATATATATATATATATATATATATATATATATATATATATATACACAGTTCACTGTAACAGTTCACAGTTCACTCCTACCTTTTCACCGTTTGTATCACTCCGCTTGAAATGACCGTCATGGCGGACGAGCAAATCCACCGTAATTTTTGAGAATACTACTTGTACCACGAACTGTAGTTTTAATAGTTGTTTAGACCTGAAATATGTGATTCATATTTAATAATAGCGCCTATTTTACAATTTGTTTTGACGTTTTCGGAGATGTGAGCTCCAGGCCGTAATCGCAAAAACGGAAGTTCAAAGACAATATTGTAAAGATGGCGGCACGCCTGTTTCTCTGGTAAATAAGGTCTATAGTGGTTAAACATGAGACATAATTACATTTGAATACATAAAACGGGCAATCTTTGGTCTTATTATTCTATTATTTGTTGAAGAGCAAGTCCAATTGTGCCATGTTAAACTTGATAAGAATTAATGTTACCTTACATCCTTTATATAGCATATTGGCTACAACTAGACGGGAAATATCAGGCGAAGACTCTTCTCCGCTCTTCAAATACGTAAAACATTAAACTTTATAGACGTTGTTTTTTGAGTAAAGAAAATGCTTTACATATTTTTTTAAAACAGATCTTTACCCTTTACCTCTTTATTTACATTGCATAGACGAGATGACCAAACTGCATGCGCACTTCATTCACAAGTTGAGGTGGACTTATGAGCTTTGACTGACAGTTTGAAGATCCAATGGAGTTACGAGGTTTTGTCACATGCTCTTTGAAATCCTCTTCATTCTTAAATATTTGTAAAAACCAGTGGCGTAACTTTCCTTTAAAAAGTGGGTGGGACAGAAATGTGTGTGTGTGTGTGTGTGTGTGGGGGGGGGGGGTATTGTAATAATTGTATTATTACAATAATAATGATATGATATTAAAACTAATATGATAGTTTCGTCCTTACATCTGCTATACCACATGTCTCGAGAGTATGTATATTAGTTAATAAATACGTGGATCTGCTGCTGAAAATAGATTGTCCTGATGGACTGGAGGCATTATTTTCGTTTAGCATGCAAGAGATTCTGGGTTCGAATCCAACCATGTATGATTTATTTTATTTATTTTTTCTCATTAAAACCAAAGATGTTCGTCAGTGATTGTATATCAAGAGCAGGGACACGTTTATTTGTATTTTGTTTTGTGATTCAACGTAACGAATAGAGAGTCTCTGCAACAGTTAAGCATTAGATTGAAGCGCTCGTCCGTGTGAACACTACGCAGTGTGCACGAGCGCCAAGAGAACAGTTGCGCCTCTGATAGCAGCGACAACGAGCACTCAACAAGATTTCAAAAACAACACATCCCAGCGCCAGATCGCCTATTATTAACACAAATTGATAATAAACTAGAGGTGTTTCTTTTGTATTAGATATCCGCGAGATGCCGCGATATGTTTCAAAAAGTGGTGGGGACAATATCGACCATTTCAAAAAGTGGTGGGGACATGTCCCACCCGTCCCACCCGCAAATTACGCCTATGGTAAAAACCCACATACAAGCGTAAAGCGTGACCTAAAGTTTTTTTTTTTTTTTTAAATAACTAGTGCTTTACACTTGACTGAACTGTACAATTGTGTTTATTTGTTGTTCAATAAATATCATTTTATATAAATATCGTCCATTAGTGCGTAATATGGATTGAGTGAAAGTTACATTAATACGCCATTAGATGGCGGCAACACTTTACAGGAGAATGAGTCTGTCAGTCACTAGAGACTTTTAAATTGAAAGGAACTTTTGCAAAGGAAGTTGTTTTTGCGCTGTGGTGTTATGGATGTTTTGGAAAATTCCATAGCTGTAAAAAAAAAAGGACAAATACAAGATCGCTTCCCTCATCGGAAATTTAAACAGACTTTTATAATTGATATAATATTATGGAGATCGACTTGAAGAATGAATGTAATGCAATATATCAGACAGGTAATACTCTCTCAGGCGATCTCTCTCTCTCTCTCTCTCTCTCTCTCTCTCTCTCTCTCTCTCTCTCTCTTTCTTACTGTACAAAATGCAATGAGTTTCAATGAAGCGAAGTAGTAACAGAGGCTTGGTCCAACTTTCAACTTGGCGGAAGGAAGTAGTGCTGCACAAAAGAGGGTTTTAAAGACACTCCGTTGTTGTTTTTGTTTACACACTCGTGCTGTCGAACTGTTGTATAAACGCAATATCACACTTGTAGCCGTGCGATATGGCTGTATATCAGCACGCTGTGATTACCTACGGACAAATCACACACACACATATATATATATATATATGTCACCAAAACTGAACAGTTAAGAAAGTTGCGCCTTCTCTCTCTTCCTTTCTGAGCTCATATAAAGTGGTAATGTGTGTTTTCAATGTCTTTGTGTGTCCAGTAATGGGTGGAGTCCAGTGGGAGAACTTCTGAGAACATTGATATTGATGATGTCATTGCAGAACCCCCCACAGATCGGAGTAATTATAATATTCTACCATCAACACTTGAAGAGACTCGGGGGACAAATGAATTGTGCTCACTGGTAATGCTGTTTATTTGGACATGCAAGCTCTGCTGAATTAAAAGTAGGGTAGGCAATTTTTTTTTTATAAACACTTTTTGTTAAACTGGTTGAAACTCTTTTCACATCCTGATAGCAATCAATAATAGAAGTGGACATTAAAAATTTACATATATCTTCTGTTGAAGTCTCAGGACCAAAAAATGTTAGTCCAATCACTGCATTTTACCTGCCTGTCAACTTATGCATTACCATAGCTCATTTCACCCTGCTCACGCAGACATCACACATCATCAGCAAGTTCTGTAAGACTATGAAGAGTTGTAGACACACAGTCACCGGGTCAGTTTAATACTCACAGGGCACGCCGTCTGACAAACAGATTTCTGTGCACGTGCTTCGGATGTGTGTGTGCTCAGAAAACCATATATAAGAAGTTTAAAATGTTATGGCTTTACCTTTCATGATGAAAGGAACTGCAATGTGACTTGAGTGTGGCCGCGATAGAGATGATAATAAAAGTATCCAAGGAATGATGTGAGAACCGATAGGAAAGACTGTTTATGTTCTGTTCTGATTGGACTCAGAAGTGTTTAATTTTGTTCAGTTCAAGAATGTCCTAAAATGAGGTCTGACTTTCCTCATATTAGGACACCCAGAGCGAGAGTCGAGGTTCTTTCTGTAGAGATCTGATGAAGCACAATTACCCTAGACATCTGTCTATATTTAGGATTCAGCAACTACACTCTACACTAGTGTGTGAGTGTGTTCAGTCTGCTCCTGTTTTACAGTGAAAGTAAATGAGGTTGTTAAATGTTTCCCCTTTGACCTCTATAAGATGTTTATAAGGTGAGAGTTCACATTTGGAGTTCATTGATGCATTGACAGGAAGTCACGTCTCCCCAAGGACTGCGGTTTGGAGTTAAGTATGAGGTTTAATGGTTTTAGAAAGAAGTTGAAAGAAAAAAAGTGTAATAATGTATGCATGTAGAATTTCTGACTGTATCGTCATCAATAGTAACATGATGAATCACACATCGTTCCTTTATGTATGTAGCCCTGCATTCCAAGTGAACGGTCTACATGTTAGGACAGAAGGTTGTGTGTGCGTGTGTTCAAGCCTGAGGGTTTTCTAGTTATGCATTAACATTTAAAAGTAAGGTCAAAAGCACATCTGGCAAGAAGTTCATGTACAGAACACACATGAGGAGACCTGTCAGGGTCCTGACCTCCACACACACGTACACACACACGTACACACGTACACACACACGTACACACACACACACACACACACACACACACACACACACGTACACACATACACACACACACACACACACACACACACACACACACACACACACACATGCAAGTCAGTTTAACCTCTGCATCAATTTTATTCATCAAAGCTCAGTCAGCTATCATGAATACTGCATGATAAAGTACATCTTTGATTTTTAACACAGACACGCAACCTCATTTCTGTCCCTGTATGCTTGAAGTGCTCCCGTGTTAGTTCAGGATCAATGGAGGGAAATGGAAGCAACCAAAAGATGATAGATTAAACATTTGTAGAGATCAAATAAAAGAGAATATAGAAGAACCTGAATGGCATCAGAAATGAGAGAGAGGAAGAATATCTTTTTATTATATGCATGCTCATTATTGTAATTATTGCCATATTTAGTCTTTTTTTAATCTTTATTCTTTTGATTAATTTATTTTGCCCTTTACCTAAAGCCATGTTTATTGTGATTTGTGAAATCAGAAGTGCTTTTCACACTTAAAATAGTTAACCCTGGGTCATTCTAATCCCGAGGTAAACAGAATCCTGGGTTATCTTGCTTCACGTTTCACACTGCTCATAATTTACCAGGGGTTAACAATTAATCCTGGGTATTCATAGACTGACGTTTCACATTGTACACTCCTAAACCCTGGGTTAATGTTCTTATTTGCATATTTGTGGCGTCAGTGTCATTGATTGGATAAATGCACACAGCTAATTGTCTAACGTTAGCTGTAACATTCTAACACTACATCGTTTCACACTGTACACATTTGGCACCACAAAAGCAGTGTTTAAGGGATACTCCACCGTTTTTTCATATTAAAATATGTTATTCCCTTAACTAAGACGAGTTGATACATACCTCTCTCGTCTCAGTGCGTGCACTAAATCCCTCTGTCTCGCGGCGAAACTTTATTAGCAGTTAGCTTAGCCCAGTTCATTCAATAGGGGCCAAGCAGAGAAGCTACCAAACACCTCCACGTTTTCCCTATTGAAATACAGTTACTCGAGTAGTGTAACTCGATCTAGGACGGTGACACAAAACAAAACGTTGCGCTTTTCTAAGCGTGTAAAATGGATAACTATATTGTATGGCGGAATACCACAGCAAGTGCTCGGGAGCACTTTGACGTGGCGCAGTAATAACTTCACTCGTGAAAAGTCCTCTCACCGGCCCCCGCTCCCTCTCCTCCTCCCTCACATTTCCGTCAATAGAACCAACGTGACTTTTACAGGAGAGGGAGCGGGGGACTTTTCACGAGTGAAGATATTACTGCGCCAAGTCAAAGTGCTCCCGAGCACTTGCTATGGTATTCCGCCATACAATATAGTTATCCATTTTACACGCTAGGTCGAGTTACACTACTCGAGTAACTGTATTTAAATAGGGAAAACGTGGAGGTGTTTGGTAGCTTCCCTGCTTGGCCCCTATTGAATGAACTGGGCTAAGCTAAGTGCTAACAAAGTTTCGCTGCGAGACAGAGGGATTTAGTGCACGCACTGAGACGAGAGAGGTATGTATCAACTCGTCTTAGTTAAGGGAATAACATAGTTTAATATGAAAAAACGGTGGAGTATCCCTTTAACTCTGCTCCAGAGCAGGGTTTCTTAACCCCGGGTAAAAAGGCGTGCTGACCCCGCTTTTAAATTACAAGTGTGAAACGTTCCTTAAAAGTGGTATTTAGAGCGACAATAACCCAGGGTTAAGCACAGTGGGAAAAGCCCTAGAGTGAAACGGTTTCTTGAACTAGAAAAACATGTAAGGCAGGACTTGATTTTGTTCATGGGGAATTAATTTGATCGTTGTTGCTTGCTAATTGCTTCAATCTTATAGTGTGTGAGTGACAGGTTGCTGGAAGACAGGGATTATTGTCCCGCCCTTGTGCCAGTGCATGTCCTCAGTGAAAAGATGTCGTTACGAGGGGATGGGAAAGTTAATGTTTTTGATTGATTAAAGAACAAAGGACAAATATTTTTTTTTTTTTTTTTTTTAAAGAGCAAAAATGCCTGGATAAATCATTTATAAACATGGCAGTATTTTCCTTCTTTTTATTTTATATGTTTACTCCATTTACTGCACTTTTGTTTTTACTTATTTTGCACTGATTTGGCAAGACACATGTACAGTTTATATCTTGCCAGTAACGGATAGTAAATTGAGAGAGTGAGGACGTGTCTTTGAGAGAGAGAGAGAGCATGTGCCTTTGAGTTCTTCATCTTTAAGCATGTTGTCATTTTTCAACACATGCAGTCATGTACAATGACACTGTGTGTGTGTGTGTGTGTGTGTGTGAGAGAGAGAGAGAGAGAGAGAGTGAGAGAGCTGGTACTGCTCTCACATTGTCAAGGCCAGAGAGCTGCTTTATGAGGCATCTAATCTATCAAAGATTCCTGACCGCTGCTTTCAGCCCAACCAGCCTCTGATCTCAAGTGTTTTTCATTCAACAACTTTTGCTCTTTTAGATGATAAAACTCCCACTCTCGCTGCAGCTAAGAATGTGTGCGCTCTGAAAGAGCCATGCTGTCCATTACAGAGCCACTCGTTCACCATTATGTGACTGAAACCTTGAGTGCTAGCGAGCGTATTGTCATTACTGCTTAACAGTGATATGAGCATCATCCACGCACTCCCGCTTGTGCCTTCATTTTTTATGGTGCCACATTTTGTTGACAATTATCAAGATCTCTTTTTGTAATTAGCATTGTAAAATAAATACTAAATTATTTATTTTAATTCTGTGGCCTGCAAATTAGTTCTGTTAATATTTCTAAGAATTATTTTGAGCAGTCTATTGTTGCTGTAAATCACATTGAGTGAATTTCCACCGGCAGTCTATCAGTGTGCACGCTAGTGTCCCGTTATATGAACTGCGTAAACCTTACCGGAGAACTCTGCAAATGCAGGCATAGCAAAGTTCAAGTGCTGTCGCATGTGACAGCGGCATTAGCGATGTACTGTCAGGACCCAGAAGCACTTCACTTGAAATCCATGAATATAGTATTTCAGGGCCTGGTCCATTAGAGCTGTAATGTCTCTGTGTGTGTGTGTGTGTGTGTGTGTGTGTGTGTGTGTTCACACACTGTTAGCTTGGCAGACACTTTGAAAAAGCATCCACTCTTGACTACATGTCATGGTGGTAGTTTCTGATACAGAGATGCTATCGTAGCCATCTCGTCTCATTTTTTATTTGTTTTTGACAAATGTGAGCATGTAGGCATCCATCCTGGGCTGTGATGTCACTTTAATTAGCGTGTGTATTTGTTGGCTGGACAGTGTCTCATTAAATGGTCAGGTTTACCTCTCCATGGAAATTAAACATCTCCCACAGCCAATTAATGTTCATTTAAGTCCTGCTGACTAACATAATATTGCTGTGGTTTCAAGTTTGTTCTTCTGAACTACTATCAGATGATCTATAGAGATAAATGCATTGCTATCTTGTGCACTTGATGTCATTATGTTTTTGACTCCCATGAACAATTATTTGTGAGACATTTTGAGATTTAAGCTCAGCCAGAGGCAAATTGAGAGCTTAGAACTGGCATTGAGGACCTGTAGAGGTTTCACCAAAGTCCCTTTAAAGACCCCATTAACTTGCTTGACAAGTGCAATTTCTATTGAAACAGGATGTTTAGGTGGGACTTGACAAACTATGGTGTGCTACTTGCTAGTTGGTTTCAGGTAGTATTAGAATGTTCTCATTATAGAGAGCATCTTATTGGACAAAAACAAGGGCTGGGTATTAACACAAATTTCACGATTCAATTCAATCTTGATTCACAAGCTTGCGATTTGATTCTGTTTTTTTTTTTGTATGGTGGCTCTCATAAAACTTGACAGATTTATTCAAACATATACATTAAAGGTGCCCTAGAACCAGTTTTTACAAGATGTAATATAAGTCTAATGTGTCTGTGAGGTTTCAGCTCAAAATACCCTATAGATTTTTTTAAATACATTTTTTTAACTGCCTATTTTGGGGCATCATTAACTATGCACTGATTCAGACTGCGGCTCCCTGCCCCCAATTCACAAATATCACTAAAAATATCATGTAATCATGGATCATGTCAGTTATTATCGCTCCATCTGCCATTTTACGCTATTGTCCTTGCTTGCTTACCTAGTCTGATGATTCAGCTGTGCACAGATCCAGACGTTAATACTGTCTGCCCTTGTCTAATGCCTCGATCATGGGCTGGCATATGCAAATATTGGGGGCGTACATATTAATGATCCCGACTCTTACATAACAGTCGGTGTTATGTTGAGATTCGCCTGTTTTTCGGAGGTCTTTTAAACAAATGAGATTTACATAAAAAAGATGAAGCAATGGAGTTTGAAACTTAATGTATGTCTTTTCCATGTACTGAACTCTTGTTATTCAACTATGCCAAGGTAAATTAAATTTTTGATTCTAGGGCACCTTTAAATATTGAAAAAGAGTAAAAAATATAATGAATATGTATGGTGTATATATTTAGCTTTATAAAATCCTCCTCGAGTTAAATTTTCTAGCTGTCTAACAAGTTCACATTGATGGCTTTTCTGAGATATTTATATTTTTATAAATGTGATGTTATGTGACATTGTTTACAAGCTATTTTATTGACATCTTTAAGCAGTTGAAACACAATACAGATTTCGATAAGTTGTGCTTTATTTTTCAACAAACCTTCTGATGTTCATACATCTTTATTTTGTGCTGTAACTATCAGTAAACACTTTATTTATTGTTTGAATTTCATAATAAAATCTACAGAATTTGAATTCTGCAACTTTTTGTTTCATATCTGTTCATAAAAATGAGAATCAATTTAAATTGAGATTTTTTTTTTTTTTACCCAGCCCCACAAAATCCTTGTAGTTGGAGTCATCAATATTTCTGTTGTATTTATTTAAGTCAGAAAGACTTTTTTTTTTTTTTTTTTTTTTTAATAAATTGTTACTTTTATTCAGCAAGGATGCATTAAATGGATGATCAAAAGTAACAAAGACTTGACAGAAGGAATTTTATATTTCAGAAGGATCCTCACAAACTTCTGCACACACGAGTATCTTAAATCATGGCATCCACCTATTGCACATGTACATTCTACATCAATAAGACAACAGTTTGCCTTTACCAATAAGAATGGAAGATGGGACTTCTTTGCTTTTTCCATTTAGTTTTGCACAAGTGCTCTGCCTCCTCCCCTTATGCCTCTGGTGTCACATGGGAGTCTATCACTTCTTATATTTTTCTACAATTCAGCCAGCAAACAAACACATGTGTTTTTAGGTTCTGTCCACATGGCTGACCTGAATTACTTTGATGCGTGACTGAAACTGACTCTTGTGTTAAGTCTCTTCGGAGAGATAGTGAAGAACGCTGGTAAATTATTGAGAGAAGAAATACAGAGCAGCTACACAGTCCCTCCTGCATAATGAAACAAAAATAAATGAGGAAAATGGGACAGGCCTTGTAACTGGAGACTGTGTTTGTGTGTGTTTGTTGATACAGTCAGGTCATGATGCATCTACTTCAGTCACATTTTATGTCAGATTTTTTACTGTCTACAATAGTTAAATACACATCACCAGCCATTCATTTTATCAGAGAGTGCAGAACACTGGCCTTTGGAAAAAATAACCTTCACAGGCCTCCCACACATGTGCTTGAAGATATTAAACAGCGTCAGTTGGAGATATGTAACACCCGTCATGTTTGCACATCTGTGAGCAGAATATGATCAGAACCATATAGAAATCTCATATTTCATTGTCATTCAGAAACCGCCAATCCTTAGATGTTCATTTATGCTAGTCAGTTTCTACTGTCAACGGTACACACATTTCCAATCCCTTTGAGCCTTCTTGGTTAAAAAAAAGCCCTAAATTATTTATGAATTTCTTGAAAATTTAAATAATAAAGTGAAATGTCGTGGCCTTTCTGAATTCCTCCGTCTTTAATAAGCTCTGTCTGTGGCATATAACATGGGGTGCCACAGAATAACTTTACAAGATTAAAGGCGCTGGGTTTTCATATGAAGTGGATTACTGTAATCTGAATTTATTGAGTTTTCTGATACTGGGTGATGAGGAAAGTCTTTTAAGACTTTGTAATGACATCAATAAAAAAGGGAGAATAAGCGGTTTGAATTAAAGTTTTAATTTGACTTAAATTAATAACTAATTGGGCTTTAGGCTAGTATCAGGGCAGTATCTACACATCGTTTCAATTGCAGTTTTTCAGCTCTGGCACATTTGGAGTAAAAATAAAAGTAATTTAAAAATAATTATTATTTAAATATCTTATTAAAATTTTGCTTTACATTTTGGATTAGATTGGGAGCATTTTATTTAATGTAGTTATTTTATATTACTTATATAAACTAATCATGTATTTATTTTATCTTATTATTTATTTTTTACTCCATAGTAATGTTTTGTTCTTGGACATGTACTATGGTAGTACCATGGCTTTTTTGAAGTTAATTTTGTAATAATTTAGTATCATGGTTATATATATCGGTACTTTTTTTGTAAAGGTTCTTGCATGGTGTAAAATGATGTCTATTGTAATTCCATTTAATTTACATGTAAATGTATGCATTTGGCAGAAACTTATTTCCAAAGTGACTTGTAAAAGCGACTTCCAAAGCATTGTAATGAAGGTATACATTTTATCAGTTCATAATAAATTAGACTTATTTAAAGCTACAATATGTAAGATTTTTGCAGTAAAATATCCAAAAACCACTAGGCCAGTGTTCTATATTTTGTTCAGTTGAGTACTTACAATATCCCAGATGTTTCCAACTATATGTAAATTGTGAGAAAGTCACGATTTTAACCAAGGATACGGGATGTGTGTGGTTTTCAACACAGTCAAATGTATCTAATATGATAAACAGTGCTGCATTACCTCATATGCTTGACCGGAAGATGCGTTGCAGGTGACTGCAGCATAATAAAAGTTCTGCTGCTCGTGAGGCATGTGTCACGTTCGTCTCTCGTTAACAATGACTCCAGTGGTCTCGTTTAGCTCCATCATCACTCAGCCCTGCGCTGCTTCATACCACAGTAATGTTAATAATCTCATCCATGAACATAATTTCTGCTTTTCTAGAGGTTTTTCAATAAATTTCTGCGCTCAAACTCTGTGTCATCAAGCTACACCTTTGTTTTGAAAAACCTCTAGCAGCTTAAAATGTACATATTGTAGCTTTAAGTAGACTTAGATTCACAAAATTACCCAAGTGCATTATTGTCAGTTAGGGATCAAAACTTGATTACAGCCCAGTGACAAATTCAAAAACAATTTCTGAGCTTTTTGAAAAGCCTCAGAGATGCTTTTTAGATTTTCTGTTGAGTAATTATGTTTACACCTTTTGTCAGAAGCAAGATGCATTGTTTCAGAGATGGAATAAACCAGGGCAAGATTTGTCATCAAAAGAGACCTAGCCCAAAATCAAAGAACATGCAGTGAACTAAGTAAATATGCTGACTGATGAATCGAGAAGAGACTCTATGAATGTAAATTAGCTCAGTGTGTGGCTCAATGTATCTCTTTTCCTGAGGGAAAGACTGTGAACAGGGTGAGATATGTATTTTTTGAAAGTGAAATCTATAACTGATATGACCATCTGACTGTTTGCATTCCGACTCCACTCCAAACCATACTCATAATGTTTCCACACACTTCTGTGGCGACTCTGTCCATGTTTACAAATGGTTCTGTTTGGACTGATACAGATTTACTGTTTGATCAATAGCATGGTATTTAAACACTTTTTGATTGTGATCAGGTGTTCGTGAAAGACAGACTCAAGTTATTGTTTAGGCTACTGTCTCAAATATTTGTATAGTAAAGTTAGTAATGTGATGGGCTGTACATCAGCAAAACAAACTCTTAAAAGTTGACGTGAGCCTCTTCAAAGTGACAAAGAGTGGGGAATTCACAAAGAATAAATTGCACACAGCGATAGCGTTGTTTATTTGCATGTGCTGTCTTGGTTTTACTGATTAATCGACTCACTCAATGGAACTGCGCAAATCGGGTAATGGCACAAATAGCCAAACATTTAAAGCTGAAAGGAATTTGAACCGCACGTTTCCTATTCTTGCAGGCCAGATCTTAGTGTGAGGTTGTGGACAGTGCAGCAGACTACAGAAGTCTGGCATACTTATTGGAACTGTACACAATCACTAGATGACTGCGATCTAGGCAGTTGAATTTACGTTTTTTTTTTTTTTTTTTATGCTGGAAAAGTGCTCGATTAAACAATAGATCTCTCTCTTTCTCTCTCTCTCTCTGTATGTATTTTTCCCTCAATTTTTATGAATAACTGCTGCCATGATCAATAGAAAATGTAAATACACATTTTATGTTTGTGTGTATATATATATATATATATATATATATATATATATATATATATATATATATACACTGTAAACCCTAATGCTCAAAATACTTAATTCGTTTGAGTAGGACAAACTTAAATTAAACAAATTAGTTCAGTTAAATTAACAGTTATGAGTATTTAAAACTTTCTTTTACTTTTGAGTTCACAGCACTGACATATTTCAAGTAAACTAAACTGTTTTAGTTGCAGCAGATTTCTAATTCCCAGCATGCTTTGCATCAGACTGTCTAAATGTTGAAATAAAGTGTTATTTTGTGTGTTTTTGCATAAGATTAACATAGGGAGACATAAGTTAGTGTTTAATGTTGTGTTATGTTGGGATTGACAGGGGGTTCTGTTATGTTAGTTTTGTAGGGTTACCATTCTGGTGAAGAGTAGACCGTGTGGTTAGGTTGAGGATGGGCTGCAAAACTTTTAAGACCACATATACTGTATGTTGTTTGATTATATATATATATATATTGACAGTCTCTTTGATAATTATAATAGCATGTGTTTTTTGCTAACTAACATTTAACCAAGATTTGAATGTGATGTTTATGTAAATTAACTATATGTACTTGAGTAGGGCGAGGTTGAGAACTGTGGGAGCGAAGGAATGCCAGTGATGTGATTGTTAATGAGAGACACCTGTGCACCACACTAGCATTGCTCCACTTCCATGGCTCTCGGCCCCGCCCCACTTGTCACAAAAAAATTAAGTTCTACTAACTTAAAAAAAATAAGTTAGTTAACTTAAATGTTTTGAGGTAATAAGTTTCCTCAAATGTTTTGAGTATTCTGAACTTATTGAGTTTTACAGTGTATATATATATATATATATCCACAACTGTAAGATCTTCGTTCATCTTCGGAACACAAATTAAGATATTTTTTTATAAAATTGCCAGCAAGACAATTAACACTTACAATGCCCAGAAAACTACTAAAGACACATTTAAAACAGTCCATGTAACTACAGTGGTTCAACCTTAATATTATGAAGCAACAACAATACTTTTTGCGGGCCAAGAAATTTCGAAACACTTATGACGTAACAAAGCCTCGTTTACTGAAATCACGTGACTTTCACGCTCCGAACCTCTGATTCAAAACAAAGGATTTGTGAAGCTTCGAAGCTCAGTGCTTTATAATATTAAGGCTGAATCACTATAGTCACATGAACTGTTTTAAATATGTCTTTAGTAGCTTTATGGGCAATGTAAGTGTTAATTGTCTTGCTGGTGATGCAGGCTTCACTGAGCCATCAGATTTTATCAAAAATATCTTAATTTGTGTTCTGAAGATGAATGAAGGTCTTACGGGTGTGGGATGACACAAGGGTGAGAAATTAATGACAGAATATTCATTTTTGTGTGAACTAACCCTTTAATAGTTGCAATTAAGAGAAAAGTTTATAGTTTATTTACATTTTGTAATCTCTTGCTAAAAGTACTTTGAAATATAGCACTTTACTAAATAGTTACTATATTTACTTTAAAAAAATGTCATGTTATTACCATAGTACATGTACAAAAACATTACATTACTATAATGTAATCGCTAAAAAAAGGGGGGGGGGGTATAAGAATTTTTTTAAATTTATATATTATAAAACTATAAAACACTATTTCGTTGTTTTAAGCACCTGGTTAAGATGGTTTGCAAAAGTTTCAATTTATTCATTAATAGAAGTACTACTACCTACTACTACCACTACCACTACCAACATACTACCACCACCACTACTGCTACTACCGCCACTTTCACTATGCCACTACTACCATTACCAATATACTACAAGTTCTTATTAAAATAAATAGAACCAGTTAATTAAAAAGTTTCATACACTATCTAAACTTTGACCTTGACCTTGGTGAAACACAATCACTAATGAAGGTCCTCTCCATATCATTACCATACTAATGACCATAACCATCTCCTCACTTCCCTCAGACATGACATCATCTGACGTGACAGTGTCAGAAACGTCTGTGGTAACACAGTCCAGATCTGTTCCTCACGCCAAGGGTTTTTAGTCGTTCCGGTCTGCAAAGAATGTCAGATCATCAGAGAAAATTACCATGGTAATTAAACTGATGGATGCTTATATTCTTGGAGTGACTTTCCACTCCCATTTAAATATCAGCTCTTTTAATACAGCCTCTATACAGAGCTGAAGAGCAAAAGGTTGGTGTTGATTTTTATATGTGGTTTTTCATTGCCCTCTCACCCCGGCTTTCTGCTTTAAATGAGGTAGAGTTAAAATAGATGAATCAAGCGCTCTTTCATCAAGACGTGTTGATGAGTGTCTTTCAAGTGAGTTAGGGCTGCTATTTGGAAGTCAATATTGCAGTACAAATATAAAAGTGTGAAGCAAAACAAAAATACCAATTTTCCAGCCATATCAAATTTTTTTTTATGTTGTTTTTTTTTTTTTTTTTTTTTTTATATATATTTAGACATATATCTATTTTGGACCTGGTAATTTACATGGTACATTACTTTTCAAAATCTTTATTGGTCATTATCTGTTGATCTTTAAACAGAATATTGCTTATTATTATTATTACATATTATTATTATTATTATTATTATTTAAGTGATTTGGCAAATGAGTTTTACCCAAAACAACTTGTATTTTATCAGTTCAAAAGTTCATGCATTCTCTGGCATTCAAACTCATTATTTTGTTCTACTGTTGCATGAACATTAATGTATTATCAGGTGCTGCTTTTATTCACACACAGTAAAGAGAGAGCTGGAGCCATTTTTGGACTCAAGTGTCTTACTTTTAAGGAGGCACTTGTGAGAATTCATCTCACAATCTCTCATTTAATTTTAATAAGGCACACTGATGTGAAACCAAGAATATGACTTGTTATCTTAAGAGCTGTTCTACATAAGCAAACCAAAAAAGAAAAAGAAAGAAAAAAAGATCCTACTGTTACTGTAGACATTTTGTGTAAATTGTTTGTTAATGATGTAATATGGGCTACGGCATTACTCAAATGCCAATTCTGCATTCTACTTGTAGATTTAAGCCATCACTGATAAAGTCAAGAGCTCTTAATTTTAGAGCACGCTCTCATGTTAATCTCTCATTAATGCTTGGAAATCCATCAAATCTTGACTTCGAAATGATTTGGACGCTTCCTTTGGTCCACAGTCTTATACAGACATATTTGGGGGCAATTATTCCTCGGGGAGATCTGGAAGACATTATCCCACCACAGTGAAAACACCACTCTTCTTTCTCTCTTCTTCTCTTTGCCAGCTCACATTTTTAGCTGGAGAGCATTTAGACTGCTTGTTCTCTGAGCTATCTAGCACTCAGCACATTGTGCATGTTATATTTAATTGTTTCTATTTACAGTCTGAATTACATCCATAAATCAGTTTAACTTGACTGAAAAGTATGAACAGAGAACCATGAATACCCGGAGTACCCTGCTTTCCAGAAAAACGGCACAAATCTCTTGTTTTTGCTCTGAGAAATCTTAGACGTGTTGACTTTCTTTATTTTTCTTTTTCTTTCTTTCTTTCTTTCTTTCTTTCTTTCTTTCTTTCTTTCTTTCTTTCTTTCTTTCTTTCTTTCTTTCTTTCTTTCTTTCTTTCTTTCTTTCTTTCTTTCTTTCTTTCTTTCTTTCTTTAAAAATGGTTTCTTGCTAGAAAATTACCAATTATTTTTTAAAACTCTGTTCATCTTACATTGCGATGATTCTAAATAAAAGAATATTATTATATTATTTAATTCTTATATCAGGCATTTTTATAACTAGCATCTCATTCTTGGTCATAATTAGACATTGTTCACAGGCAAACACATGGATATTACTGGACAGCAAACGCTCGAGTGCTTGTGCTTTTGAAAATATACACTCTTAATGAACGGATATTTAAACCTCTTGATGAAGAGTGTTTAAGGCTTGACTCCGACACGAGTCAAGAGCATTTGAGTTACAGGCAGTGTGAGTGCATGTGCACGTTACATTAACTCATTTAGTGTGTCTAATGGGCTGTTGCAGGGGTCTCACACACACCATTACACCCCATTTACACCCTGCACACCCAGTGTCACCACACACACACACAGACACACACGTACACACAGAGTCACGGGGCATCTGAGCATATGGTCAGTTTGACTGTGTGAGCTCATGCGATTGACTCAACTCTTCTGAGACCAACTGACAGAAGTCCTGTAATTGCCATAACTTCATTAGCTGCGATTAGAGAACAAACAAACTCTCACTCAGACCGTGAAGACTAGAGAAAGTGATCGTGATGTTTTTAACGGTGACTTCACAGGGCAGAGGACGTACAGACATCTGTTTCTTCTCAACATCAGGGACATTAGAGGAATATGGAATTAGTGAAGGAGGCAGTACAGAGGGAGAATGACTTCCTTCTCACAGTGCTTAGCTGGCTTCATTTTAGTGCATCTGAGCCCCTCAGTGGCGTGTCAGGACCACACACACATCACTTACAAACACACACACAAGGTCTTCTTCGTCCTAAAGACTTATTTTTAAATGAAGACTCATGTAGAAAGCACTTCTTTAAAATTGACCTTCCACACATCTGAGGCAACATACAAAGTTGTATGGTTGATGTCTGCAATTAATCCTCTAAGTCCAGTGTGTACTGAATTTCCATCCATCCATCCATCCATCCATCCATCCATCCATCCATCCATCCATCCATCCATCCATCCATCCATCCATCCATCCATCCATCCATCCATCCATCCATCCATCCATCCATTTTTATTTTTTTAGTATATTATATAAATAAATCAAATTAAACAGGTCATATATTATTTAGATTGGCCTATTGATTATGAACATTTTTCTGAAGGTTAAGCACCTCATTTCACTGACAGAAAAAAAAAAAAAACGTAATTATTTATCCATGATTATTTGTGAGAATGAATCCTCTATTTTCAATGTGTGCTGAATATAGGAGTCACACCCATAATGGTTGAAATGATAATTGTAACAACATTACAGCATCTTGCGGTTGTCGACAAGTAACATGCCAATAGTTTAACCTGTTTGGCTTTTGCTTTTTTTCCATCAAAGTAATGATTTAGTGATGTATTATCATTTGGCTGCCGACAGGAAATTTGGGATTTGTTTTCCCTGATGAGATCAGGTAAATTTGCATTCCACAGATGTAATTTGTGATTTAAATTCCAACCAAATCAAACATGTTTGTATTTGTCTCACACATCCTCTGTAAAAAAAAAAAAAAAAAAAAATGGAACAAATTATCTACTGTTTCAGGCTAATTTAGGAGTCCTCTGAGAAAACCAGTGCTGTCTGGAGAGGAATGTCTGTGCCGTTTTTTTTTTTTTTTTTTTTTTCAATTATTATTATTATTTAAATAGCTCATTTCTGATTTTGCCAACTTTCTGGCTAAAAAAAAAAAAAAAAGTTTGAGAGTCTGATCTCTGCAGTAGCAGCATCAGTTATGAATTAATTAATTTGCTTGAAGGCATAGTTCAGCTAAAAAAATAGCTAAAAATTGCAGCCAAAATGTCATTTTGTATGTAGAATACAAGAGAAGATATTTTGAAAATCTGGTATATGCAGGTTGTAAGTCATACAAGTTTGTAATGGGGGTGAGAATATATATATATATATATATATATATATATATATATATATATATATATATATATATATATATATATATATATATATTATTGTAAACTATGCATTTTAATTATACATAATGATATAGTTATATCACATATATAAGTTTTGTATATTTTAATGGTTTTCATCATCCAGACACCCATATTTAGCAGCAGTGTGTGTACATGGTCTCCAGCCACTGTATCTCATACATGCACTTCCTTCATAAATGGAAATAAATAAATATACCACATATGACATTCAATTGCAAAACTTCACACATAACCAAACGCTTCCCTTGGGACGTTCATGTTATAGAAAGTATTAGCGGCTGTTTGCTCTGTGACATTATGGAAGCTTTCAGGAGCTATTAAATGAAAACAGGAACTTAAAAGCTGAATCGGCCTCAAAGGGTAACTGAAAAAGGGAACAATGATAGAGTGCGAAAAGGGAAATTTCCACACAAAACCTAATCACGCATAAAAAGCGGAACATTGCGAGAAAATTGCTGCTATTACCGAGCCACTGCAGGAGTCAAATCCACATTATATCTGCCGGAAAATTTGTTACACCATGGGCACAGTTTGTTTTTACCTGTTTTTCAGTCCCCCTTTCTCTCTCTCTCTGTGTTTGGAATGACATACAACTGTAATTCTCTTTCTAGTTTTGCAGTATGTATACTGTATACATATGTTCTGTATGCATGGAATACCAAGATAGAATTGTTAAATGTGCAGAGCGCATTGTGCTGGATACTGTATCCCACAATGAAATATTCTTAACTTACAGTCCAAGTGTGACGAATGTACTACAAATAATATTAATTACGATTTTGAACTCTTTTTCTTGACTCTTGATAAGATAATTTATTACATAGACAGTGATGGAATGCTACAAGCTGAACATCCAACATAGTGAGGTCATGTGACAACAATTCAGTACACAACTGTTATTGTTGCATACTGCAAAGTGTGTAATGTGCATTATGCAGTTAACAGTATGCTAGTATTTAATCACAAACATGGCTTTATCCATTCATCCATCTGAGATCTATGCTATGGTGGCTTACACAAACATTTTACCCCTTTTTAACATTTTAAATATTTCTTAAATTTTTTATGAGCACTAGTTCATCCACAACCATTTTTTTTTGGCAACCCTTCTGAGGTGATGTAAAATCAATGTTTAATTAGCACAATGGCTTTTACACATTTTTATAACAGGTACAGCAGGCACATTTTTTTTCTGGAATAACTTGAGGAATAAGTGAAGGGAATGAAGAGAGAAGTGAGAGAAGGAAGGTGTGAGATTTGGCAAGATTTCTCACAGCTGTTTTTGAAGTGTTTTTTTTTTTTCTGTTCACAACTGAGAGTTTGATCATGGTGAAGAAATGCAGTGCAGGAGAGAGTATAAATGGAGGAATGTAGATGTGCACTGGAGAGCTCTCACATACAAAACAGAGAAGTGATAATAAGAGAGTGATGTTCATTAGAAAGGAAAATGAGATATGAGAGGACTGAAAAAGACCAGAAGCTAGAACAGATGTGTGTGCTGTGCTATGGTCACCTTGACAGGCATATGTAACCTAGCAAACCATGAACACAGACATTTAAAGGTGCAATGTGTAAAATTTGGGAGGATCTATTAACAGAAAGGCAATATAATATAAAGACTTTACATAATGAACCATTATGTTTTCATTACCTTAGAATTAGTAATTTATATCTACATACATCGCAGGTCCCCCGTTCCATGTTAAGTTTTCATTTTGCACTGGCATGTCTCTACAGCAGCCCTAAACGGACAAACACTCTACAGAGTGCGTTTCATCACTATGTTGTTATTCTTCTAAATCGTTCGTGTTTTTAGAGGCTATTATAACTATTAAAGAGATTGCATGTACATAATCAAACATAGTGTGTATATATATATATATATATATATATATATATATATATATATATATATATATGGTCTTAAAGGGTAAGTTCACTCTCATGTTGTTCATCTTCGGAACATAAATTAAGATATTTTTGATGAAATCCGAGACGCATCAACACTTTCAAGGTCCGGAATGGTACTAAAGACATTGTAAAACAGTCGACGTGACTATAGTGGTTCAACCTTAATTTTATGAATCGATGAGAATATTTTTGTGAGCAAAAACAAAACAAAAATAACTATATTCAACAATCTCATCTCTTCCCTGTCGTTATCCTTACGCAGTTGCCGCAGTAAGCACAGTGAAGGCTTCCGTGTTTACGTCCGAATGCCGGCGCAGTACTGGCCAAAGCTTCACCCGTGAGCAGCTCGACGCATGGGTGTGATGCTGACACAGGAACCGGCCAATAAATATTCGCCGTTCTGACATAGAACCTGGAAGCATTGGACGTAAACAATGTATGAGAATGACACAGATAAGAAGATATTGTTGAATAAAGTTATTATTTTTGTTTAGTTTTTACGCACAAAAAGTATTCTTGTTGCTTCATTAAATTAAGTTTGAACCTCTGCAGTCACGTCAGCTGTTTTAAAGATGTCTTTAGTACCATTCTAGACCTTGAAAGTGTTGATTTATATTTTACTCTTATATTATATCTACTCTTCACCACAATAGTGAAACTAACATAACAGAAACTAACATACCAGAACCCCCTGTAAATCCCAACATAATACAACATTAAACACTAACTTATGTCTCCCTATGTTAATCTTGTGCAAAACACACAAAATAACACTTAATTTCAGCATTTATTTATACAGTCTGATGCAAATCAGGCTGGAAATTAGAAATATGCTGCAGCTCAACTCAATCATATAAAGTTCAGCTTACTTCAATGACATTTTGAGTTTTACATTGCTGGATACATTTATTTTTATTTTTTCACACTGCTGTCAATCAAAACAAAGCACTTAAAATATAATGATGAAGCTGCACCTTGGTGCTCATTATACTGGGGAAAAATTTACTCTCAAACTACACATACAGTGCTTGTGATACATTTTTAGGATTTTTTGGGACAGGGCATGGGAAAGGCATAAAAGGATACAGACAACATTCCTGCTCACAGATAAGCAAAAGTGATAGGTCATTCATTTAACAGAGCACAGGGTGTGTGGGTGTGTGTGTGCTTTTGTTTATATTACATTGTGGGGACCCACGATGTAATATAAACCTGAGTTCACCTACATCGTGGGGACCAGCCACCGGTCACCACAATGTAAATTAATTAATAAAAATACTAAATGATGTTTTTGTGAGAAAATAAAGGTGTGCACAGTTTCCTGTGATGGTTAGGTTTAGGGGTAGGGTAGGGGGATAGAAAGTACGTTTGTACAGTATAAAATGCATTGCGGCCTATGGAAAGTCCCCACAATTCACAAAAACAAACATGTGTGTGTGTGTGTGTGTGTGTGTGTGTGTGTGTGTGTGTGTGTGTGTGTGTGTGTTTGCGTGTGTGATGAATACTGATATCTAAAGCTATGACTCAACCTAGAAAGCATCAGATCAGATCACACCGACCGACACACACACACACACACACACCGAGACAGAGAGAGATCAATGTGGCTTGTTATCGCAGCTGCTTTTCCTTTATTTATCCTCTTTTGACAGAAAGAGGGAAAGGATGGCTTGAAAGAATACGAGAGCGAGAGAGAATGAGGCATCTGAGGACGTGTCTGAATACAGGAAGTTATTTTAGAAGATCTGGGCGGTGGAGGAGCGCTTGTCTCATTCTCAACCCTGGTAAAGTGAGTGACGTCATCCTCTCTCTTGACATAACTTAGATACAGCTGAGATCATTGCCCATCAGCACAGTTATTTAAATGATTAGCCCATGTTTATTGTGGTTGAGCTTATCCTTTTAAACAGTTTGACATAGAATAAAATCTGCATAAAATCTCTTCCAGATTAAAGCTCTTTCTGGTCAAGAACCACCCACTAATTCTTGTGCAAATATGCTTTTTATGGAAAGGCTTATCTGAAATATTAGATAGTTGGGAAGACACAATTTTTTGTTACCATTTCATTTATTGGCCAATAGAGTGGCACAGGGATGACGTCAACACCTAGAAAACTAATTCGACAGTGGTTCACTCAAGATTTTCCTGTGGGTTTTTATAATAGGGGTTTTTCAACTTATGAGTAAAAAGGTGTGTGTAAACATACGTTGATAATACTTAGATGTTTTGTTCTACAACATAAATGACACACACCCATATCGAAAATGCAAATTTTGAAGTTTTTTTTGTTATCTATCTATCTATCTATCTATCTATCTATCTATCTATCTATCTATCTATCTATCTATCTATCTATCTATCTATCTATCTATCTATCTATCTATCTATCTATCTATCTATCTATCTATCTATCTATCTATCTATCTATCTATCTATCTATCTATCTATCTATCTATCTATTACATGTATTATTTATCAATATCTGTCAATATTGTCTATTTAATTGTGCAGGTCATTTTCATCTATTTTTACATTTAAATTACTTTTCCCATAATCTAATGCTTGCTTAAAAGTCTTTAAAAGCACCTATAATTTAATAACACTATTAAATAGCCTTTTTTGTGATGTCTAAGTTCACTTGCAGCATTTAACTTGATTGATTTTCAAAAAGACTTTTAGTACAATTTTAATATCAGCCATTTATCAATTATCAGCCATAACCTGAAAATAATCATTGACTTATTGGTATTAATCAGAATTTCACTAATTGTGCCAGTCCTGCACCTTGTAAAAATGGCTGGTATTTTCCAGTTTTATGTGCAATGTGCGCCTATGAATGATTGTGGGTGGTCTTTGGGTGTGTTGAGTCTAAGACTATTAACACATGTTCTTATAATTGTTGATATTTTAACATTTTGAAACAGCAATACTCCAATCTCTAATTAGGAACACCAGTGCAGTGCAGATCACTTTTTTTGTTTTTATTTTTAAACCAGTTGTCCTTGGCAGCCAATTACAGAGCCCTGAATAGAGTTCATTACACACACACACACACACACACACACACACACACACACACACACACACACACACACACACACACACACACACACACACACACACACACACACACACACACACACACACACACACAGAAATCTTATAATGTGGCCTGAAATCTAATTTCTTCCTCTGAAGTGACCCGTGAAATAGTGTGAGCTCTTTGCTCCCTCGCTCTATGTAAAATCATCAGATTGCCTATTTCAGAATCCAATATGAACCCTCTCCTGTGCTCTTTAAACACACATACACACACTTACAGTAATGGGTATTATGGTCCCCTCCTGACCTGTTAGATTACAGAGGAGAGGGAAAAACAGATACGAAATGAAAGACCGAAAAACAACTCAAATACTGAGGGGATGAGAGCATTGTGGAGAAAGAGCAAAAATAAGATGGAGGAAGTTAGTTATATAGAGAACAATAAAAGAAAAAAAAGAATTTGTTAATTGTCCAGTGAACCTCTTTACTTATATAGTTGCAGGAGCAGGGTATTGTACAGTGGAAGATAGTTTTGTCACACTTTTAAAATGAAAGTTTTTTTTATACTAACAGGCCTTAGTCAGGATAGTGCCATACTGTATGTAATTTTTTACAGGAATGAAAACACTGCTGTGAGGGATAGAAGTACAGTGTGTTCAATGGATTATACTGTTGTTTAAAAACATACTGATTGTTCAGCTGACGAAACATGTAAAAAAAAAAAAAAAAAAAAAACGTTCAAAAGCCAGAAGCTCCAGTTTTAAGAGTTGTGAGTTGTGAAAATGGTACAGGTCTATCCCTCACTGCTTCATTTTTATCCGTGTTAAATTCAGTATGCCGTGTAACCTGACTAAGGTTTATGGCATTCAGAGGAGAAACGGATATAGTTGGACAGTAGTTGAATTATTGTGGTATATTTGTTTTTGAAAATATAATAAGGTAAATCAGTGCTGTCATTTTGTAACCAGGCTGTGTAAACAAGCAGATATCATCTTATAAAGGCTAAGGAAAGGGAATAATTTCATAACACTCACAGTGGAGTTTGAGAGTAGGATAGAGGTCCACGCTATTTCACCAAGGTCCACTCACTTGAAGATTTCTGCTCTCTCAACTGCTACACATGTGACCCCTTTCCATTATATCTTGAATATGAACAGGTTAAGGGGATATCTTGTAATATCACAGACGGATGAGTTGGAATGGTGCTAACTGTGTGTTTTGACATAACCTTTCAGACTCTGTCTTCACCTTAGCTATGCTTGATTTAACAAACAGACACTTTGAGTTAGTTTGAAGGTAAACACAGCTATGCCATACATAATTTAAAAATAATCTCTGTTAGCATAACTTTCCAGTATGAGCTAGTTTTCCCAAGTACAAATCGCTACATTGCTGGACTGTTTCGTCACATTGTGTAATGCACACAGCTAAAGTTAAATCAAGCATGCTCTTGTAAAGCATGTTCATGTGACACTGGAAAGTCTAACTATTGTTTATACTAGTGAAATTAGTACAATAGTAATTTCTCGCTAGAAATAACATCAAAAGTGGAAAACATTGGTCAGAAACTTACATTTACACACAAACTGACCACCACTCACAGCTTTCAGACTCAATGTTTTTAGCTCAACTGTCACAGAATGGAACGCACAGGATTGGGGGATGTCAAAGGCAGTGAATGATACATCTATGACTATGCTACCATCAAAAATCGATCAGATGAAGGTATCTCAAGTGACAGTAAGTGAAGCTAACATTGGATTAGGATGTGCCTTGATGCCTTCCTACTTTGGAATGCAACCTCCGAAGGCAGCATTTTTAAGCTTTTGGACTCTTCCAGAAAAAAAAAAAAAATGTGTTCTGTGTATTTCTATGGCATCGCTGTCAAAGATTAATTAGCTGGTGAAGTGAATTTACTTACTGTAGAGTTAACGAAAGTTATCATGAGCATTGTAATGTTTGAAGTAATGTTTGTTATTTGACATAACAAATATCAGTAGACCAGGAAGATTTAAAAAACAGTGGGTTCATTCATAAATCTGTATACCTTCATGCTGTGGAAATACAAACCGGAAGACAAAACACAACAAGCCAATTGCTGAAAAGGGCTGGGGCTACATAAGGTCTATAGCTTTAGCCAAGCAAGCTGTGAGGATTTTCTCCAGATCTACGCATCACATTGTTTGAATCGAGACAACCCGCTTCAAACAAAGATGTGCAAATTACTATGGGTTACTAATGTTTTGCAAAGTTAAAAAGCAAAGTGTTGTGCAAAGGACTGTTTACATGATCGTCGGAGGCGACTTTTCATACTAATACTTTTGGTTTGATCACAAATTGTGTGCTTTTAATATTCTGCTAATTGAGACCTTTTCATCAAATTGCGATCAGCTTGTGAGATTGGCCAAATTTAGTAATTACTGATCTAGTCATAGGATGTGATTATTGAATTGATTGGAGCATTCCTATCAAGAAACATTTATTTTGATTTAATGTAGGTTTTTTGTGTGTGTGTGTGTATGGCTGTCGCTCTTACGATTCATTCAAAAATACGTTGTTTTTGAACCAGAAAAATTATAAATTATAAATCATCTCAATATATAATTTGAAAGATATCACACCTATAAATAGCTACAATGTAGTTGCTACTACAATTGCTTGTGTATTATTTTTGGGTTAGTTAGTTTAAATTAGTAGCTGGTTTGGTAGTTTGCTTTTTTCACTCTAAAAGCACAAATGAATGGCTTCTGTTGGCAATGTCTACGTGAAGAAATAAGCCTCATAATAGAGCTATTCATATTTAAGTATTCTGCATTTGTTTTCGTCACTCCACAGGGTGATGCCTCCCATTTTTATAGCAGTCGGTGAATCTAATCTCTAATTTAACCTTCCCCCGTGTGTCTTCCTTCATTCCATTAGAGACCAATGCAAATCACAGCACACCTTGCAATCATCTCTGCTGCTCTTTATCCATAGAGACATGTCTAAATGGATGCTGAGCGCTTGCAACTGTACAATTGAGGCAGCAGGCGACAGAGGTTTGACAACAGAGAGCGTTTGTGACCCCAAAAGCCCTGAGCTCCTGTGGAACAGTCACAGTTCCGGTCAAAGAGAATCAGAGGCAATAAAAGTGGGCAGAAATGATCCAAAATAAATGAATGCATGAATTAGAAATGAGTGATAATTAATGGTTGTGCTTAATGAGCTTCAGAGAGAAGTGGCGACCTAAGGTCATATTAGAAAAAATTATGGGGAAAAAGAATGGGAGAGCATACGGATAATGGATGACAGAACAAGCATGAAATTGTGAAGTGCTTTAAATAAAAAAGAAGAGCAATTGTTTATCATTCTGATAGTTACTCTAATATTAAACCATATTCAATCTTTATTCTCAACCTCTGATTCTCAATCTTTTAAAATATGCAGTTTTCTATCACTCCTCTGGAAAGAGTTTGACGTACAGTTTGTAGCCCAAATCATGTTGCAGATGCTGCTGAATATGGATTTATAGGTGCTATGTGCCATTTTTTTAATTCTTTCTGCTGTCTCTGGTTGATGTACAAAGCCCTCTATGGTGTTTTCAAAAGCATTGCTTTGTTTTGCCTTGAGCAGTCCGACATGTCATCTGTCTCAACCTATGGCGTTTTTGATATGGCCGAACAGGCAGAAGGGGCAGTAGGGAAAATTTTTGTTAGTATGTTGCTAATGAAATTAATTAGTTTTGCTAATCACAATTAAAATTGTTTTAATAGCTATAGGAACTACCATTCAAAAGTGTGGGGTCATTAAGATGATCATTAAATTAATTAAAAAGTGACATTGAAGACATTTATAATTTTACAACAGATTTCTATTTCAAATGAATGTTGTTCATTTGAACTTTCTATTAACCAAACAATCCTTAAAAAATGCATCAAAGTCCCCCCCCAACACACACACACACACACACAAAAATGACATTGATAATAAAAATAAATGTTTCTTGAGCACCAACTCAACATATTATAAGGATTTCTGAAGGTTCAATTGACACTGAAGAGTGGAGTAATGGATGCTGAAAATTCAGCTTGGCAATGAAATGAATAAATTCAATGTAACAATTTATTAAAATAGAAAACAGTTATTTTAAATGGTAATAATTCACAATATTAACACAGTTTTACTATATTTTTGATTAAATAAATGCAGCTTTGGTGAACATAAGAGACATCTTATGGACCCCAAACTTTTTAATGGTAGTGTATGTTTGGGAATGACACATGCAAGAGTGCCAGCATGTTTTAGAATCATTCTGTGATGACCTTACAATTATAAGGGATAAGACAACTTAATGAAAGCGTGTTATTCAGAATAATACAAATATTTTGAAAACTAGGGTGTTTCCAAACTTTTGGAGGGCGCTGTATGCCTTACTCTGTACAATATTCAACTTAGTACTTTTTACTGGACAGTGTGAGCAGCTGTATTCTGACTATTATTTATTTATTTTTTTTAAGTTAAATGTCCTGGACTGCGCTTCACTGTACTGAGCATTGGAATAATATGTTATCTGGCTCTGACACTCGTTTCTCAAAGATGTTTAGTCAACACTTTCAGCTCAGCCAGAAGCCCGTCAATATCAGCCGTAGTCCCGCTCCCTTCAGATTTCAGCAGCACTCATGCTGCTTGTAGGACTGAAGTTGACTGTCCATGCTTTTTTTCTCGCTTCACTGCTCTCAGGAGTGTCCATCTGAGTAGCTTCTTCATTAGACACGTCTTATTCTACAGGCTGATGTGTGAATTACTCTTTATGTCCCAGATTCATGCGTTAAATATGAGGACAGACCTGTTTGGAGGATGACAGTTTGAGAACTGCAGTTATTGTAGGATATAGAAACTAGTGGATTAACATATGGCAGACATGCAAATGCAGTGTGAACAATGTAGTGTGATTTATAATCCCCCAATAAGCAGATGCAGAAGTGTGCATGAAAGAGAAAGAGAGAGAGAGTGCTTTACTGAAAAAGAAAACAACAATGGCCATCTATGCCATCCAAAAAATGAAATACCCAATTAAAATGCCCATTAGAATTTGACTAGTCTCAGCCTCAGACGTCACACCAATGGACCATTGGCTGAACGTCTGATGCTTATGGCACACTTAACTAGAAACACGTCAGGATTTTCAAAGTAGTCATCTTGGTTGAATTCTACAGGATGTCCGGGAGACGTGTGTAGCGTTCTTTAATGGTCTGCCTGGAAACAAATGCTGTGATGCCAAACCCCCTCATGGAAGAAGAATGCCACCATGTTTACAACTGTGACGACACTTTTCAGAATCAACTAATCACTGGATTTTCAAAAGTATGTGAAGTTCGTGGCTCCATTGTTGCAGTAAACTTGCACAACATTCTTAAATGAATAATGTATTAGATGCATGCCGGTCTGTTATTGTAGGCACATCTTTACATTTTCACATCCCTAAAAATGACACGGAACAAAACGAACTGTGATTGGCTGCATTACCATTCAGTCAAACGTCCTCTTGGGCGGTCCTTGGCCAATGAAAGCTGCGATGTGTCCAGAGTAACATTACGTTTCTTTGAGTTTGCTTTTAATGGAGATCTCAATTATGTGTCATATGAGGATCATGTACAGATAAGTACAGAAACAATTGAGACGAGCTATAAAAATAAATATATATATAGTATCTTGGCAAATCTGAGCACAGTTTGAGATAGTTGAAATCTCTGCTGAAAGTCTGAATTATGTTAGATTATGGATTGGAATGTGCTGGTACATTCCAATCCATAATCTAACATTTCATGCTTTTTTTTTTTTTTGGACATTTCATGAGTCCTCATATTTAAAATAGCTTTAAAAACATACTAAACAATGTTTTATTAAAAATGCAAAAATGCAGAATGTTTTCTGTGATGGGTAGGTTTAGGGGTAGGGGTAATGTAGGGGGATAGAATGTACATTTTGTACAGTATATGTATACTGTGATTGGTTGCATTACCATTCAGTCAAACGTCCTCTTGGGCGGTCCTTGGCCAATGAAAGCTGCGATAGAGTCCAGACCTTTTGCCGACAATCTGAAGATCTGGCTATGCGAGACTAGAATTTGACTAGTATATTCAAATCAGTAATAAAAAAAAAAAAAAAAACATACACAGCTTTACACTACTGTGATAGCTAAACTAAATTTTCAGCATCCATTACTCCAGTCTTCAGTGTCACATGATCTTTCAGAAATCATTCTAATATGCTAATTTGCTGCTTAAGAAACATTTCTTATTATTACCAATGTTAAACTCAGTTGTGCTGCTCAAATTTTCACCCAAAAATGAAAATTTAATGTTTATCTGCTTATCCCCAGTGCATCCAAGATGAAGGTGACTTTGTTTCTTCAGTAGAACACAAATGATGATTTTTAACTCCAACCGTTGCCGTCTGTCAGTCAAATAATGCTATAGGATGGGAACTTCGACTATAAGAGTAAATAAAACTTGCATAGACAAGTCCAAATTAAACCCTGTGGCTCGACACATTGATGTCCCAAGACACGAAACGATCCGTTTGTGCGAGAAACCGAACAGTATTTATATCATTTTTTATCTCTAATATAGAGCACGATCAGACCTCACTAAGTGAATGCTGAACGCAGTTGGACATAGTGGTGTATTAAAGGTAAAAAATGACATAAATACTGTTCGGTTTCTCACACAAACCGATCGTTTCATGTCCTAGGACATCAATGTGTCGTCACGAGCCACAGGGTTTAATTTGGAACAGCATTTATTTGAAATAAAAATCTTTTGATATTATTGTAAACATTGCACTGTCACTCTTGAACTGTAGGGTATATGGCAGTGAATTGTGGGGTTCTCTTTTGAATCATTAATTTAAAAAAAAAAAAAGTAAAATAATTGAAGGGAAAATTAGAAAGCAGAATATTCTCTATTGTTCCACATTTGTTCCACATCTCATAGGTCTAAAATCACATTTTATAACAGTACATTAAACAGTTTGACTCTTACCCTCTTGCTGTATCTTCACATTCCTAGTTCTCTATCTCTGTCTCTCTGTGTGTGTGTGTGTGTGTGTGTGTGTTCTACATGCCTCTCTCTCCCTTTGAGCCTTTTGACTTCGTCATGCACAGAGTTCGCAATTAAGACTCCTCCACCTCGTTAGGAGTGCAGTTTCCTGTCAACCTCTGCCTCGCCCCCTCTTTCCCAGCTGTTCTTCTGCCCATTTCTCTCTTTCTCTCTCTCTCTGAGGTCCAGAGCTGAGATTTATCTGAATGAGACAGCTGATCTGAGATCTGTCAGATGAAAAAGTGATGTGAAGCCTCTTCTAAAGGCCTCCTGCTTTTGAGGGTTGACGGGTATGTGTGTGTTTGTAAAGGTTTTGTGTGCCGATGAATGTGTCTGTATGTCAGAATGTGTCCAGAGTAACGTTACGTTTCTTAGAGTTTGCTTTTAATGGAGATCTCATTTATGTGTCATATGAGGATCATGTACAGATAAGTACAGAAACAATTGAGACGAGCTATAAAAATAAATATATATAGTATCTTGGCAAATCTGAGCACAGTTTGAGATAGTTGAAATCTCTCCTGAAAGTCTGAATTATGTTAGATTGGAATGTAACATAATCTAACATTTCATGCTTTTTTTTTGTGGACATTTCATGAGTCAAAAATGCAGAATGTTTTCTGTGATGGGTAGGTTTAGGGGTAGGGGTAATGTAGGGGGATAGAATGTACAGTTTGTACAGTATAAAAACCATTACGCCTATGGAATGTCCCCACTAAGATAGCAAAACTAACCTGTGTGTGTGTGTGTGTGTGTGTGTGTGTGTGTGTGTGTGTGTGTGTGTGTGTGTGTGTGTGTGTGTGTGTGTGTGTGTGTGTGTGTGTGTGTGTGTGTGTGTGTAAGTAAAACTGAATAATGTAGAATTAACCATAGCCATATATTCTCTGTGTGTGGCCTTGACCCTTTAACACTCACGTTTGTACTAAGAAATCCTCTATTGATCCTCCCGTGAGCCCTTACCAGCGATCAATGGATGCTGACTGTGTATGTATGTGTGTCTCCACTGGCTAAAGTTGGTTTATCCAGGGAATTGAGTGTCTAATCACTGTCCCTACAGTATATGATGGAATCAGAGAGAGAGAGATGCTTGCCAAGAGTGTTGAGTTATTAATAAAGCCGTCTGTCCCCGTGGAGATGAGACAGCGATGTCATAATGGGTTGTGGTAAGGCAGAGGGCGGCAGTCACAGATGGTCTCGTGGATCATTACGGCTGTGGCGTTCTTCAGAAGGTCGAGTCGCCGTAGCAACATGGCATTTAATCGCTCTCTTACGCGTTTTGCTGCTCCTTAATGCATGCATGTGCGTGTTTGTGCACGTCGGTGTTAAATAGATAGGAAAGACAGATGGGGAATTGATGCTGAGGTGGTGCGTGTTAAGAAAAAAATGACACAAAAAAGCATCTGAGGCAGGTGTTGATGGGAGGGGGGCTTTGAGGTGCTTAGACAAGGTAAAACAAAACACTGTAGAGTAACTTGAAGCTACACAGACACACACACACACACACACTTTGTGATGTTCCTGTGGAGGGGTGGCATGTGTTTGCATTTTTGGCTTGAGCCAATTGCAACCCTGAGCTCTTGTCAACGGTGGTATTTGAAAGTGCTGACATGCACTTTTGAAAGCGCTAGACACTTTATTGTGATGATGTAATGATGGTTATTCTCTGAAAACAGCAGATACCACACATGCACTGCAGTCGTTTATCAGGGAACTGCACAGCTGAAGGTCAAGCATGTTTCCGCCACACAATATTCAAAGCTTCAGGCTTCAGACCCTTATCTGAATGTTAAAGACCTCATGGAGTCACTGTTGGGGTTTTAATCAATGTCTGTTTGCTTTGAAGTCATCTATATGGTGATGTGCTCTAACAGAAACCTTTAGTAAATAACATTAGCAATTAGAAAACCATGTTTAATGAACAGGATTGGAAATGAACTAAAGGCAATTGACCACAACAGTGACTGCCCATTCTGTAAGCAGCTTTGGGTTTGGATTTATTTTTTCCCCATTCATTTTCTCCATCCAAAAGTGCAAGCCTTGAACTAAACAAGGGTCGTTTGGGAGCAAGTGGTCAATTTGGATCTGTTAAGTGTCTCTTGAGGATTCACTACCGTTGAAAAGTTTGGGGTCTGTGTGATTTTCATTTTTATATATATATATAAGTGAACATTTTATATATATATATATATATATATATATATATATATATATATATATATATATATATATATATATATATATTGAGCAAGTGAACATTTTGTCCTCAAAGTTGGTGTGTTGGAAGCAGGAAAAATGGGCAAGCATAACAATTTGAGTGAGTTTGACAAGGTCCAAATTGTGATGGCTAGACAACTGGGTCAGAGCATCTCCAAAACTGCAGCTCTTGTGGGGTGTTCTCGGTCTGCAGTGGTCAGTATCTATCAAAAGTGGTCAAAGGAAGGAACAGTGGTGAACCGGCAACAGGGTCATGGGCGGTCAAGGCTCATTGATGTTAGTGGGGAGCGAATATTTAGGACCATGTGATATTTCAGTTTTTATTTTTTTATAAATCTGCAAAAATGTCAACAATTCTGTGTTTTTCTGTCAATATGGGGTGCTGTGTGTACATTAATGATGAAAAAAAATGAACTTAAAAGATTTTAGCAAATGGCTGCAATATAACAAAGAGTGAAAAAGTTAAGGGGGTCTGAACACTTTCCGTACCCACTGTATATTAAAATATAAAACAGTTTTAAATTAACTTTATTTTTAATCAAATAAATGAAGTATCTGTGTGTGTACGTGTATGTGAAATGAAAGTTTGTTGTGAAAGGTCAGTATATTGTAACTAAACGTAAATTTAACTATGAAGAAAATGAATGTGATTTTATTCCAGTTCCAGACTATTGCACTATTAGTCATTTTTAATAAGCTAAAGGACAGGTACTTCAATATGTTCCATCCCAACTTCCTGTTTAAATAGGAAAGAATACAGCACAAGAAAGAAAATTTCATTTGTCCATATAATTTCACAGGTGAATTACAGGTGAGTTAATTCAGGTGAGCTATAAAGTTCAGGAGAACAAATTTGGACATTCTTACTTGACATATGCAGTAAAGTCAAAAGATTTCTTTGTATTTTACATTTTATTTTTTGTATGTATTTTTATTTCTCAGATTCTAATGGGGATTTCCATTTACAGACAGGTCACACCTTCAGTGTCTTTCTACAAGACACTCAAACAGTGTGTGTTGCTGACCCCAGTGCAATATAGAAATTGTGTATTGTTTGAAGCTTATGTTCTCTACTCTGCTGTATTGTTAGAGAGAGAATGTGTGTGTGTTAGCAACAGATTATTCATTTCGTCCTGACAGTCCTGGTGAGAGGAGAGCCTCTGGACACATTTAGACTGATTCTGTACCTTATCACCTTCACACACACACACACACACACACACACACACACACACACACACACACACACACACACACACACACACACACACACACACACACACACACACACACACACAGTGCAAAAGACAGAGGAACAGGCAACCACTCTGTCTCTTCGAAGTTGTTGAAGGAGAAAAAAAGACAGAAGGACGTTTTTGAGGAGAAAAAGAGGAACAGGAGGGAGATAAGGATAGCACTGCATTGCAGCATGGGAGCCGAAATAGAAAGACAACGAAAGCGGCAAAGTTTTTAATGATGCCCTTGGCACCTTGACTAATATACATCCATAAAAGAAGAGTTGACTTCATCGTTCAAATTCATTAAGTGTGTTGGAGTTAATGATCTTTCTCTCTCTCTCTTTTACACACACACATGCCATCGTCCGGTGCAGGGTATCATTATGTCAGACAGTAATGTTCCACACCTCCACTGAGAGATGATTATACATCACCTGTGCCACACACACACACACATTTACTGCAGGCCGCTGACAGTGTAAAGGTGTGTTCAGGGGGTTGGAGACCTTGAGAGAGCAAAGCTAATTACTCTCAGTGGTAATTATAACAGCTACAGTCACAATGACCTTCCAGTATGAGGCCGCTCTTGCGTGTGCATATGCATCGTGCCGTGGCTCTGTGAAGCGTTTGCAGTATTCCTGGGAGTATCGAAAAGATGCTGACCTGTAGACGTTACTCGGAGGACAGACATGACAT
This sequence comes from Chanodichthys erythropterus, assembly GCF_024489055.1. NCBI lineage: Eukaryota > Metazoa > Chordata > Actinopteri > Cypriniformes > Xenocyprididae > Chanodichthys > Chanodichthys erythropterus. Next base: position 27,586,331 of record NC_090234.1, read on the forward strand.
GTGCTGAAGAGTACTTTTGTGCTTATACAGGTAGTGAGGAGAGGCTTTATGAGCACTTCCCCGCAGAGACGCTTAAATAGTTATTTTTAATGGTCGACAGCAGATACATAATATTTCTATTCTTGGAAAATATGTGAACATGATAAATAAATAGGTCATTGTTGAATTTCTTGGGTTCACATAAACATTTATTCTTAGACCTTGCACAATGTTCCCTAAAAGTTCTCTAAAGGAGATGAAGATTCTGAACCTTTACAGGTCATTCGGGACATATGACTTTAGGGGGACGTTCCATTTTGGTTATTTTATAGTCAAAAAAGAACGTTACAAAGAGGACATTTGGGACATTAACAGAACTTTCCCACATGGTCCTCTGTTGGTCATTTAATAACACTTCCGATATGAGATTGGGGGATGTTCCACTTTGGTTACTTTATGGCTGCGCGAGAACGTTACAAAGAGAACATTTAAGGACTTTTATAATAAACGTGCTTTAAAAACACACAATTACAACAATTATAGAAAAATCAAAGTTAAAATGTCAAGGGTCAGGAGCTCAACTAAAGCAAGCGCTTACCTCCGTAATGGTGACTTCAAACTTTATTATTTTTAATAAAACAGCATCACCTCATTAAGAATATTTGTATGAAAGAAATAAAGTCACAGTGGTTTGTAATAAGTGAAGATGCAGAGATCTAGAGAAGCTCAAATGTTTCTTTTGTCTTGAAAGACATAACACTAAAATATTTTTCTTTGCTCTAAAAAGGGATTGCTGTTCTCGTCTTTAGTGAGGATATTTGTTGCAACCGTTAAAGATCTGCGATAACTTTAGAAATCTTCTGGTTCAGTTTGTTTGTGTTCTTTACGGTCTTTATGTCTTTATCTATTGTTTCTTTTAATTGTAGAGGGTCACACAATATTGTTAAACGAAAAGCTATCTTTTTGTATCTTAAGCACTTTAATACAGATTTCTGTTTTCTACAAGAATGCCATTCTAATATTCAAGATGCTAATTTTTGGAGGTTGCAGTGGGGATTAGATTTATGGATCTTTCACGGAACTACTCGCTCTGCTGGGGTTTGTATTTTGAAACAACGCTTTTAAGGGAAAATTTTAAGTTCTGATTGCGATGCATCTGGACACTACATTTTACTTACTGTTGAAATTTCTAATGTAATTATGTATTATTATAAATGTTTACGGCTTTAACTTACAGAAAGACAATAAGGCCTTTTTTGACAGATTAGTCGAGGGGGTGACTCGTATGTTGGCCACACTGTAAACCCTAATGCTCAAAATACTTAATTCGTTTGAGTAGGACAAACTTAAATTAAACAAATTAGTTCAGTTAAATTAACAGTTATGAGTATTTAAAACTTTCTTTTACTTTTGAGTTCACAGCACTGACATATTTCAAGTAAACTAAACTGTTTTAGTTGCAGCAGATTTCTAATTCCCAGCATGCTTTGCATCAGACTGTCTAAATGTTGAAATAAAGTGTTATTTTGTGTGTTTTTGCATAAGATTAACATAGGGAGACATAAGTTAGTGTTTAATGTTGTGTTATGTTGGGATTGACAGGGGGTTCTGTTATGTTAGTTTTGTAGGGTTACCATTCTGGTGAAGAGTAGACCGTGTGGTTAGGTTGAGGATGGGCTGCAAAACTTTTAAGACCACATATACTGTATGTTGTTTGATTATATACATGCAAGTATATATTGACAGTCTCTTTGATAATTATAATAGCATGTGTTTTTTGCTAACTAACATTTAACCAAGATTTGAATGTGATGTTTATGTAAATTAACTATATGTACTTGAGTAGGGCGAGGTTGAGAACTGTGGGAGCGAAGGAATGCCAGTGATGTGATTGTTAATGAGAGACACCTGTGCACCACACTAGCATTGCTCCACTTCCATGGCTCTCGGCCCCGCCCCACTTGTCACAAAAAAATTAAGTTCTACTAACTTAAAAAAAATAAGTTAGTTAACTTAAATGTTTTGAGGTAATAAGTTTCCTCAAATGTTTTGAGTATTCTGAACTTATTGAGTTTTACAGCGCATGTATCCAAATTCCTCTCTGATCTTTGGAGGTGACTTTAATGTTGACCTTGACAATACATTAGATAGGTGGCCTTCACAGCAGTCCAATTCCTAATTATGTAGTTAGATTCATGGAGAAATTTTCCCTAATTGATGCATGGAGGAAATCGCACCCAGCACAAATATCTTTTACATGGAGTAATAATTCATTGTCACATCAATCTAGCATTGACTATTGGCTCATCTCTAAAGAATTAGAAAATACTGTCACTGATATAATACCATCTCCATTCTCAGACCATAAGGCAGTTTCTATCAGTATTCCCTTTAAATTTCCAGAAAATTTAAATAGAAATTCTGCATATTGGAAACTGAATAATTCAATACTTTATCATAATGAAGTAGTCACTGGGGTAGAGAAATGTATCTTATCTTATTGGGATAAAGCAAAAAGTGATACAAAATTACTGTAGTAATTGGGAACTTCTGAAAGTTTTTTTTAGGAAATATTGTAGTGATTTGGCAAAGAAAAGGAAGATTGATGAGGGTAAAATTTGAGTCAACATTTCCATCTTATTTTCTAAAAAAGTAGAAGAAATGTCTAACATTGATAAAGCAGAACTTACTGAGCAGAAACTTAAATTAGAGGAAATTTACAATAGAAAGGCTGAAGGAGCCTTTATAAGGTCTTGAAGGAAATGGCTTGAGGAAGGCGAAAAGAACCCTGCCTATTTAGACTTGAGAGACAACAAGCCAGAAATAAGTGTATTGAACAGTCGAATAATAATGGTGATATTTTTTAAGAACCCAAAATCATTGCTAATTTTTGTCAACAATCTGCCTCCCAATTTTTTGAATCCCTGCCCAACATAAAGCAACTTAGTGTTGAGGATTCTATTATATGCAATGCCCCTCTTAGATTACAAGAAATTATTGATGCCACAAATGATTTGAAGAATAATAGATCTCCAGGAACAGATGGTCTAACAGCCGAGTTCTATAAAGCATTTAGTAAGACCTTAGCTCCTTTCTTGTTTGAAGTTTTTGTTGAGAGCCTTGATAAAGCTTTGCTTCCTCCAACCTTGTATCAATCACTTATTACCCTACTTGTTAAACCGAATAAAGACCCTCTTTTACTTGATAGCTGGCGGCCAATTACTTTGCTAAATAATGATTATAAAATAATAGCTTTGAATATGTAAAAAAGATTGAAATGTGTTTTAAATAATCTGATTGCTGTGGCACCTCTCCTAGATTTTCTCTGAATCGAAGGTTCAGACAGGGATGTCCAGTCTCTCCGTATTTATTTCTGATAGCTACACAGCTTCTAAATTTACATATAAGGGAAAAGCCCTATAAAGGAATCACCATTGCTAACACCGAAGTGATAAGTCAGTTAGCTGATGATACTGCCTTGTCTTTGAAGGATGTCTCTCAAGAAGCTATAGCATTAGAAACCCTCAAGCCTTTTTCCAAAGCCTTGGACCTTCAGCTCAATATCAATAAAAGTGAGTTGCTTCCAGTGAGTAAATGCTTGGTTTCCTCAATCTGCAACATTCCTATAAGAGAAAGTGTCACCTACTTGGGGATTAAAATTATTAAAGATAATAAGACTAGGTGCCATTATTGATAAGACACGTAAGGTATTGAATAATTGGTTTCAGAGAGATCTATTGCTCAAAGGCAGAGTTCTGCTAACTAAAGCAGAAGGCATTTCTCGTTTATCGTATACTGCCCACAGTGCCCAGTCATTATATGTCGACAAACACACATGTAAATTAATTGACAGTATGTTGACTAAATTTTTATGGAAAAGCAAAATTCATTACATTAAGAAATCAGTCATATTAAATTCATATGATAAAGGTGGACTAAATTTTATTGACTTTGGCTCTCTAAATAACACTTGGGTGGCATTGAATTCCTTTTAATGTGTAAATATAAAATTGAAAAACTTCCAATTAAGTTCTCTAAATTTTACCAACAAGCACTTGCTGCTTGGAGTCTAATCTACAAACAAAACTTCTCTCCCCAAAGGTTTTTTTATCTGGAATAATGGAAATATCATGTGTAGGAATAAATCTTTATTTTTTCACAATTGGTTTAGGAGCGGCCTGATATAAGTTAGCCAATTATTAAATAATGCTGGAACTTTACTTGAGTTTGCAGACTTTAGAATTCAATGTGGTTACCAAGGCTATACCTGCTGGAGTAGGAATGCGTTTTAAAAACAATACCTTTTTATCTGCACTATCTGTATGCCCTCCAAGACCTGAAAATACTCCAGTTGGCATAATTTGCTTTTCTGGGTTAAAGTCCAACAATTATAAAATTAGATCTTTATTTTTAAAAGAGAATATTTCTACTCCTCCTGTTATTTCTTATTGGAATAACCCCTTTTCAATGCAAATTGGACTCAAGTTTGGTCACTGCCCCAGAAGTTGCTCCGTACAAATAAGGTTAAGGAAATTTCATACAAAATAATTCATAGAGTCTATTCTACTAAACAATTTATACAAAGATTTAAAAGTGATATCGAAGTAAAATGCTCCTTTTGTAAAAATTCCATTGAAACCATCTCTCATTTATTTTGGTCCTGTAAAGATATGCAGTGTTTCTGGAAAGATGTTGAGAACTTTATTGCTGGCAATGTCTTAAAAACTTTTATTTTATCCTATATGCATGTGATGTTAGGTTATTATGTTAAAACCCAATGCTCAAAGTATATTGGATTTATAATTAATTGTATTTTATTTTTTTCTAAATTTCATATCAACAAATGCAAGTTTACAAACAGCAAGCCCAATTTCATAGTGTTTAAGAGGGTGATTAAATTGTGCTTAGATGCAATGTCAGATTCAAAAAATAGTAAAGCACGTAAAACTACTACAATATGCTCTTCATTAAACAATTTTTGGATAATAGAAATCTATGTATTTTCTTACATGGATAGAATGTATGTATTCAACAAAGTATGGAATGTACCCTCTCTTCTCTTATTTCCTTGTGTTTTCTCTTTATCTTTGTTTTCGTTTGTTTTGTTCGGTTTATTTTTATGTAATACAGATTGTATTCTGAAGCATATTATGCTTTGATCCTGTTACAATTCTGTACATATTTTGCGTTAATAAAGCATAAAAAAAAAAGTATCATAAATGAGTGTCCTGTCATTCTGAAATTCTCTTTCCACTCATCGTCTGTGAAGTGGAGCAGGACAACATCCCACTCCTTGTTTCAGACTCATCCACAGACAACTGGTTTTGGGCCCAGGAAGGGATGGTTTTACTGCTTAATAAATACAAGCAGCACGGCTTAACGGTTCATGTGCTTGTCATCTCTTAATTAGGACCCAAAATAGATAAATAATAAGTCTTCTTTTTAAAACAAAGAAAAGGAGGATGGTTAGTATATAACAGCAGGGATCTCTGTATATTTGTGCAGTGTGTGCATTAGAAGCTTGTGACATATAAATGTGCACATCAATCTGATCACTTTATTTAGCGTTCATATAAACACTACATTCGGGTTCATCAATCGGAACAAATTCATTCAGATTGAAGAAAAAGGTGTCCATGTAAACGTATCTGATTTGATCATTATCGCAGTGATTATTATGTTTCTAGCATGTTATATGTTAGGCAACAGTTATTTTAACCCAAACTGATGGAGTGTGTAGCTTTTCATTTCTTAAACAACCAAGTAGGAAAACATATCATGGCCATATTCCAGAATGACAAGATTCCTCAGGCACAAACTGTGAAAGAATGGTTGAGAGGGAGCATGAAGAATCATTTTCACACATGAATTGGCACCTCTGAGTCCAGACCTTAAATTCATTGAAAGTCTTTGGGAGACTTTACAGAGTGCTTGACTCTTGCATTGTCAATACAAGATCTTGACCAAAAATTGATGCATAGAAATAAATGTTGTAATGATATTTCCATCAAGAGGTGCATGAATTTTTGATCAACTCAAGCACTCGGTAAAGTCTCTTCCAGCACATCCCAAAGACTTTCAATGAATTTAAAGTCTGGACTCAGAGGTGCCAATTCATGTCTGAAAATGATTCTTTATGATCTGTGAACCATTATTTCACACTTTGAGCCTGATGAATCTCGGCTTTTGTCATCTTGGAATACAGCCATGATACGTCTTCCATATCTTAAGTATTTGCTTAAATTAGGGCAGTGTGTACTGTATATATATTAATGGCTGTTCAATTCTTTATTTACTTTCCATTGCCAGATTTGGCAAAAGTTTTGGACCCTCCCTGTGCTGCACATTCACACAGCAGTTACACTTGTACAACTTGTGTGAACAAAGTCCCATATTAAAGTCATATATCATTGTATGTCTAGGACCACATTTCTAATAAAGTGTTCTTTCCTATATTTCCAGTAGAGTTAAATGTGTCTGAGCTTAGTCTGAGAACATTCAACAGCACTGACGACATTAGAGATTGCTGTTGTTCAACTATGTGCTGCTCTGGGTCACACCTGACATGCTGCTCATTTTACACTGTGTTCTAGCCAAGATAACAATCTTTCAATATAGGAGGATTTATGGATTTGCACACTCACAAACCTGTGGTTCTCCAGGAAGCACACAGGAACATAGTGTTTCTCAGAGAGGGTCGACAGAGCATGCCAAAGTCATTTCACCATTTTCCCCCTCACTCTGTCTCTTTCCCCATCTTTTCTTCCGAAATAACACCCACTATACACTTGCTCCTGAGGCAGCATAGATACTATAGCCAGGAGAAAACATGCTTGATTAGTCAGGGTTAAAGTGTAATGACTGCCTCTTACAGGGGGAACAGCACAGCACTGAACAAACCAAACTGAATGTTAGTGATTGTTTACCAATCCCAAAAGAGCAGAGACAGAGAGAGAGAAAGGAAAAAAAAAAGTGATGAAGGTGCAAGAAAGTGAAATCCACATAGCAAACTTGGCAAAAACGGTCAAGAAAGGTTCAACCCAAAGCAGCAGAATGTTGTATTTCCAATTAGACTGTGGTTATCCTGTACATGTGACTGATACAGTAACTGTTGTGCTGCATGGCTTTACTGTTGTATGACAGCTGTACAATATTAGCAGTATTATTATTATTAATATTATCAATATTAGCTCACAGCTGATTGATCCTCGGTTGGTGAACTAACTTGTATATAGAGCCTTTGCTTCAAATGTAGACAGACTCAAAATGTTTTGAAAATGCACAGTGTAGATTTTTATGCATTATATAATGGCAGGATGTCTGTTGAAAACTTTTTGCAGTTGTTTCACAATTTAATGAGTGATTATGCAACTTATAGATATACCAATGTCAGACCCACATGCAAAAAAATACACTTTTATTGAGCCGCATACTTTTATTATGACTGCTTATCAGCAAACATTAACAATATTTGTATGCTTATCTGATTGGTTTACATACTTGTTTTTGTTTGGAGTGTATCAGGGAATGGTAAGACCAAATAGAGGTTGTGGTGTGGTCAAAGGTGAAAGGGGAAAATCCCATGTGCTGTGTGTCTTCCTCTAATCCTTCTCTCCTCCCTCTGAGTCTGTTTGACTGGTTAATCCTTCACTCTGTTCAGGCCTGCTGGATTCTGAATGGGTGGTTTAAAACTTGCAACTGTTCTCTGTAACTGATGGACCTCCACCCTCTGACAGTCTGTCTGCTTGTCACACTGCTGTGGGATTGTTATATTAGGAATTGTAAGTTATGGCTTATGAAACGGAAAGAATATCTGCTTTAAAATCTGATTAAGCTATTGTAAACTGTAAGTATGCACACCTATGCAGTAAATCAGATGAATTTGGAATGAATGTGTCAAGTCTACATATGTAAGATACTTAATTAAGCTAATTTAGGAGTTTTCAAACTTTTTGTTGCCGAGGATGCTGCTTTTTAATGATCCCAATAACATTAGCAACATTGTAAAATTCCATGCATAAAGATCCATTTATAATCATTACTTATACTATATTTATATGAGAAAAATATTAAGTATAAGTCAATTTATTTTCTTCTAAAATTAAACAATTGTCTTGTTTTATATTGTCAATGTACTGAAACCAGGGGCGTAATTTCCACTTACTTTTCAAAATCCCGTTTGTGTCTCACCAACCACCCCCCCCACCCCCCCCACCCCCCCTTAATTAACTTATAAAGGGAGCTGTAAAGTATTTTTGTTTAAATACAATGTCGTTTTGACCATAATAATGTACCAAATCTAACTTGTATAAATATTACAGTAGTATAGAAAAATACTATACATACCTTTATAGTTAAAATTGAACTCTGAGCCTCATGTACCCATTCTGTGACGTCAAACAACTTCCCTGTGCAAAGGATCATGGGGGCCTGAAGTGTCCATCAGTTGTACCCTTTGAAATCCTTCATTCCGAAGGGCCCTTTGAAGTGGCCAGTTTTGAGCACTTCAGTTTGGAACGACCCTTCAACATGGCGGCCATGATTATTTTCACTCCGAAGTGCCCTTCGGAAGGCGATATATCCAGTTGGAACGCACCGACAGAGAGCCTGCCTGTGTCGATGTACACTTCCGCGTCCAGGAATGTCACGTGCACACTCTAAAAATAGTTCACTGAAAAAGTTCTAATGAGCAGGTACGGCACAGTCAGCGATGAAAAATCAGAAACAGGAACGGATGACTTTAAAGGTGCCCTAGAATCAGAATTTGAATTTACCTCGGCATAGTTGAATAACAAGAGTTCAGTACATGGAAATGACATACAGTGAGTTTCAAACTCCATTGTTTCCTCCTTCTTATGTAAATCTAATTTGTTTAAAAGACCTCCGGAAAACTCGGATCTCAACATAACACCGACTGTTACATAACAGTCGGGATCATTAATATGTACGACCCCAATATTTGCATAATGCCAGCCCATTCAACGCATTAGACAAGGAAAGGCAGTATTAACGTCTGGATCTGTGCAGACTAGGTAAGCAAGCAAGAACAACAGAGGAAAATGGCAGATGGAGCAATAATAACTGACATGATCCATGATATCATGATATTTTTAGTGATATTTGTAAATTGTCTTTCTAAATGTTTCATTAGCATGTTGCTAATACTGTTAAATGTGGTTAAAGTTACCATCGTTTCTTACTGTATTCACGGAGACGAGAGTCGTTGCTATTTTCATTATTAAACACTTGCAGTCTGTATAATTCATAAACCCAACTTCATTCTTTATAAATCTCTCCAACAGTGTAGAATTAGCCGTGAGCCACAGAGCATAGCCTCAAACTCACACAGAATCAAACGTAACCATCTAAATAAATACTTTACTCACATAATTCGAAGCATGCATACAACATGCATGACGAACATCTTGTAAAGTTCCATTTGAGGGTTATATTAGCTGTGTGAACTTTGTAAATGCACTGTAATATAGTCGAGAGCTTGTGTGGCAGAGGGAACGCATCTCTTAAAGGGGCCGTGCTGAAAAAAATCAGTGCATAGTTAATGATGCCCCAAAATAGGCAGTTAAAAAAATTAATAATAAAAAAAAAATCTATGGGGTATTTTGAGCTGAAACTTCACAGACACATTCAGGGGACACCTAGGACTTATATTACATCTTGTAAAAAACAATCTAGGGCACCTTTAATTTCATCATGAATGAAAAATTAAATTAGCTCAGGTCAGGATAATCATATTTTCTGTCTACACCTGTTGATGTTAGCCTAACGTTGACTGAGCTAGTCAGCATTCTTAGAACATTCTGTGTACCATGAAAACGAGTTCATTACAAACATTTAAACCATGTTCAAACATTAACGGAGTGTCTATTTACACTGAGTACAAATAGTGTCCCTTATTGGCAAACACTATTAACATAACTCTGCCCACCAATGTCTGGTTTTAAAAAAGACGCACTGAATTGAACATCTTCAGTGGCACAGCAGTCACAAGTAAGACTTACAGACCTGGCTCGAACTGATGTGGGTTCAAATCTGCTTTCTGCCAAGCTCGCGTTTATTTTCAATAAAAATAATGTTCGAAACAAACTGCGAACGAGTGTTTAATAATATTAAAAATGTTTATTGGGTAGGGTTAGGGGAAGGTGTGGGGGGGGCGGGGAGGGGGTTATTCTTTCAATAAGGCAGCATCCATTTAATAATTTTAATAAATTTAATCATTTACACTCTATGATATTATTGCATCCTGTTAATGTATAAAAATACTGAGGTGCAAATAGTATCTGCTAATATAAAGTTAGCATCTTTACAAAGATCTGATATTTTTACATGGTGTAAAAAGAATATATTGCTATTTTCACCTATAGTGTAAATAGCATATCGCCAAGAAAATATTGTCACTTAGTGTAAATAGCATCTATCGCTAAGAAAACATGCTATTTGCACTTAGTTAATGGTGAACATTTTCTGACTTTAAAAAATTATTCTCTCAAGCCCCTATTAAACAAGGAAGTAAGACATCTTTTTCATACATAGTTTACTAAATGTATTTAAATGCAACCAGGAAATTGGATTCAAATCGAAAACATTTCCCCCCATTTTGCTAAACATTATTATTATATATGTGACTCTTCTCACTGAGTAGAATGATGATACTTGCAAACATACCAAGCTAGTTTAAATGCTTTCTTTCTCATTCAGTCCTTTTCTTTATACCCTGCTTGTCACTGATGTGATTTGTATAAGAAACAAATCTAGACAAATACAGCATGATTTAAATGTTTCTGTCAACACTGAGCCCAGTTCTGGGAGCACACAATGCATCTTATGATGACAAATTTTGTAGCTCGAATGAAAGCCTCCCGTTCTGCCACCTGACTCAAAAAAAAAAAAAAAAAAAAAAAAAAAAACGAAAATAAAGTCAGAGAAAGAGACCCTTATAAATCATTTTTAGGATTCAAAGATAAAACATTTAAACTGAAAATAGAGGTGTTTAACAAAATCATTTATAGTGGAGTTTACCACACACCCTCTCTTCTTGTTCCTGTATGGTACAGTAGAGCTATTAGACATGGCAGAAGATGACTGTGATGAGTGTTTGTTAGTGAAATTACCCCATGATTGCTCTATTTCTTACCAAAGCCTCTAGAAGCACATTAATGAGCTCAGTGCTTATCCACATGACCATCGGGGGACAAATCCAATTTTGCCTGTAAAATAATGACAGCCCCTTCTTGGACATCAAAAGAGACAGGCCAAATTACAGCCAACACTTGATCATCTGCTTCAAAATGACCATGTATTTCTCTAGAGGGAGGCTAAAATCGGCTTTGATAGTTTGCCTCCAGACAAGAATGAATTTGTGGTAGAGAAGTACAGATGCTGTTAATACTGTATGTGGAGAATACTTACAAGTAAGGATTTCCAGTTGGGACTTGATTAAGGTCAGTGTTTAGGATTTTTAGGAGTTTAGATATAAAATCGTTTGGTTACTGTTAGTAAAATTTAAAAGGATATACTAAGAGCTTTGTGCCTTTGGCATAGCTCAGTGATATATTGAGCATCAAACACTTGGATTTTTTAACAATAACTTCTAAACCTTTCTAAACGGATACAATTAGATCTGATTTCTGATGTTGTTGGTATACTACTGTTCAAATGTTTGTGGTTAATATGATTTTTTTTTTTTTTTTAAGAAATGAATGATTGTATTCAGCAATTTGTCATAAAATGTGACCGTAAATATGTCTTAAAATATTTTTCTTTAAAAAAAATAAATGTTCTTTTTAACTTTATTTTTGAATATATTTTAAAATCTCATTTATTTGTGTTGGCAAAGAAATATTTCTTAATATTATCAATGTTAAAAGCAGTTGTGCTGCTTAACATTTTTGTGGAAACAGTAATGCATTTTTTTATTAGGATTCTTTGATTAAGAGAAAGAAACAATTTATTTTATATTATTTTTACAATAAGTAACAATAAAGGGTTAGTTCACCCAAAAATGAAAATTCATGTCGTTCCAAACCCGTAAGACCTACATTCATCTTCGGAGCACAGTTTAAGATATTTTAGATTTAGTCTGAGAGCTTTCTGTCCCTCCATTGAAAATGTATGTACGGTATACTGTCCATGTCCAAAAAAAGGTAATAAAAACATCATCAAAGTAGTCCATGTGACATCAGTGGGTTAGTTTGAAGTTTTTGAAGCATTGAAAATACATTTTGGTCCAAAAATAACTAAAACTACGACTTTATTCAGCATTGTCTTCTCTTTCGGCTCAATGGAGGGGGGTACTTTTTATGACTAATTTATTATGACAAACTCATATTTGATTAGAAACCAAAATTATTGTTACAAAATATATTAATTATACATATTTTAGTATAGATCTACTGTGATTTTCATGTTGAAATATTTGGGGATTTGATGGATTTGAATATTGGGGGGGTTACCTCCCCCCATCCTCCCCGCAAACTACGCCCCTGCATACAGTGTAAGCTTTTTGAAGAATACGGAAGGCGGAATGGCGGAACCACTTGCAAGGTGATCATTTGTGTTTATAAAGCATATAGTTGTATTTTTTTCAAAAATGAACGATCGTTTCGCTAGATAAGACCCTTATTCCTCGTCTGGTATCGTTTAGAGCCCTTTGAAGCTGCACTGAAATTGTAACTTTGACCTTCAACAGTGGAGTCCATTGAAGTCCACTATAAGGAGAATAATCCTGGAATGTTTTCATCAAAAACCTTCATTTCTTTTTGACTGAAGAAAGGCATTGATATCTTGGATGACATGGGGGTGAGTAAATTATCAGGAACATTTTATTTGAAAATGGACTAATTCTTTAACTGTGTAAATTCACCTCTTGTGGCTTATTGCTTCAATATGCAGCACTGCATCAAATACGCTTAGATGCAGTGTGGGTTATTTGACCATCTCACGGCAGAAGAACAAATAAAAGTCATTCGACCCTTTTTGTGAATGTAGGCTTCAGTGATCTCATTTAAAAAGACATAATATCTGTTAGAGGATGCTCTTCACATCAGGAAGTGAAATATGTCCCAAAACAAGGGTGAAGTAGATTATCTCATTAACTTTAACAGGCTCATTTTTTTCTCGCTGAGATCTAATGGAGATGATTCGGTCAGTAGATTTTAGAGGAGGCGCCTCAGTCCCATAACTGTGTTTGTGAGAGGAGGTGTTAATCGCAAAGAAAGAGAAAGACAGAGGGAGACGCATTTGTTGTGGGTTATTAACTTGTGAATGAGAGAAAGTGAATCGCTGTGTTTGTATGGAGCATTACCTCCCTATTATGCAGTGAACGTCTGTGATTATATCACAGTTAGAGCTCATCCATCTATCTATCTATCTTGCGAAAGTTACTTTGACAGTATATACATTAATAGCAAACTGTAAAATACACTATGATACATACTGTGAAGATCTAACCATCAAGAATATCTTAAACTTAAGTGTTTATGCAATCCTGTGTTCTCAGCATGCAAGTGTGTGGGATGTTTCTAGCTCAGCGTCATATGTGCTGTCACACTATAATTTAAGGAAGTAAAAGCTGAGGACCAGTAGACTGTATGAGAGGCCATCTAAGAAAAGAAAAAAAAAACCTGCAAGCAATTGAGCTGCTGTGAGTTCTGTGCTTTAAACTCACCAAACACTGAATCAGCCAACCACTGTTCTGCTTGGAAACCCTGAATCTGACAGAAAGAGTAACCCAAGCACACCTCTTCCCAGACCAAAGGCGGTAATTATGTTTAATTGTAGTATATTTTATAGTAACGAACTTTAATGGGTAACACTTGTCAAAGTCAGGTCCTGCTCAGTTGGGTTTTGGTGTACAGTGCCAAAACTGTGTGTGTGACTATGTGACTGTGTGTGTGTGTGTGTGTGTGTGTGTGTGTGTGTGTGTGTGTGTGTGTGTGTGTGTGTGTGTGTGTGTGACTGTGCTTTTGTTTATATTACATTGTGGGGACCAAATGTCCCCATGATGTAATATAAACCTGAGTTCACCTACATCGTGGGGACCAGCCAGCGGTCCCCACAATGTAAATGGGTTTATAAATCATATAGAATGAGTTTTTGTGAAAAAGTAAAAGTTTGCACAGTTTCCTGTGAGGGTTAGGTTTAGGGGTAAGGGCAGGGTAGGGGGATAGAATGTACAGTTTGTTCAGTGTAAAATGCATTGAAGTCTATGGAAAGTCCCCACAATTCACAAAAACAAACATGTGTGTGTGTGTGTGTGTGTGTGTGTGTGTGTGTGTGTGTGTGTGTGTGTGTGTGTGTGTGTGTGTGTGTGTGTGTGTGTGTGTGTGTGTGTGTGTGTGTGTGTGTGTGTGTTTGTGTGTTCAGTCTGTTTTCAAAACGAATTGGATTTCATTTTTTTTTAGCTTTAGTCAAAGCTACTCTCATCAATACAATAAAAATGGATGGTGAACAGGGCCCGGCGCAATGCGGCGCCAAGTGCGACGTAAGTGTTTTTTGTAAGTGTTTTTTGCTAGTTTCAGCCCAACGCAGTTATCATTTTCACATCCAGCACCCACGTTGACTAAATAGCAAATGCACTCACGGCCATCTATTCGCTTATGGGCGTGCTGGTCTGAAAACCTGGTTCAGGTGCATTGTTGGCGCGTTGTTATTTTGAGGCAACTGAAAACGACTGCGCAATTGACCAACTGAATCCTGGTTTAAAGTCAATGGTGCTATATCTTTTTGTTATTTAAAGGGCGTGTTAGTAATATGCGCCTATAGGCGGGTACACAACGCATGTGTACTCTGCTTATTACACACACAGCGACACACAGCAGCACACAAACATTTTTGAATATTAAAAGTAAAAGGATTACTCTCTGGAGAATTCAGTCTTTCCGTCTGCAAATTCCGCCATGTAAATAGCCAATCCGCCATGGTCCACTAACCATTTTTTTCCATCATTAAACTAGCAAAAGTGGATTCGGACATGCCCTAAGTGCACCTGCGCCATGCGTTTCAGACTATGCTAAAATAGGGCCCAAAATCTTTAAATGGTGTGGGCATATTCACTTTCTTTGTATGGGAACATTTTGCCAAATCGCCTCTTCCATCCACCGAAGAAAGAATCCTTATTTTCGTTAAAATATATTATGTCTTTAAATATTGTCTCTGATGTTTTCACTTCATATTTAGTCATGTTTATTGAGTTTAATTCATGCTGTCTGTCATAATTCTGCCTCTTCTGTGTGCAGTAGCCCCCGTGGTCATGACATGTGGTCTCAGTCCAGATCAAGTTCATTTCCACTTGACTTTGCTCCTCCAAAGTTTTAACATGGCCCATCCTCTGTTTACACACACAGCATTTCACATGACTTCAATTTGGATTTGAAGTTTCAATTGGCAGCATGAATATTGACCTTGAGTCTCTCAGCACATATCAAACCATGCCCTTCTCCGGGTGAGTCTGGGCTTATAGTGACAATTTGCCTTAGGAGACAAGTTGGAATGAAAATTTTTGCTCTGTCCATGCCAAACTTATGGCTGACTACTTAGAAGCATCTCAATTTAATTATCCCGCCCTTTCACATTTTCCTTTCACACATTCTTTTGTTCAGCCAGCACGTTTAATTATCTCTGCTTGATTCCGGTATTATTTTACAAGAATGAAGACTTGACTGTGCCCTCAACCTCCTAATATTGCAGTCTGTCCAAATGAATGTGCTATATTGGTTGGCATGGCTCTCTCTCTCTCTTTCTCTCTCTCTCTCTCATTTTATCAGCCAGAGTATTCCCTCACTGTCCACCCTCGTTTCCCACATCAAACGTTGTAGTGCCACATTTCTCTCTCCTCACCCTTTGGGTCCAGCTGGCAGCAGTGATCTGTATGCCATATGGGCCACTGCTATATATAGACCAGCACATTCACGTCTACTGTACATCCCTCCATCTAATTCGCATCATATAGGGCTGATGAAGGTCATGAACTTACAAAACGTGCAAAACAAAAAATGGAGGTTAAATCTCAGAGCACGATAAAGCGATAAAGACAATTGGATTATCTAACCTTGCCATGTGTATGCACCTTGGTCAATGGACGCGCTGCTAATTCGTAGGATTAAGCAATGTAATATGAAATTGTTTGTACAGGGCTGGGATATGATCAGTGTGTGTTTTTTTTTTAAACTAATTGTTTGCAGGAGAAGAAATCTGGAGGCAGAAGGTTATCTTCGGAGCAAAGTTTTAATTTCCTGTGTTGTCTGCCTATATGGTCTGGGAATTTCAACCTGTTGAAGTAAGGCTGAACAATATTTCGAAATAAAATTGAAATCGCGATATGGCTTAGTGCGATTATCAAATTTTAATTAAATAAATGCACTGCAGTTTCAGAGTGAAGCAGCTCTATGCTACAAAAAAAAAAAAAAAAACATGATGTAAATATTTGTATTATAATTTTACAGTTTTACTATGAAATAATTTATTGTTTTTTTATGAAATAATCCTTTTTATTTTAAAATGTAATAACATTATTACAGTATATTTCTTATTTTAATATTTTTTGATAATCACCATAAATATCATAATTATTTTATAGTCATATTAAATGGGTGGTTGAAACGGTTCAATATTGAAACTTTGTGGCAAGAGACATTGTGACTCTATGCTTACTGAAAGTAATGAAAGTTTTTCCCAAATAGTTCAGCTTTAAAAGGACACATTGCAAAAAACAAAAAAAGTACTTTTTCTGCTTTTGTTAGAATTCATTTTTCTATGCAGATGCACTTCTCTACAAAATCTCCCCAATCAATCTATGATAATTATTTTCCAATTAGAGCTATTCAAGTCATCTTGTGAAAATTCATGTATTTTATATTATTTTGTGACTGTTCTATGTGGCAAACGTTAATTTTCGAACAATTTGCTTTGTTATAAACAGCATAATGAGTGCTTTCATTCCATAAGGAGCGCCAGAGTTTCGTGCAGACAGGCGTGATCGGGTGGGTGAATTTGAAATGGGGCAGTGAAGGAAAACCATCAGAGATTCCATATATACTGACGTTCCACATACCACACACACACACACACAGACACGGGATAAAGTTGGTGGAAAGATCCATTCAAGGCGCTCATATTTGTGTAATTATTTCTATTTTATGAGACAGTGATGTTCCTGTCAACTCAATGTGAATTTACGGCACTAGCATGCTTTTGGTGGAAAAGGGCAACTGTGAACCATTAAAAGAGAAAAATGAATAACTATAATCATACTATGCAGGAATTGCTAGATTACAGCAAAGGAACCTGATTTTCAGAATTTGCCTTTTTCTTTGATTCGTCTGTGATTTTGTTTGATGTATTGATTGATGTATTTGTACGAATAGATTTTCCTGACAATGCCATATATATTTCATTATAAAGTCGTAACGCAAATCCCATTCATCTGTCTATTATAAGGAACACATTTAAGCAGACAGAGAGAGAGAGAAAGAGACAGAGAAATGACAGATGTCTTATAATATCTGCCGGTCTGTATCGATTAATCTGTCACCATCGTTTGCTCCGTACATGCACATTGTTAGTGTAGATATATGGCAGGGTGGTTTCTACTCCAAACACACTCAGATGATTTGCGGGCCGGATTATGGTATATCTCTGAACTGTTCCCCTGTTGGTCTGTGGTTCGAGGCTCCACACCAACACACACATGGAGTTGGTTTAGAGAGGGAAGCATCCTGTCCACTTTTATTGGTTGACCCAGTGTGCCAAAAACACAGAACAGGCCTTCATTCTCCAGATAAAGGACATTACTGTCTTAGGTTTATTTTCATGTCCAGACATTTTCATCAACATAGTCAGTATTCTAGAATTCAGTCCAATATCTGCCCTGTAACAGCACAGGAATGTTTACTTAATATAAAAAAAAAAAATAAAAAAAATAAAAAAAAATACACAGCATATCTTCTGTGAGTTGTAGTTTATTATTATGAAAATATTAAATAATAAATAAGCTACTTGCACTGTCTATGTATCATAAGAAAAGCACATTTATGAAAATACTATCTAATTTAATAAACTATTAATAATGGATTTCAAAGCTATCATATGACTTCGTATAGATGCTCAGCATACTTTCATGCTACTTTTTGTCACAATAAATCACCATCCTTGTCTGAACAAGAGTAGCGCTGGCATTCTGCCAAAGATCTCCAGTTGTGTTTCATTTAAAATGTAAAATAATAAAATCATACAGGGTTGGAGCAACATGAAGGACGGGTAAACGAGGACAATTCTTTTTGGGATGAACTATCCTTTAAAGGCTCATTGAGCAGCTCATCTTGGTAGGTGGGCAGCAGCTGGCACATGGGGACAGAGAGCACAGCAGTTGTCTCTGGATCAAACACACTGGGCACAATCAGTCTGAGAGGATCACATTGCTTCTGCATTCCTCCAACTTTTGCAGAGGATTTAGAGCACAAAGGCAGATCTCTGTGAACTCTTCTAGACAGAATCCAGCACACACATATATTTATCTATCTGCACCGCAGTTTCTTTTGTTCTTAAGCTAAACATAATTACTACATTCTAACCCAAACCGTAACCCCGTAAAAATGTTTTTTTTTCTTTCTTTCTTTTAGATTTAGTAAATTTTGTGTCATAGACTGTATTTTACAGGATGAAGCCACTTAGTACTTTGTGTTTATCATTGTAGATACAGTTTTTCTTTTAGCATTATTCCAGGCAGGCAACAATAAACTTGGGTGCTTCTGAAATGAGAGAAATGTTCTAGTGCCAGTATAAAACTAGCGCTGCCATGACAGGCATCCAGTTTAGTGCGTATTTCTATGGTAATACTATTATTCATGCAATAGCTTTTAAAACAAGGGTGTAACAGTGTTGCCAATAATAAGCCTGAATAAATGAAGACAGGTTTTTCTGTATGACTTTTGGGCTGGATGTTTGAACTCATTTTTAACAAATTAACTCATTTTATTTTTTTTATTTTTTTTTTAATCCATGAATTATACTATGGCCTGGTTTCACAGACAGGACTTTATAAATGTGTCTTAGAAAAAAAATATTATTGGTCTGAATCTTGAGACAAAACAATGGTGCTGGCTTATTTTAAGATGTGCCAGTGCAAGTTACTTTTAGTTAAAACAGCTTTAGCCTGGGACTAGGCTTAAGCCTTGTTTGGTATTTGCATACTACAGTAGGGCTGCCCTCGACTAAAGATTTTTCTGTTTGACTAGTAATTTTAAGCGATTAGTCGAATAATCACATGTTTATTAATAAACCATATAAATCATAATAAAGAGCTTTTAATGCCTTCATAGCCTAATCAGTGCTCAAGCACGCATAAAGCTTGCTACAGCACACTGGCAGAAGTAATGATTATGAATGCGTCGGGGGAAAAAGCAAGAAGACTGCTTTAACATTTTAAAAATTAATTGATAAACTAATGTTTTCTTTATTTTTGACTGCAGTGATGAAGCTGATGATGCTGACTCATCTCTGCAGTAGTGGACGCACCTATATGCACGTTTAATACGGATTACATAACCTGAAAATATCTGTTTTTTATTTCAATTGGTTTCTTTAAAGTAGACATTTCGCTTTCTGTAGATATATTTTTCAAATCTGTGAGGCAAGTTTACCTGGAGTTTCGGTTCTTTATTTTTTTTTTTACATGCTCTAGTTCACAGAGAGAGAGAGATGGCAGAAAGCACACCCTGTTTGCTTTCATTATTTTACAAATGCACAACCTTTTGTTGTTGTTTTGAGGGCACACAAATAAAAGTAGACTCTTCACATATTCAAAATATGTATTACTCTTATCTGTATGACCAAAAATGACAGAGTATTTTAAGTGCAAGTGATCGCACCGGCGCCTCCATGTTAGCTGCCATGCATTAAGCGCACTATTATTCAGCTTTCACACTCCGCACAAACACTTGAATATCACACATTTTCTCTAACGCTAAAGTGAGCGGCCATGTAAAGTTGCTACTACTTACATGTTTCAGGTGATAAGCCATATTTGAGGTCAATGAATGATAGGCTAGCATTTGGATGTCCTGCCCGATGTACTGTAATTACCACGTAGACCAGCTGTTAATGATCTGTCCGTCACAGACTGCGTGACTTCGCCACATCCTGTGGATAGTTTTTTCGAGCCTGGTCTCATTAGAAAAACGTACCTGTCGGAAAGTTTTCGTGAGTCGCAAAATACGTACCAATACGTACATATCACTGCAGTTTCAATGTGAAATGTCCACTGAGTGGTGCTAAAAGCATGTTATTTTTTTGCCGCAACAGATAAACATGAATATCGTAAGTTTTTATGGCGGTGGTTTTTATACAAATCACTGCAGTTATGATTTGAAATTTTGTCCGGTGTGTGGCGCTAAAAGTGTAATGCTCCAATACGTTTTAAAATAACTTACCACCAACACTACCCCTAAACCTACCTGATAGTGTTAACAAATGAAAATGTGACATAAAAAGCATCTTTAATCGCGTCGTTTTAGCTTGTTTTGATCTCTCATCTTTGAGCTCTTTTACCGTGACTTGTTTTTCCCTGTATTCGTATAGGCTTCCTCATCCTAAATCCAACTCCGTATCAACTGAGCTACCGAGCAAGCTTGTTATGTTAGTAAAGCGAAACATATGGAGCTGGTTAACCGATGCAACGTCCAACATATATTCGTTTACAAATCGGGCACTTTGGTAAAAAGCATTGAAGTAGAGTTGGAGACGTAAAAACAAGTCTTTATTAATCCATAATCTGACCTTGTAATCATAACTGTGTATGGAAACGAATCAAAGTGTGTGCTGTTTTACTGCCTCTAGTGTTCATATCTGTTGGAAACTGCAGTGATATGTACATATTGGTACGTATTTTTGCGACTTGTGAGAACGTTCCCACAGGTAGCCTACGTCTTTTCATGAGACCATGTTTTTTTTTTTTCCCCTGCGATAAAGCGACTGATACAATTTTGGTTGACTAAGCCTCTTCTCATCGACTAACGGTTGGTCAGTGGTAAGTGTTCCTTTTTTTTTTTTTTTTACTTTTCATCAAATTGATCAAAAGTGACTGTAAAGGCATTTATAATGTTACAACAAAAAAAAAAAATCTGTCAAATAAATGTTGTTCTTTTGAACTTTCTATTCATCATAGTTTCCACAAAAATATTAAAGCTGCAGTCCGTAATTTTTCCTCTTTGTCGCCATCTCTGTTTGAAACCTGCAATTGCAGTTGTTTACGGAATTATTATCTGTATGTGCGATGTGCCTCGGCTTGGTTCCTCAGCGCAGATGACCCAGAGATAAGTTTAACTATTGCAGCTGCTGTGAGAAAAGGCTATAACAGTTGCAAATTGGGCTAAGGTAAGGATATAGTTTTGAATACTGGCTGGTTACGTACATGCTCATAAATTGATTTTAGATAATTTTCAACCAAAAAAAAGTTACGGACAGCAGCTTTAAGCTGTAAAGCAGTGTTTTCAACACTGATAATAATAATAGATCAGTGGTTATTATGGGCAGCTTTATATTGCAACAGCAAATGAAAGCAGTTAGGCTGTGGATGGATGGCTACAAAATGTTGTATGCAAGCTGAGGTCATAAATCAAATGCCATCATGTGCATGTTGGAGGCATGAAACCAGAATGCCATGACTGCAAGTTATGAAAGTGAATTGCAAGATCATGCATGATTGCTAGTGTTGATGCATGGATTTTATGTTTATTCTCTGGGTCAGCGAAATCCGTTTTGCCAATGTACGTTATTACATTTTAAACTGAGAGTGCTCCCATGTGGAGCTGTACCTGCATCGTGCACAAACATATACTGTAGGAAAAAAACGGGACAATGGATGAAATATGTTCTTGTTCATCTTTGTTTTCTGTTCTCTGTCTCCAGCCTCATCTCAGAATGAAGTGGTTTAGTGTTTCAGAGTGTTTTAGCCCACCTGCCTTCCATGTACACAAACACACTCACACACCTGCTCCACTCATATATAATGATCTCCCCCTTAAGTGCTCAAGACCAACCATATACCTGCAGCTGCAAGTCTAACAGATGGATTTAACAGGCCAGGATCCAACACATATCGACACGTAATAGACTGGATCTCTTAAAGTGTACAGACCAGAAGAGTTAGAAATTAGACATTACATTTAAAAAGATGAAAATCAGATAGTATTCCCTGTGATTAACCACTCACATCAACATATGATTTTGTCTAGAGTTAGAGTCAGTCCAGCAGAGCCATTAATACACCTATGGAAGAACAGAAATCTGAAGCTTTTTTTGTTTGTTTGTTTGTTTGCTAATGCATTATATATATATATATATATATATATATATATATATATATATATATATATATATATATATATATATATATATATATATATATATATATATATATATATATATATTATAATTATTATTATTAGGGGCCAAGCACCAAAGGTGACTAAAAGTTATGGAATTCAAAAAGTTATGGAATTCAAGTCGATTCCTCCAACCGAATGAATTGTACGTAGTGCTTGCGAAAATAGACATAAGGCTGTATCTCCACAACGCTTTATCGTATTCAGACCAAACTTGGTACATGTCATCACAAGCATGACCTGAGGCATCATTCAGTGTTTCGGCACAGTGCCACCTACTGGTGTGGAGATATGAAAAATGGCTATTTTTGCTTATAACTTCTGATGGGTTTGTCCAGAAATCATAAATTTCTCTAAAGGTTTTTCTCTTCCATAAAGGTCTCATTAGATTCGGGGCATCATGCCGAGACGAATGATATCCAGTTTTCCCATATCAGACATTTTAACCATCTGCCATTTTGAATTTTGTTCTAAAATGCTGTATTTTATGAATGCATGAGCGTATCTTTATGAAACTCGTATGGGTCACCAGCTCAATGACCTGAAGGAGTCTGAGAAGTTTCAGACCAGCGCCACCTTGTGGTCAAAAGTTATAACAAAATTTACAAAAATGCTAATAACTTTTGACTATTTTAACTGATTGTATTGAAAACTGAAACTGAAAAAGTTGATTCCTTGGGTCATGCCGAGAACATAGATATCAAATTTGCCATAGTCGGCTGAACTTCCTGTCCGCCATATAGTTTTACTTTAAAAACCTACTTTTTCGAACTCCTCCTAGACCGTTGCTCCGATTTTCACCAACATCGAACCACATCATCTTCAGACCATGCCGACAAACATTTATGGAATTCAAATTAATACGTCAAACCGTTTTCGTATACCGGGGCAACGAATTTGAGGCATGATGCAAAACCCAGTCTTGAAACTGTATCTCTGCAATGCTTTGACATATTGACACCAAACTTTGCAAGTGTCATTGTCACCTCACTCTGACCATACCACATCAATTTGGTCACAGCGCTACCTATTGGTCGAAAGTGACGAACCAGTAAATCCTCATTTTTGATCATTTTTCAACTCTTTTGCCTAAAATGATCTTAATAGGTCTTTAATTGCTCACTGCTGCTGTTGGTCTGATGCTCCCAGCCATGTTGGCTGGCTTGTGTGCTGTTTTTGTGCTTGGCCCCGTAATTGCTGCTTGCAGCTATATTTATTATTATTATTATTACTAAAGTCGAAAATTCCCTTTTTTGGCCTGGAAGGTAATGTTAATTTCTGAACAACCTACTGTGTATTATGATCTCCTGCCTTAAAGAAAGCTTAAATTTATGGGCTGGGTAGGCAGTCACTTTCCGTCTAATTAAAATAGAGTGCTTGTGTTGAATGGCTTGTTCCACCTCTCTCTCTCTCACACACACTGAGAGAATTTATAAAGATGTAAACAACCTCAGTAAAGCCATATGACGTCTGGTTTGTACCATACAGTACAGAAGCCTGTATAAATAATGTAAACGATCCCCTGACAATTCAGTAAAGAACTGGAGAACTGCTCATGAACTTCACTTTCATGATATACTGGAGCCATTAACCAGGAGTGTGTTTGAATGCATGTATATTGCGTGTGTGTTTGATGACGATTAATGACCAGGGCTTAGGCGATCAGGATCGGCAGGGTTAAAGGTTACATATCCGAGCAGACTTGCATATATTTTAATGTTTCTGACTCTCCTTCACTGTGTGTCCTGCTTTTTTTGCATAGGTGGCTCCTGCCTCTTGAAATCTGAACCAAGCTGAGTGCAGAAATAAAATCATAACGGTGATTTGTCAATGAAGTGTGTGTGTGTGTGTGTGTGTGTGTGTGTGTATGAAGTGACTGTGAACCCTAAAGGCGACATCAATCTAGATGAGACAACTCCCATTTGTTTTCATCAGTAGAAACGTGTGTGTGTGTGTGTGTGTGTGCTGACTCAGTCACATCAGCTCCTTTGAGGCAGGACCGCTGGGCTGTTTACATCACTGTCGTCATGACAACTCCTCACCACCACACACACACACAGTCTGAGCCATCAATCATCTCCAGGAAATGAAACTGCGTGCTGATCCCCGCACTGTTTTGTTTGACACAGCATTCTTACACACACAGGTACACTATAAAACATGTTAATAAATTAACTGGAAAACAATGTAAAAACATTGCTGTAAAACCTTTTAATCGTTTAGCTGTAAATTACCTTACAAATATTAAGTCACATTTTAAGAAAAAAATACATGCTATTTTACTGTAAAGTACTGTACAAATTATATATACCTTCTAATTTACAGTGAATGTTAATTTATTATTATTCATTAGATTTAAAAAGATAACACTATACATATACTTTTACATGTACATAATAATAATAATAATAATAATAATAATAATAATAATAATAATAATAATAATTAGTATAAAGTACCAAAAATACAGACCAAAATGTGTTTCTTAATTCCTGAAATGCTGTTGTCACCATATTTTACTTTCTGGAAACCACAGCAGAATGTACTTTCTGGCAAACACTTTTTTTTTTTTTTTTTTTTTCTCATATTTAATAAGGTTCCCACCCACCCAAGTGTACATCATTTCTAAAAGCCAAAAGTGTGATTGTTTTGCTTTCCTTTTCTAACCTATTTTCTTTTTTTTTTTTTTTTTTAAATTGTTTGGTTGGATGGTTCATTTCTTAGTCCTGTTTGCATGAGCATGATTCTTATGCTGGGACAAAGTAACAGAAGGGGTAATTTGTTGTTGAAAGTCATTGGTGATTTAAAATGAAAGTCTGTATTTTTTACATAAAAACAGTGTTTCAAGGGCTTTCATATGAAAATCAGCCCTGTGACAATTCAACCGTCATCTGAAATGTGTCTTACAGGGACAAAAATAATACGACTATGCCAGGAAATGTGATTAAATCAGATACAAACTATATTTCACTTTCAAATCAGAAATTTATTTGAGCAAGGATTTCTTGTGTGATCATTATAATTCAGAGCAAATACCATTTTTCTGAAGGAAGAGAAAGGGGCTTCTGAACTGAGAAAGGAAGGACTGTAGATCAAACCGGACAGCACATATGCTTTCAAGAAATTCAGCATCAAGCCACTTTTAATGTTCAAAATTAACAAAATTTTGTCACTAAAAATGTAATGTTTTGCACTTTTAATTACACTAAACACATCCCAGCTGTGGTTTCAAGTAATTAATTTCATATCATTATCTTTTCATGCGTTATCTTCATAAAAACACACATTTCCTGAGTGAAGCAGCATTTTGAGAGGATACAAGCTCAAATCACTGACGCTAATGATTGCTCATTAATCATATGTCTTGATAAAGTTTCTACAAGACATACTCCTACAGGCTCTGAGAGAGAGAGAGTGATGAGAGATGGATTTTTAATTTTCTACCACATTTGAAAAAATTATGTTGGCTCAAAAAAAAAAAAAAGCTACAGTTAGCATCATTTTTTTTTTTTTTTTTGATTTATGACAACTTAGAGTGAAATTAAGTTCAACAAACAAGATACACTGAGTTAGAGGTAATTTGTTACATAAGCACAAATTTTTAATTTGATTACTCAAAAAATGTAAGTATTTCCAACTACTTGATCAAGCATCAATCTGTTTAACGTATAAAGCGACCATATCTCTTAAAAAAAAATAAATTGGACTAAATTGCTCAATTTATGTGGATTAGTTTTCTCTTTATGAACTTTTTGAAGCATCAAAGTGGTAGTTGCATGGATTGTCAATGAAAGGACAAAAAACACTCAGATTGTATTAAAAACATCTTCATTTGTGTTCCAAAGATGAACAAAAGTCTTACAAGTTTGGAACGACATGAGGATGAGTAAATGATGGCATAATTTTCATTTTTGGGCGAACTAACACTTTTAGAGTGAATCTGTTAAATTTCTTCTTGATTGTACATCTCATTGTTGTCAGATTTAGTTTGAGTTTGTGTCCGTGTGATTGTAGCCATTCAAATGATACAATTATCTCATTATAGCCTTTAAATCTAATATTTATAAATATACTGTATTTGATCTTTTTAATATTTTGCTGTTACTTGTAATTATTTTATCATTTCAAATTTACCAGTTAAATTTAGCTGGAAAGCCATTAAATAAACTATTAAAAAGTTTCATGGCACAACTTGACAACACTGTAAAAAGTGAAACATTGGATTAACTTAATAAAATTGAAGTAACCATTCACAATAAAGATTTTACATTGACCTAATGTTCAGAAACCATTCAGTTCAAACTAATTTTCTGCATTTCATGCAAACTCTTTTCTGAATTTGGTGTAAATCAATATTTTAAATTGGCTTAAATTAAAAAAACAAGTTTCTTAACAGACTTGATTTCATGCAAACTCTTTTCTGAATTTGGTGTAAATCAATATTTTAAATTGGCTTAAATTAAAAAAAAAGGTTTTTAAGAGACTTGGTCTAAATTTAATTTTCTTCAATCTGAAATATGTATTCATTGCAAGTAATATAAATTGCTTCACAATTGACAATTAAAAATTTTAAATTCTCTCAAAATATATATATTTTAAATGAGTCAGATCAAACATTATTTTAAAAGATTTATTAAATCACTGTTCTTAAGATTAGACTTTTTTTGGCAAAACAAACATTGTTTTACAAATACAAATATAATTCAGAGAAATAAATTTAAATCAAATACAAATCAGAGATATTGCCACATCCAGTAAACAACAAACAACTACTAATACGATGTAGTGGAGACTGGGGTGAAAGAATTTCTGCCATCCTGTGTTCATCAAAGCACTGAAATGGAGGCTGTCAGTCAGTCATTGACTATGCAGCAGAGTGGAGAGGCGACATATTTTGGGGGTCATTTTTCTTGCGCCAAGTTCCATTAAAACTTTCAGGAAAAACTCAAGTGAATTTCAGTTCTTTTGGATACTCGAGGTATACCACATATGTTAGTCCAAACAGCATTGCTACAGCAGCTGCGGTTGAGGGCACGTTACTGAGGACCTCTGTGGACTCAATGAGAACCCTGGTGTCTGTCTGTCTCACAGATTAAGACGGCCATTGTTTGCTCCAGTCCATCACCTGGCATATCCTGGCAAGACAATACATAGTAATGAATAAAGAGTGTATCAGTATCTCAGAAAATTAAACACTATTTTGGTTTTGAGTGGTTGATAGCACTGTTGCGGTCTATTGTTTTTGTGTGCAGATCTCAGAGCCTAGGCTGCCTACAGAGACGCGTTTTTTTGACGGCCTGCTTATGGGGCGGGCAGCTAGCGGATCATAAGGATGAATGTGATCATTTATGTTTGGGCCTGAAATCGCTGATACAACCTTTAAAGGGATAGTTCACCCAAAAATGAAAATTTGATGTTTATCTGCTTACCCCCAGCGCATCCAAGATGTAGATGTCTTTGTTTCTTCACTAGAACACAAATGATGATTTTTAAATCAACCGCTGCCGTCTGTCAGTGGTACAATGGAAGTCAGCGAACTTGGACTATAAGAGTCGAAAAAACTTCCATAGACAAATCCAAAATTAAATTAAGACACGAAACGATCGGTTTGTGTGAGAAACCGAACAGTATTTATATCATTTTTTTACCTCTAATACACCACTATGTCCAACTGTGTTCATCAATCGATTTGTGATGTCTGAACTCGCTCCGACAACGGAAGTGATGTCTAGCACTCATTGAAGTATATGGGCGAGACATCACTGCTTTTGTCAGAGCGCGATCAGACATCACGAATCGATTGATGACCACAGTTGGAACATAGTGGTGTATTAGAGGTAAAAAATTATATAAATACTGTTCAGTTTCTCACACAAACCGATCGTTTCGTGTCTTAAGACATCAATGTGTCGTCACGAGCGTTGGTGGCGTTTCGTTTGGATTTGTCTGTCGTGTTTTATTTACTTTTATAGTCCAAGTTCCCGCTGACTTGCATTGTACCACTGACAGACGGCAGCGTTTGGAGTTAAAAATCTTAATTTGTGTTTTACTGAAGAAACAAAGTCACCTACATCTTGGATGCGCTGGGGGTAAGCAGATAAACATCAAATTTTCATTTTTGGGTGAACTATCCCTTTAAAACAACCAGGGCATCCATAACACTTCAGCTGAGCCAAATGCAGATTGCCTCCATATAACACCACACTGAAAAGGCTAACAATGTTAGTTTTAGGGGCATCATGCTCAGATCTTCACTCATTGTGGTTAGACGGAGTTCGTTTTGAGCACAAACGATTGAGTTGTCAGGGTTTTAATGTTGGTATCATACAGGGCTGTACAGTGTGACAAACATGCTACAAAAGAAATCAGTCTGTGCTGACAACTTTCAGGCTACTGGTGCTAAAAATCTTTTAACCTTTGTAGCACCAGTGTTACGCGCAAAAAAAGTTAACTTGGGTAAAGTTGGTTTTATATTCGCACATTCGGACTTCTGATAAATTCAGACTTTCAATAAATGTGCAATACATTAATGTTTGCGAATTTTAACCAGCGACACGATATTGACAACCAACCATTGTCAACTTACAACATTTTTCACAGTCGATCAAAATAGGCAAGTATTGTTTTAATGGCATATTTACTTCTGAATGTCCAATGTAGTGTGATTAACAAGGCTATTGAATACGGATGTCTGAATGTGCGAATATAAAACCAGCTTTACCCAAGTAAAAAGTTAATGTACAACCCTGTCATAGCGACCATAGAACAGACCAGTTAAGATAATATCAAACATATTTGATTCAGTCTGACTCAGTCGTAATTGTACATACCTCATCTAAACGATGTAAAATCCTGCCATTCTTTTCTTTTGTCACGCCACCCTTTTTCCGTTGTGATTCTCATGAACTCTGCACTGATCTAAAAAATGAAAAGAGCAGAAAATACAAAGTTTGGGATTAATAATTGACCAAATTATTTAAATTAGTAACAAAAGCTGTAATCAAATTACTGTTATGAATACCAAATGAACAAGAATCAACATAGTTTTGTACCAAAACTGACCTCTTCAATTTGAAAAAGTGCTGGCCACCTCTCCCACAACATTTGCAATTCTTCCCAGTCAAATATTAAATTGTCATCTTTCTGAAACATAAGTAAATTAATTATCAGTATCTTACCTGGCAAAAATTTATTTATTCAATGTTATCTACATTATATTGCAACTGCAGCAGCATTTTGAACATTTGCAAAGATACGTTAAGCCATTAACTTTTAAATGAATCATTATATTCAAATTGCAAACACACCAGGACAGTCTCCGCATGAAAGACCCACGACTGGTAGATGAACGTGCTTCTACATTTCTCTCCGAAACGATAGGAAATTAAATTAGATTGAATGGAGGATTTTAACTGTGACAAGATGATTGACAGGGCAGTTTACGATGACAGGATGCACGCGACAGATCCGTCCGTTAAAGATGACAAAGTAGTAACTTATCTCCCATGGCTTGCATACTCTTTTGCTACACACTCAAAAGTTTATACTTTTTCTCCACAAAAAGAGTACATACTTTTAGGGCGTATAAGTAGGCGAATTGGGACGCAGCATATGTAATCATTTGCTCCAGCCCTGAATCAGTGCAATCAGTATTGAATGTAATGCACGAATCACCTACTGACCCCAACCCCCTCCCCTCAATGGCAAAAACAACTTACCAGTGTCAGCGAAGACTGGACAACCAAAACTGGCACCAGGAACTAGGCCTACCAAGCAGCAGCTTTCCTAAAATTAAAATCCAAACATTAATCCATTTTAGTTTTACAGTTTCAAAGTGTAAATTAATTTTCCTCACATTCATTTCCTGCCTTCGCAAATTTAAAACATAAAACATATAAAATCAGCGTTTATAATGGCATTGAGCGCCCGGAGGTGAGCCAGTAACGTTAAGCCTAAATTCTGAGCGGGAAACGTTACACGTCACTCGCATATTGAGGTGATTCATTTCTTTCGGCAAAGAAATGCAATATACTCAAGCTTTAGTCATGAATACAACTAAAAAAATATTTTTTCCTTTCATAATATCCGTTCAATCGGTAGATAATATTAAGTTCTTGGATTTCCCAGGAAAATCGTTAGCTGTAAAATGGCGCAATGTTAACGCTATACCGCTAATGTCAAAATTAACGTTATAATAAATTCTAATCTGCGTATCTGTTCATTAAAATGATATGACGTTAATGCTATTCAAGTATTTAAATGCTGGATGAGTTTCCTCATTACTTTAACGTTATGCTAGAAAGGTCGCGGTAGACTGGCTATCAGTAAAACAGTGACAAGGAAGTCACCTTATAAAAACTGAACTAGTTAACGTTACCTTATAAAAATTATAGTGTGAGTGCTGAAATAAAGGGCAAGGATAACACAGACGTACAATTTTGATTAATTCCTCCCTTACCTGACAAAGTGTCCTGTCCTGTTCGCTTCGCGCCTCCTCCGACTTCTGCCACTTCTGCTGCCGTAGGTCTCTTCCAGAACCTTCTCTCGAGTTTTCATGTGTGCGCATGCGCAAACCATGCTTAATCTAATAAAAGTCGTTTGATCGAATGTATGATTTAAATTTCATTGTTATGTTATAATTTTATATTGTATCGATCTAAGAAAATAGATTGAAAGACACATATAAATTACAAAATGTAATTTTACTTAACAATCTAATAATTTTAGGCTATTGGAATGGAAAAAAATATATCAAACGAAGAACACCAATGTTTTACTTTTTACAGTGAACTTGCCCCATATAGGTCAGCATGTGTTAATTGCACTGTTTTCCTGGTCAATCTCAGTGGAAATATTCAGTTAATTTTTTAGCCAAGACTTTAAGATACTGTATGTGCCTACAGAAATTGATCTTGACAACTTTCCTAACTTGCTCCTAGCACTCACTATACAGTACACCAACTTAAAGTGTGCATATGGATGAGTGTGTATACTAACATGTGAGTTTGCATGTAAAGACAGTAATCTTAGACTAGCAGACACACAGATGTTGGGTTTCAGTTTAAGAGAATGCCATTACTTTTTCATTACTTTGTCATTACTTTTTATAGTTTCCAAGAATGTTATTACAGAATTTCTTTGAATTGCAGTTAAATTGGTCCATTCATTTCTAATTCCAACTCATGAAATGAAAGGAGCCCAATAATCTTAGACTAGCAACATATAGATGTTGGGTTTCAGTTTGGACTGTAATAGAGTCCACACACACACACACACACACACACATGTTTGTTTTTGTGAATTGTGGGGACTTTCCATAGACTTCAATGCATTTTACACTGAACAAACTGTACATTCTATCCCCCTACCCTGCCCCTACCCCTAAACCTAACCCTCACAGGAAACTGTGCAAACTTTTACTTTTTCACAAAAACTCATTCTATATGATTTATAAACCCATTTACATTGTGGGGACCGCTGGCTGGTCCCCACGATGTAGGTGAACTCAGGTTTATATTACATCATGGGGACATTTGGTCCCCACAATGTAATATAAACAAAAGCACACACACACACACACACACACACACACACACACACACACACACACACACACACACACACACACACACACACACACACACACACACACACACACACACACACACACACACACACACACACACACAGAGAGAGAGAGAGAGAAAGGAAGGCCCGTCCCATCGTGTTGGGGCCGGTAAGGAAACAGGAGATAAATGTGAAGGGGTTAGATAAACTGAGCTCTGGCACATAGACCAGCTTGAAGAATAATTCTCACATAACAATATACCCATCTCATAAATCTATAAAGAACGAGAAAGAGAGTGATAACATCCCAGCAATGGAAGCCCTTGAGAACATTACAGTGACCAGTCACAGAAACAGGGAATTTGAGCTAATAAAATCTCTGTATTTTCTATAGATTTAGTTCCTTAACATCCTACGCTTTTTCTCTACAGAAAGAGAAATGCTGAACAAAGTCTCCCATTTTTCAGGCGAGCACCTTGTTTTGACAGATACTTTCCTTCCTCCTTTCTAGAGCAGTGCAGTGTCTGTGAATTGGTAACTGTTTTCATACAAGTTATTTTTTTGGCTTATGACCTTTTGTTTAATGTGATTTAATATCCTATTACATATTGAAGCACTACATTTCTTTTTCATGTCATTTCAGCTGAATGATTTGAGAATTAATTTCTCTGTTGAACATTGACATTCTGGTTCATTCTTTCAGTGCCATACCAAACAAAACAAATATGTTTTATACTACAATGAGTAGGCTAATAGCTCATAAAATGTGCAAAAATTTTGCAAAACAATATGGAAGAGAATAACGGGGGGGGACTAATGACAGAAGAAATAACAATGAAACATTCATTCAGGATTCACGGATGTATCTGTTTGATGTGACTCAGTTATAACTCCAGTCTTCAGTGTCACATGATCTTTCAGAAATCATTCTAATATGCTAATTTGATGCTCAAAATAACAGCATATATATTTAAAGTAGAAATCTTTTGCAACATTATAAATGTCTTGACTGTCACTTTTGATCAATATAATGCATCCTTGATAAATAAAAGTAATTTTCTTTAAAAAAAACAAAAAAACAAACAAACAAAAAAAAAATATTGCTCCAAACTTTTGCACATACTGTAGTGTTTTCAGTATATAATATGTATTTAATACATTAACTTTCCTTTTATGGACCAATGTGGAAAAACACTATTTCCCAGAATGTCTTTAGTTGTTTTGAATTTCTTTAAATTTCTGTGGAATCGGTTCATTCTATTCAAGTTCCAACTCATGAAATGAAAGAAACCCAATTCACAAATTCTGAACATAGATGCGCACACAGTAATTTCTATATGAGGTAGCTACGGGCAAATCAGGTGTGAGTTTGAATAAAGACAGGTGAAGATGGATACCTGCCTTTCAGCTATCAGTCTGTGGAAGATGAGAACAGAATGAAATGCATTTTCTGTGCAAAACTCACTGCTGTACTTCTCTCATCTCACGTCACTTCATTTGAGTCCTGCTGGTGCAAAACCCATACATTACTGCACCATCACACCAGTTCTGTCTATTCAGTTCAATTCCAGTTCAGTCAGTTACTTTATACCAGTCTGGATTATTTTATAGTACTTTTATAGTGCTTCATTGTCACATTTTGGAGCTTCAGTGCACTAGTCACCATCTGTTTTTGTTGTATGGAAAAGAGCAAAATGACATTCTGCAGTATATATTCTTTTGCATTTAACAATATGGCTTGATGTCAAACTCATTGCTTACAAATTTCATTATGTATTTACTCTGGTATCAAAGGACTCTTGCATCTGCGTATAGTGTGATGTTAAAATCCACACTCTCTCTTTCCATTTGTCAAGGTCATGTCTGTCTACTTTAACATGTGAACATTTGTTCTTTAATAGATTGCCGTAGCCCTCAGAGGACAAAGCACACTTTGTAAAAATCTACCCGTTGTTTTAATGGCAAATTTTGCTATTAATATGTGTTGGGAGTCTTTATGAATGTATTCTCCACACCTTTTTATTGGAACTAATATTACATCATTTCTTAACGGTTCTTCCCAAGGTCACCTCTAAGACGCTTTATGAGAGTAGTAAAAACATGGCTTTAATGAGAAAACAGCGTGTACAGAGTGAATGTCTGGAATCTACAGAATCAGCCTTCTAGTGTTCATGTATGTAAGTGTGTATGTGTGTGTGTGTGTACCTCTGTGTGTTGTTGTGTTGCGTGTCCTTGTCCAGAAATTGCTGATGTTACAGAGGACACAGTTTGGAGCTGCTAAATGTTTGTTGCTGATGTTATTGGCCATCAAGAAGAGTAAATAAAACACATGAGCATTCAGAACACTTATTACACTTGCGTCATGCAATTGACAGGCAGTATTTCTCTCTCTCCACAAAACACAGCTATATGACTGACAATATATTAAGTGCTTTTTGCTAATGCACTGTGGTTGACCAGCTTCACCAGCCAGGTTTTGCTTAGTTAACAGCATGGCTATGTTCTTGCACCACCAAACCACTCAGAGTAACCAGACTGGATCAACATGGAAATTCAGTATACACTATATAGGGAGGGATGGAGTCCTGTACAGTCTGTTCAAAAAGTTCCACCTTTCTTAGGCTAATTTTTACAACGATTACTTTTATTAATTTTTTATTATTGGATGTTTTTGTCTATAATAGATTTTTTTTTCATTTGTGTTAAATGAAATCTGGCATCTACCATAAATCTCCTACTACTTTTATTGGTAAGAGAAGACCACCAAGTATAGGTCTCTGCGGAACAAAAGAGGGGCGTCTCCCAATTTTGGGGTGTTTTCTAACTGAGAGAGGTGTTTATAACGATCCAACCAAAAAAGTACGGAAGCCGGGATATGCGTTTTTTTTTAAAGTACGAAAGGCCATTCATCATTATTTTTTTTTTCTTGTTTTCTTATGATTACAACTACTTTTTTAATGTTTAGATCCCGAGAAACAATTATGTCGAGATAATGAAAAATAAATAAAATATTGCTGCATGCTTGACTTCCGTAACAGGGAAACTATGCGTTTTTCCCGAGTGCCTGCCTAGATATATGGAAACATTTTACTATAATACATTCATTTATTTTGAAGAGTATGAACTATTTTACAGGACCTGTAGCTTATAGCTCGAGAGGGCGAAATATATATGATTTATGCAAGTTTTATTAGCCTACTCCGTTTTTTTTAGTGCTAGTTATTTATTTATTTTATTATTATTATTTTGCATAAACTAGCCTACGAATTATAATGACACGGGATGTAATTTTGTCACAATGGCTATATATTTTACATAGACAAATAGTCATTTGTCTGAACTTATCCAATCGGCGTCATTTAGTTGGACATGGGGTGTAAGAATACTTTAGTAATTGATAGTAAATAGTGTTTTTGAACCAGTAAATATACATTATAGTATTTACAACACTTGTTAATTATTGCTACAGCATAGGCTGTAGTACTTTAGTTTGTACTAACTGCGTGTACTGTAGTATAATATAGTTTAAAGAAAACATAGTACAGTATTATTGGGTAACGTAATTTGTTAATTACTATAGTTGTTATATTACCACAGCAATAGCCTTTAGAATTACCACAACAAATTAATTCAAGTATGATTCAAAAACACTATAGTACGTACTATAAATTACAACGGTATTTTTTCACCTCACCTTTTTCACCTCACAAAGTTTCTTAAGGCTAGATCCTTCTTGTGCTACAAGTCTTGTTTCATAATTGATGCTCTTCAATATGAATAACGCAGAAGAGCAGGCACGCGATAAACAGCCTATTTTATTTAATCTCTCGCATGCCAAATTTCACGTGCATAATAGGCTACCTTCGTCATAAAAGATATATAGTATTATATATATTATATATAATATTAAAATGACATAACCACTGAACTATATCAACAGACAAGCAGAGAGAATACGTAGGCTAGACAGTGTTTGTTTTTTATAGGTTATCAACCACAGAAACACATGACTGCCTCAGCGTGTATAAGCTTTATATGCATTAAGACTACTGACTTACTGACCTTGTGTAAATTAAAAAAAAAAAAAAAAAAAGTGTTAACCTGAAATTATGATTCTGAAGACTTTAAACTTTATAATCATTTTATTGATCACAGACTGTAGCCACAACCTAATGGCAAAACTAAATCAAGTGACTAACAGATACATCAAATAGAATAGCGAATGTTAGCTAATAATAGTTATCGCTAGAAGTGAGTGGAAGATTGCTTGGAGCTTTTTACAACGAGCTAGCAAGCATATTCACACAAAAGAAACAACTGTTAAACAACTTAAACAATACACTTACATTCATATACAATACATATCTCTTATTGTTTTTGCGGAAATATCCCACTCGATTTGAGCAAATCAGGTAAAGAGGTTGAAAAACACCTATTTCCGTGTGACAACACCCCAAAGTTTGGAACCGCCCCTTTTTGTTCCGCAGAGACCTCCTTCTCTGACAGACTGCCATCTCTTGTCGGTAGTTGCTGAAAGCAAACTAAAACGTCAGTAACAAACAAGGACCTGCCCATGTCACATTCACAAAAAAAATGTTAACATCATCTCAGGTAAGGTATGATGACATATTCACCACTCAAAAATGTTTTTATGAAATTCGTTTTTGGTAAATCGAGAAAATGTCTGTGTTGCCATATGGCAACACTGCGCAATAATGGAATGGCATTATTATAATAGGTTAGATAGCTAGCAAAGATCAGCTGCAGTCTGTTAAGCTATAACAATAAAAACATTAATGCTAGTGATATAATGTTGATTAGTCGTATGTTAAGGACTGCCATGGCATTTGTATTATGGATTAAATCAACATCAGAGATCTGCCATCACAGCCATGTATACTGGCCCAGACCAACCACTGTCCTACCATGGTGTCTCAAAAAGGCAGGTGCAAGTGGCTGTAAGTGTATTGTAAGTGTGAAGAGCACCAAATGTGATGTCTACATGTGTCTCACCTTTGGGGAAAAAAATGCTTTTTGAAGTTTCATACAGAAAAAAGGTGAAATTTAAAGAATATAAAGCATTATTCAGCAAAAGAGAATGGAAAAACACAAGATGTTGGAAAATAAGTATAAGGTATTGTTTATAATTACTGCTAAAACTTATAATAGCACTAATTGATTCAATACAAACAACATTTCTGAGGAAAAATATGAACTATATACACTTACACTTTTTTTTAGGTTTTTCCACTATTGTACGTTGTTGCCATATGGCAACATATCATAAAGTACCTTAAAATAATATTTTTTTCCAAATTTTTTTGGATTCTAAGAAAAGAAAAAGAGTCAAATATTTTTTTCTATAGATTTATTATAATGCGTGCGGTAGAGGGTTAAATAGTCTTAGAAATCTGAGGGGAAAAAAAATGTTATATTGCATCTCTTTATGCACAGTGGAACTGCAATAATACATTTTCTCATTGGCTATTTTTTATATAATTTATTTAATAATAGTATTTGCATAAATAATACAGTTATGGTATGATTCATGCACTAGGATCCGCTATGATTGAATTCAGGTTAGTTGCAGTCATCTCAATGGGAAAAAGTGTCCCGATTGACCTGAATTTACTTCTATGTTCTATCGAAACATATACTTTACTCATGATACATCATATATTTTTAAATAATTTAAATTGTGACGTCAATCTTTCCAAAATGTTTTCACCTTTAAC
The DNA here is from genome assembly GCF_024489055.1 of Chanodichthys erythropterus. Lineage (NCBI taxonomy): Eukaryota > Metazoa > Chordata > Actinopteri > Cypriniformes > Xenocyprididae > Chanodichthys > Chanodichthys erythropterus. The sequence goes on from NC_090234.1 coordinate 27,624,009, forward strand.
AATATTTTATTTACATTTAAGCTGTTGTATTTATAAATTACATACTGTTACATACAGTAATGCATAACAGAGATAAATGTCAAGAAGAACCCTTACATCTGTGACGTCACAAAGCCATCTTGATTCTAGTATGAAAACTAATGCTCTTTTCTATCTTTCTCCTCCAATTATAGGTAAAACTAGACAGGACAGATGAGATTGAGGGGGAAAAAGGTCAACATGTGTTGGTTCATCAACAGTATAACAGAACAATGTGCCAGAACACTGACACCACACGGATGAAGAGTGAAAGAGAGAGAGACAGGTAATCTCTAGCATGTCTAATCATTCTGCCTGTCAGAGCCTAATTTCCCAGTAACCTCTAAAACCTTTCCTCAGCTGCATTAACAGCAGCAATTGTGGAACAACCTGCTCTTATTGTGCCTAACAATGCGGTAAATGAGTTCATTAAGCACCTAAATCACCATCTACAGCTTTTCTTTCTGTCATTCCTTTATTTAAGTGAGAGGTAAAATTAAATAAATTAAGGATATGGAGTGTGTCTTAGGAAAGTGATACATGGAAATTCAAGGCTTATGTTCCTGAGGTAACACCCAAAATTTTATATAAACAAGATGAGTGAGTTATGTGTGACTTGTTTCTGGGCGAACACACACTCACACACTCTCACACACTTTCCCCTTTAGCTGCTTTGAGACAAATGACGTTACTTGGCTAACCAGCAAGGTCAGTGCACGGTGCTGTTAATATATTTACGGATTTGAATTTCTTTAAGGTCAGCAGCTCACTTTTTACTTTGAGGATATTTCTGATAGAAAGACATTTAAAACACACCTTAAATTTTAGATTATATGATTACTGTTCATTTTCAAACAAAAAAAATAATGTGAAACAAGCATTTTAATGGTTCTTTTAGAAGAGCTCTTCAGGACCGCGTTGACTTTCACACATACACACACTGAACGGATGGGCAGCAGTGTTTTTCATGTCAGCATGGTTATACAGAGGTGTAGTAAAACATTTCCTCTTGTTTGTTGTTCTTTGAACGTTAAAACAGCGCAATCTTTCACTCACACACACATTGTACAAGAGGAAATGTGTGAAGTTTGTTCAGGGTGCCAAGAGTTTCTCAGCCAAATGCACACATACACATAATTTTTCAATATTTCCTCTGTTTGACCGCTGTGGTCGCTACATTGACTTGCAGTTTGACATTTTGTCAAAAATGTAACTCACTTCAATATAATTTTGTGACACTTTTTTCAGATTAATTAAAGCACGAGTATAGTTCTCTAAAGGACAGTATTTTCACAAAAAATCTAGTTTTTACATGTCTTGCTGCTTAAAGTTGTTCCTTTGAGGATTGATTTGACTTTGGCAGACAGAATATTATATTTTTAAACACAGTAATTTCTTAATATGTTGGTGATATGTAAAGCTAGAATAAAATTTTAAATGTACTGTCAATGTTAAAGGGATAGTTCACCCTCAAATCAAAATTAACTCATAAATTACTCACCCTTGTGTTTTTCTAATGCCATATGCCCTTCTTTCTTTTATGGGCCATAAAATAAGATTTAAAAAAACAAAAAAACAAATGTTCCCTCTTGCATTTGTCCTTATAATGGCAGTGAAGAGCGACCAGCATCAAGCTTTTTAAAAAAGATGCAAAAGTATCACAGAATGATCCCTTGCGACACATATCGTATTTTCCAAGTGTTCTGCGGGTATACAATATGAAATTTAACTTGTGACCTTGGCCGTCGGTCTTCTGTGCATGTGCACACCGTCTCGCCCAGAAAAAAAGCACAAGTTATGAGAAATCAAAATTAACAAAAAAGCAACATGAAATACAACTCATATACCTTCTTTTCTGCGGTGAATATATCCGTTGTGTTCGTCATAACAAAAAAGTTATCGCGTTCACATCTGTCAACTCTCATTCTTACTGTCACCAGACAAACAGAGTTCTGGTCAAGAGATATTTAACTCAGTGAAGAAAGATCACGGATACTTTTTTGGGATTTCATGTTGTGTATTTTTATTCATCTGGATTTCTCACAACTTGTATGCTTTTTCTGGGCAAGACGGAATGAACTGCGGTGCTAACAGAGTCACACGAACGAGCAAGTCGTGTAGATGTGCACAGAAGACCAATGGCCAAGGTCAGGAGTTATTTTTTAAAAAAAAAAGCTTGATTCTGATTGCTTTCCACTATATGGACGAGCGTGAGTAGGATATTTTTGAAAAATTCTCCTTTTGTGATCCACAAAATAAAGAAGGACATATAGCATTAGAACAACACTAAGCTGAGTAACTAGTAATTTTTATTTTAGGGTGAACTATCCCTTTAATTTGTCAAGCAGCTTAATGTCACTATGGTTACCCTCATCTGAATTTAAAGCCCCTCTGTGGTGAAAATCAAGTTTTTAATGTTGTTCATGTCTATCTGGTGTTTTTAACATTCTTTAAGAAAAAAAAAAAAACAACATGTGCATATTCATAGGTCAACACCACTGCTGAATATTTTCTTTTTAAAACTGCAGTAAACCAAAGATTTGAAATCGCTGGTGTTTCTGACATCACAAACTACCTTGTAACCAATCACGTCAACATGCCGGCAGACTTTAGCATATCATTAACTGACCGTGCAAGGGAGTCTCAAAAGAATGTTATCCCAGTATATTTTTTACTTTGAAATTAAAAATCGGGTAGATTTAGCAATATGGCAGGTGTATGATGTATATTACGATGAATTATGAACTATATGCCTTTTTTCCACTGATGTTCTGAGTTGTTCAAAGCGTTTCTAAGGATGCTGACTGTTAGAAGGCAGCTGTCTGACTCATGAAAGTGAACACAAGTTGCGTCCCAAATGACGCACTATACACTATGCACTTATACACTATGTACTTGTGCACTGTGCACTTATCCATGTAGTGTGTGAATTGTATAAGGTTATTTTGTCATTTAACAACGGAGTCCGATCCTCTCTTCCCCTCCACTGCGTAATTAAAGCTGCGACAGTTGAGTGCACGAAGTGTCCAACATTCCACACTTCGTTTTTTCCGTTAATTTAGTGCATCATCCGGGTATTTAAAGTGCACTTTTTCTTTTTGGAATTTTCTGTGTGAACGCACTACTCGCACTATTTATACTTAAAAACGTCATAGAATAGTGCATAAGTACGCGAATTGGGACGCACCTACAGTTTTGTAACATTAGCAACACATTATTAGCAGCTGTTTGATAATGTAGTCAAACAAAAGGCTAATCTTATTAATTACCGTTATGTGTCCGACGTTGGAAAAAGAGATACCATTGTGTAGCGTTTACCTCAGTAAGTTGACCGAGTGGATCTCTAAGCTTGTGTGATTGAGTGGAGGTGGGGCTAATTATCATATTTATAGAGCCATGTATATTAAATGAGGCAAGGATGTAGAGATACATTTAAGCTATTTTAAGGCATTAATCATTTTTTTTATTTTTCACAAGGAAAAAAAAGTTTAAATATATAATTTTGTTGATCAAAGATGAGTTATAAGGGATACAATTATTGACTACAGGGGGACTTTAATGACTATACACTCTAAAAAATGTTTGGTTAAAAACAACCCAAGTTGGGTTGAAAATGGACAAACCCAGCAATTGGGTTGTTTTAACCCAGAGGTTGGGTTAAATGTTTGCCCAACCTGCTGGGTAGTTTTATTTAACCCAACTACTGATTAAAAATGACTATATGGCTGGCTTAAAATGAATCCAAAATAGGTGAGAAATTAAAAATCAAACACATAATTACTAGAGGCAACAATAATAATCAAAAGGTGTACATTTATTAATAAGCAATTTAATAAACGTTTATTGTTTATCATTCATTATCTTATTAATAAATGCTCATTTATTAAACATATTAATAAATGTTAATTTCCAGCATATTTTGGGTTCATTTTAAGCAAGCAATACAGTAATTTTTATACAACAGTTGAGATAAATAAAACTACCCAGCACGTTGGGCAAACATTTAACCCAACCACTGGGTTAAAACAACCCAATTGCTGGGTTTGTCCATTTTCAACCCAACTTGGGTTGTTTTTAACCCAGCATTTTTTAGAGTGTATGCAGTGATATATCTGTGCTCTGACTAACCTGGCATCTAATTGTTCTTATAAAAAACAACACAATCAGTGTCTAAAGAAGATATGGTTAAAAAAAAAATACTGTCTCAACTATACTGTCTTTTTTTTTGTTGATTATGCTCAGATGGAATTTATGTACACACACATATATACATACACACACACACACACACACACACACACACACACACACACACACACACACACACACACACACACACACACACACACACACACACACACACACACACACACACACACACACACACACACACACACACACACACCCCCACACACACCGTAGCCTAATGGTCCAGCCTGCTTGTAAAAGATGGATGATATCTGCTACTGACCTTTGAGCTAGTCATGGTGAAAGTCAGTTTGGAAGAAATTGGTGAGAAATTGATTCAGTTATATGTGTGACTTCATCTGTTGGTAGAACCTGCATAATCCTACATAATCTATTACAGATGTGCACCATGAATATTCATATATTTATCTAATGACAGCTTCTGTCTGCAGTTTACAAATTACATATTATATTGAGATTCGTCTTTCTTCTCCACAATTTTCAGCAATGAATTCAGCTTAAACTGTTTGACGTAGAGACTCAGAGAGATGAGATTCAGAGAGATGAGATTCAGAGAGACGTAGAGACAATTCAAAGTTTTTTGTGTCTGGCTTTATAAAATTTTGTAAGATTAAAGTTTAGAACTTATACATTGATAATGTTCACCTTTATTGGTCACCGACATTGATGATATGATATCATTATAATATTTTGCATACTGAATTGTAATTTGTCTTGTTAAATTCTTCTTTAGCAACCAGTACTGACAGTGTCACATGACATGTTTATTCTCACACACAGATGACAGAAAATAAGACGTGTGCTGAGTATAATGAGTAGTTTGTGGAGGCTGTGATAGCATTTTAGCAGAACTAAAGCGTAAAACCTAAATTTACTTAACACTTTAACACTATTTTCTGCTGCCCTGCAAGTACAGATAATTCCTTCAGGAAATACACGTCTAGTTCCAATAAATGCACAAATTATTAGTTTTGAAAACAGACAGAACTGAAACACACAGTCTGTTTATAGACGTTGGTATTTATTTTTAATTGGCAGCACATTTATGAGAGGCCAAATCAGTTTAAAATAGGGTTTGTTGTATATGTGGTGCTTTTGGCAGTGAAATTTGTTTGCACTCTCTCAGCCTTTCTGCCTTAAATATACGATTGGCAAAAAACATAAAGTAAATTAAATCCAATAAAACATAGGCTTTAGCCTCTCTCGAATTTGGCTCTAACTCTCTCCCTTGTTGCCCAGTTACACTAATTAAACAAATAGGAATATTCATAAGTACACAAATGGACGGCAGAAACACATCTACATCAACACCTAAATCAATAAACTGCTTCCAACTGCTAGCGAAATTATTACCATATTTAGTGAGATTTGGTGTACCAGTCGAATGAAATGCCAGCCCTCTAATGGCACAGTTTCAGTAATGATTTCAAATCCATGCAAAATCAACTGCTTAACCAGTCATTTTTGCCTTCAGGAACAGATGTAGTGCTGAATGCAAATTTTATGCGCTATACATTTTGGTCCTGATGAAAATTGGAGATAATTTTTGCCTTATGCTGTGGGTCTGAGATTTAACAAAAAAACGTTTGCTTGCAGAGACACATCACAAGCTAATCAGTGTGTGTGGTTCTGGTAAACCCTATACGTTATGGGGACCAAATGTCCTTACAAATACAGCAATACCAGAATTTTTTTGCCCTTGTGGGGACATTTTTTTGGTCCCTTGATGAAAATAGCTTATAAATCATACTAAGTGATGCTTCTTGAAAATGTAAAAATGCAGAAAGTTTTCTGTGATGGGTATCAGTTTAGGGTTAGAGAATAGAACATTTCATTAGCTCAGAACAATGTCCTCATAATAATAGGTGAACCAACATGTGTGTGTGTGTGTATACCTGTGTTTTTATTTATTTATTCATTTTTAAATGGTTAAAATGCAGAAAGTTTTCTGTTAGGGTTAGGGTGTGGCTTAAATTTATAGTATTTGTAATTAGCTGTGCATAAAGCGATATAAGTCTATGCAATGTCCACATTTAGATAGCTAAAGTAAACATGTGTGAGTGTATGTTTTCAATCATTGATCCTGTACTTTCTTGAGGGGGTCAGTCCTGCTCCTGGAGATTCAGTTCAGCTTAATTTAACATTCAGGCTTGGATGCAATGACCAGGGGCCTGTATCATTAAGCCGGTTTAGGTGGCTACCCAGGTATGTTTCAGTTTGGCTTTTAGCGGTAGGCCTATTTATTGCCAAAGTAACTTGTGCTCCATGGCTAACTCCGGGGCAGGTTATGTTCTGGGTAAGAGATCTCAAACCAAAATTGGATAAATCAGCTGTGGGCAAAGTGACACATATCTGACACAATAAAATTTGTCCCCAAGTTTCTCTTGCTCCAAATTAAAGGTCACTACATAAAAAAATTTTAAATACAAAATTGTCCAGCTATATAGATGGATTTATTATAATTTCTAACTTATTTATAACTTATTCATAACTTATAATTATTACACCCTTAATCCATTACATATGAGCAGTTTTATTTTAACAATTATCAAGCATTTAGAGTTGAAGTGGATCAAAACCTTTCATCAAAGTTGCAATACCCGTTCACCAAAATGCAATACTTGTCTTAGGACAACTATTGAACTTATTAAAATTATTAAACTTTTGATTAATTTTTTTGATCCACTTCAAATGTTGACTGCTGTAGATTAAATAAGCAATAAGGTACTAGAGGCTGTGCTGTATAGTGAACAAGTCTCAGCCGTGACTTATTTACGATACAGCACAAGTCTTGAGTACCTTATTACTTTTATAAAATGGTTACCACACAGAACAAATATTAAAGCCAAAAATATGTATCAATGCAACATTCATGAAGTAACTTTCACTAAAAGCCTTCCTTCCGCTGAAAAAAAATAGCCACTGACCGTGAACAGCAACAGAAGTTACATCATTACGCCATTAGATGGTGGCAAAGACTGTCTTTATGAGTGTGTCGGTCAGTAGCGAAGATTTTTACATTGAAAATACTGATTTGTTGTGAACATAAAACAAGATGCAACTGACAAATGCTTTGACTAGCGCTGTCAGTCACGGGAAAACCCCTTAACTGTTAAAAGGACAAGATAATACATTGGGCATTTAAACAGATTTTTTTTTTTTATTATGAACATAGGACTGACCTGAAGCAAAATGCTAAATCTGAATGCAGGTAATAAACTTGCTCACTCAATCTCTTTCTCACAATACTCTTTTACATAATACAGTAAGCTTCAACAATATCAATTGAGAACAAACAGTTTACGTTGCTAAGAGTGGTTGCTAAGGGTGTTGTGTAGTGATACACAGAACCGTTGGGTGAAGTGGTCATAGCCGTGTTTTATCGTGAATAAAACACAGCTATTGACCAATCTGTTTTATAAATTAATATAAATATATACAGATAACATGTAATGTGAATAAGATTTGGAATCGGTAGATAAAGCTTTAAAAATGAATACATGTCCAAGTCTGGTTTGGTTTTGTCATGTTGATACTAATCCTGTAATCCTGAGTTTGTTCAACTACCATCATTGTATAGGCCCCAGAACTGAGGTAAAAATCAAACAGGTTAGTTTGCAGATATTACAGGAACGCAATGCATAAATAAGTGATGATACTTGAGATTGTTAGCAGATGAGATGGACCTGAGACAAAGGATGAGACAAGGGATGACTGGAGATCAGCTTGGATGAGGTAACAGCAGCTAGCAAGGAACATTAAGCTAAGTAGTCTGTAGCATGAGGTACTGAGGGAGTGTGTGTGCTCTATATAGTGCTGTTGATGAGGGCTAGATGAGTTCCAGGTGTGCGTGGTTAGGTGCCAGGGATGATGATGGGAAAGTCCGTGACAGGTAGTATAGTACAGTAAGTGATAAATATGTTTTATCAAACAAGCCATTCAGCTCATACATGCAGCTTAACAACTAGTATTAGTACTTGTATCTGCCAGATTTCTATCTTGTCAGTGATGTTGAGTTTAAGTATAATGTGTAAAATGTTCTTATAAAGCAAGTTGCATTCATGTATACATTGTGAAACGAGAACAGGCTGTACAGCCTTCAATTCTGACCAATCAAAGTAACATGATTTACTGTACATGAACTACTAATCTATCCACAGACCTTTTTTTGTTTTGGAGTTCAGACTTAAAGGGATCGTTCCCTTAAAAATGAAAACTTGAACAAAAATGATTTGTTCTTATGTGTAACACCTTTTTTTTCGGACCACAAAAGAACATATTTAAAAATACATAAAAACTGTCCTGCTCATGCTCATCTTTAAATGGCCATGAACAGCGACAAACTTCAGGCTTTAAAAAAAGACACTAAAGTATCACCAACATATTCCCGTGATTGTGATGTATATTTCAAGGGTTCAGAAGGCATAAAGGGAAAAACAACCACAAAATACCTGAAATTTAATTTATTATTTAGCAAAATCCTGACCTTGGCGCTCATGAGAGTATGTGAGAGCAGGGACGGGCCACAAATCCATAAGTACAAGATTGCAAAACTGTGGGAATGGATTGTGAAAGCATGGGCATGAATTGGAAATTTGTGGGTATGGTTTATTAATCCATGAGCACAATTTGATAAACAATTTAAGAATATGTGAGTATGGTTTATAAACGGAGGGGACGAGTTGCAAAACCGTGGCAATGGATTTGCGGTTCTTGTTTTTTTTTGTTTTTTGTTTTTTTCTCTCCTACAGGTGACTTTCCAGGCACTGTAAGGTTGAGATTTTCACTAAATAATAAATTAAATTTTGGTTTGTTTGGGATGAACTATCCCTTTAAGACCTCTCTCTTTGTGAAAGATTGTATTGTGTTTACAATAATCACAAAGTTGGCAAAGTATTATGCAAAATGTCCAAAAGGACATTACAAACCCATCAGTGGCATCACTCCAGCTTCCCTCTGACTCAACTGGTCGAAAGCAATCCGATTCTTATTGACCCCATGCCAGCACAACATCACTGTGTGAGCCTGACGAGACTGCCGAGAGCATAATGGCTGAACCAGAGACTAATTAAGCTTCATCTAAAGCTTAACCTTCCTGAATGCTTCTGGAGAGGAAAAAAAAAACACAATTATATTGAGAAAAAAAAAGGAAAAAGCATCTGGACCAGGTAGAAAAAACAAAACAAAACAAACACAGTACTGTGTTTTTCAACTGATGTTTTGTAGGAAAATCAAAAAAAGTAATTGCACAAACAGATTAGAAACTGGACTCAATCAAACCATCTGTTTGTATCTGTTTGATTGTGTGTGTGAATAAACTTCTTGAAAGGAAATAGCTTGAATCAATTATTTTGTTTCATTTGTAACTCAATATGAAATGAAGAAAACACATTTTGCTTGTTATTCGTGCTTTTTGAGCATTGAGCAGAGTTTAATCACAGTTCACTGTGAAAAAATCTATCTATCTATCTATCTATCTATCTATCTATCTATCTATCTATCTATCTATCTATCTATCTATCTATCTATCTATCTATCTATCTATCTATCTATCTATCTATCTATCTATCTATCTATCTATCTATCTATCTATCTATCTATCTATCTATCTATCTATCATCTATCTATCTATCTATCTACCTACCTACCTACCTACCTACCTACTCTGTGAATATCATCAAATATTGAACTGCAACAATATTTGATTACCATTACAAAATGCAATATCACATTTATTTTAAATCAAAACCATTTAGTTTCCAGAAAAAACAACAATATTTACCTATATTGGCCAATCCTAGCCAAGGGATCTTTTATTATAGTTCAGGATAAAACTTTGTGTTGAACCGATAAAGAACATCTGTGCCTGAGCATGATTAAAGTTTCAAGTGTTATTCATCTAGACATTGGCTGCATATGGCAGACAAAATATCAGCGGAAATATAGTTTAGTGGTGGTTTCTGTGTATGCAGAAATACAGTTACCATAGAAACACTAGGACACAAATCCTCCTGATTTCAGTGCTGCTGTGTTTAGGACGGCACAGATCTATCTAACTTCATGCAAAAGTCATTATAGAGAAACTATGGGTGCTGTTTAACATTTTGGAAAAGCACATGCTGGTGTAAATTTGATATAAATCCAATATAACTCACTTTAGATAGATCAACACTGAAGTGTGCATATGTGTCTGTGTGTTAAATGCTCTTAAATTCAAATGTGATTAAAGGACTAATTCACACAAAAATTTAAATTATGTCATGATTTATCCTTCTTTATGTCTATACCAGTATGTTGTTGTTTTTGGAATCTGGCTGTCAAGCACTAAAAAGGACAAAATACACTATAAAATTAAAGTCCATGATCCCGGGTCTTTTGGAGCCAAACAACAGCTTTAGATGAAGAAAAGACCAACATTTATGTCAGGATTCACAGACATTTCGCAGATAATCTTTTTTTTTTGCAATTCTCCAATGTTCCATAGCTATTGTAACATCTAATTTAGACAGAAACAGAATAAAGAACAAGGTCAACAGAGCTGGAGGTTGAACCGCCATGAGCAAAGAGTCAGCGCTCTTAACTTAAAGCTCGCAAAGAGAAACAGAAAATTGTCCTGAGGCACTCTCTCTCTGTCCCTTCTCCTTTCGTTCTCTCTCTCTCTCTCTCTCTCTCTCTCACTCTTTTTTTCCTTTCGCCTGATTACACACACACTGTATAGAGAAACTGCTGAGGTGTACTGCTAAGTATGTGAGGGTACAGTTACGGAGCGTCTGGTGCTTTGACACGCAGCAGGAGAACAGCATATTTACTTTTAAATTGAGTTCAAAGGGATCAAGACAGAACCACCAGGTCTTTATCCTGAGGCTGGAAGGAATAGCTTTGATGGGTTCGAAGGAATGCTGATATGTCCTTAAATGTATGTGCAGGCACGTGTGTGGTGGCAAACACACCAGTTAAAGCAGGTTGATGTATATCCAGTGTGCATGTCATGTGATGCGTGTTTGGCAACATGCGCAAATGAATGACTGTCATTGATTTCTTTTTCATGGAAGCTTCCCAGAGAAACTGGTTTCTTTAGAGACTCATTAGGAAAGGGTGAGGAGTGACCCATTGCATTTTTATTTTAATCCATGGGAGTGCCACAGTAGTCAGTTCTCATTTGCCACAGTGGGTGGAAACATGTTTCACAGCTGAGACATTTGGAGCATGTTTTACTACCCTCAAAACAGCCTTGGGTTTTAAAAGACTCCTGCTGGAACAATAGCAGTGGTCAGAGGAGGAACAATACTCATTAATCAGTACAGTGTGACAGCTATGTTTACATATCAGGGATTATAACTTCAAGCAGATGCATGACATGTAATTATATAATATATGTAATATATAAAAATGTAGTGTCCTTTAATACATGCATGCCTATTTATTCATTTATTTAAGGTTATGATTAGGCACTGTGGTAATCAACATTATGCCAAAAGTGTTGTTGAAAACCCAAAAAAATTGACTATTTAAAATAATATCAATAATAATAACCCTCAATACAGAAATATTGCTATTCAAACGTTCAGTTAATCTATGGATTCACAGTCTGTTTTTGCTTTTGTAACATGTATTTTTGTCATGTTGTAAAAATTGGAATTGAATTTGAGACTGTATTATGTTGCTTGGTAACTGTATTAATTATCATAACTAGGAAGAAAGATTAATAGTTTTAGCAGGTATAAACATGCTGTAGAGCAACAGAAATTAGCTCTTCCTGATGCTGCTGATTGTTGGATTAATAGCGGCTTAATTGTCAAATCAATCAAAAAATTAATCAAAACATTCTCCATGCTTGAGACAGAATAATACAGAATAATATACAACCTTACTATAGTATACTGTATACTGCATATTTTTAGACATCTTTTTTTAGAGAGTGAAACATTATTCTACGGTAAGCTTGCTACATTACATTATCACATGGCCTGACTAAGTTAGTGACATGATCTTATTACGTTGCATGTTTAAATCAGCAAGCAGAGTCCATTTAGAATATTGGAAATAAAAAGTTCAATTTTATGTAAAAATATTGCAGCTTTTGCTAGTCAAGAAAGATGTTAATGGATAGATTTTGAATAGATTTATTTGATTTTATTTATTTACATTTTTGAAGACATTTCGAAGTGTAGAATGCTATAGCTGTTTCATTAATTGTATGACGGATCACGGGGTAATGTCCCTTATGGGGCTCCATGTATAATAACTGCCCTGCCTTTGCAATTTATTTGGCTGACGTATTCTTTCTAATCTATAAAACAGATTGTGAAATAATCAAAATTGTAATTGACCTTCACTAATGGTTTACAGGCCTTGCATTGGAAATGACTGGGAATGTTAATAATTTAATCAATTAAGCTTATCGACCGTCAATGAATCAATTTCAACCCAAATGCATTCAGTAATTATCCCGGCAGTGGTCCAAAATACTGTCTGTACGGTCATCTGAAGACAGAGCGCGCTCTGGAGCTCACACTGCACGTCACATCCACTACATATGCCTGCATCTTTAGCTTGTAAAATATAGCTAAAGCGTTAAAAATGCTTACTGCAATTAACATAGCATCTGTTTTTTCTCATCATAATTTGGCTAATATTAAAAACTCGAATCGCGATTAATTACAGAAAATTGTGTGATTAATTCATTAATTTTTAATCGATTGACGGCACTAATAATTTATTAAAATGATAAAAGCTCAAAAAATCATATCAGATTTTTTAAAGTCATGTCTATCAAACAGTTTAAGAAATGTTTCACTTTTTAAAATGTTGTATATACACACAACTACACACCCACTTGCACATACAATCAGTGGCTCTAAATGACAGGGTTCACAGCCACACATAATTCCTTGATGCAATGATTTCTCGCCCAAATCCCAAAGGAAGGCCAAGTTACCCACAATACACCAGGCATTATATGTAACTGGTAAGTGCCCTGCTGTGGCTTTCGGTTTAACATTTTTAATGGCCAACATTACTCAACCATCAATTGTGAAAGTAATCCCTTCTAACCCATAAAGACAATGACTACATGACCTAAAATAGTCACATTCCACAGTTCTATTTATTTTTATCCCTTTATTTCTCTGTCCTATTTGCCAGCTTAATGCAGTGAATATTGCTTTATGAAATGTTTTGTCGCACATGACACGGTTCTGGTTTGTCTCAAAGGAAACACTTAATTAGAAAAGAATACAAGGCCGTTCAACAATTTTTTTTATTTTTTTTTTTGACTGCAGCACAAACACACACATACATATTTACTTTTAAATACTTTGGCATGAGATAATTTGGCTGAAAAAAAAAAAAAAAGTAATAATATCACTATCCACATCTTCATTCGCTTATTCGTTTTCCTTGTCAACCATTTCGGCATCTTAGAGATTTTTATGATTGTGAGGTTCTGGCATTCTCTTGTAAATGGCTCACCCAGTCAAGGGATAAAAATTAATGACCAAAACATCTTATTTCCAGAGCCCTTGGTAAGGGTGGCATGCCTTTAAAAGGCACCTCGGCAAGAGAGTCACACATCCAAAACGAGAGAGTCACACATGCAGGGATTATGAAATGGAGGGATAATGAGCCCCACCATTACTGTAAAACTGAGAATGGTTGCACCTCGTAAAAACAGACAGAGCGAGAGAATGAGTTGGGACTTGATGAAAAAGAGAATGAGAGTGTGGGAGGGCAGAGGGCGGCTGGGGAAGATTAGTGCCCATTATTTACTCGTTGTGTCGTCTTGATGGTGAAGTCTGTTTTCCAAAGTTTCTGAGTTACATTACTGATGGGGATTTTGATTTCTAGAGCATTCACTGTTTGATGGAGAAATTAACCTTTTTTATACTTAAGTTAGTGCGCTCTGTATGGTTTTTGACACAATTTTGCTGTGTGAGATAAATTCAGGTATTGTAAAAGCAATTTTGGGTTGTAGTCCTGCAGTGTAATTGCCTATTGGATGGCCTTCTAATGAAAAATCAATAGGAAAACAGCAATTAAAGATACTGGTGTCTATGTGAGCTTGACATTAATTTAAAAATGTCCATATAAGCTTGTCTATATGATATGCAACTAACAATTTGTTAATATCTCATTCCATTTATGTTATGATTGAAATTACTTTGAGTTCGCTCTGAAGAATGAGCATAAATTCCCTCTTTCATCAGCCATGACAGACTCCAGTCTTTTCCACATTAATGCAAAGGCTTTCTTGTGTTTTTGCGGTACCATTTCAATTTTGCATGTCAATGAGAATGTCAGAATGTGACACGATTGATGATAAAACGCAGAATCAGTCAATCATGACCAAAGTCTGTGTGAAGATGTATATCCTTCTGTCTGACATGAAAGATTGTTGATGTCTGCCTTGGCTTTTACCCAAGATCTCACTGGGGTCATATAACACAATCTGACAAGTAACAATCATAAAGGATTGAAAAAATTGCACAGAGAGCAATAAACCCTGATAAGATAATGCAGCCTCGATTTGTTTCATGGATGTGTAATACAGCTTTGTTCTTGTTCAAATAGATATATAGATAGACAGACATATATAGAGAAGAATAGACATATAGATGGGATGGATGGATGGATGGATGGATGGAGAACTGCAGCAGATAGTGTTTCTCTGCTGTAGGGGATACTTCCTTTCTGATGCTATCATTATGTGTGATGTGTGTCCTGTTGTGCTGTGGGCTAAAGGTGCGATGAAGCTGTGGAGTGGATGTGGGTAATTGTTCATTACTGGACTCCAGCTCTGCCACTGGCCTTCACAACATTTTTTTTCAGGTGTTTGGAGTCTGCTGAGATGTAGCGCACAGGAAAAAAAAAAATACACTGGCTACTACAAACAGCCATATCGCTAACAACCTGCACACACCGAAAGGTCTGACCTGCAGGTCTCACCATGAACTACATCCTTCACGTCCTCCTCCTTTAAGCAAAAAATATCATTAGTGGTGTTTGCAAAGGCAAGCATCACTATTACTATTGCTCATACTTAGGGTTATGGGACTTTCAGGCTTATTTAGAAAAAGTGCACTATTGCTTTTCTAGACATTCAGACGATTTTCGTATGATGGACGGTTTAATGAAAAATCTCATAGTCTTGCATTAAAGGATTGGGTCATAAAGTATCTGTCCAAATGATCAAATAATCATGTGTCTGGGTGCTTTTGACTTAAGTTAGCAAGCAGCCATCTAGGAAATACCCATAACCACTAATGCTAAAAATCTAATTCTAGCAACTGCATATCAACACCTTGATCTGATTTTTTTTTTTTTTTTATTAAAAAAAATCAATATTTATATTCTTTATTAGAGCAAAGTCATCAACAAACATCTGCTCACTTCGGACAATTGTCTAAAGTACACATCTGTTAGCAACAGGTAATTTGGCTCTGACATTTAGATGTTCTATCTCTCAAAGGCTGACATTAATCCCAAATCTGTTCATTTTGAAGAGAATGTCGCCTCTTAACGCAATTCAGTCTCAGCGTGATCACCAGCAGCAATGCTCTTATGAGAAATCCAGCATGCGAGTAGCTGTAAAGTTGCAAACGAAGACAAATGTTGTTTGTTTACTTTTGGCTTTTATTCGAGCCAGCTGTTGTTTGTTGTCAGTTGTGTTGCTTGCCCAAACTAAATAACTATAGTTAATTGTGATCTGAATACAGTGCTACAAATGCAGAAGACATGGCTCTGAGAATGTTTAAAATTCATAACAAAACAAAAAACTTACTGAGACCAAACTTTTTTAAACTTTTATGATTGATATATATACATATATATATATATATATATATATATATATATATATATATATATATAAAATATATTATATAGTCACAATTGATCATTCAAAAGTTTGAGGTCAGTAAGTTTTTTTTATTATTATTATGAAATTGTTTTATTCAGCAAGCCTGCATTAAATTGATTAAAAGTGACTGTAAATATATGTATAATGTTACAAAACATTTTTATTTCAAATAAATTATTTTTAAATTTGTATTCATCAAATGATCCTAAAAAAATATCACGGTTTCCACAAAAATATTGGGTAGCACAACTGTTTCTCTTTACATTCTGACAATAATACAATTTTTTATTTAAACACCAAATTCAGCATATTAGAATGATTTCTAATATGATTTCTGAAGGATCATGTCACCATAAAGTAATGGCTGCTAGCCTTTGCCATTGCCATCACATGAATAAATTATAATTTATTATAATTTATTTAAAATTATTTAAATTTATTTTCAAATTTTACAGAACCCAATCTTTTGAACAGTGTATATATATATATATATATATATATATATATATATATATATATATATATATATATATATATATATATATATATATATATATATATCACACACGGTTTTTGCAATAAGTAAGTTTGATTATTATATCAAGAACATGGTCTGCTTAAAATATGAATGAGACACTAAAAGTACATTGTACTGCATTTTTGGCAGGTTCAGAATGAAGTGTTTGACATAATGTGTCATTCCTACGATTGTTGGACACCAGTAGAATGCAAAATAGAGAAATAAATGCAATATAATTTACCCAAAATTGAGAAATGGGGTTTCTCAAGACAGCAAAAACATGCTGGCACAGACTTGCGGTTTACTTTGCAAGCTCTGCTCCATTCTCTGTCCTGTTATCACTGCAATCAACAGCTCTAATTCAGCCAAAGCCAGACTGAGCCCCTCCAATAACCCTGCTCTTCATTTTCATTTAGAAATATGATAATGCTCTAATAGTGCCATCTGTTTCATATTGCTGAGCTTCTGGTACAAACAATTTAAGTACTGATGAACAGTACAAGAGAAGAAAAGCAGACTGTAGCTTTTAGATGTTAAAAGTTGCATTTAAAGGTGCTCTAAGTGATCCTGGGTGGAGTAACTTCCTATTGACGTTCGAAGTGTTGTCAAACAAAACAGAGGCTAGCTAGACCCTCCTCCTCCTCCTCCCCCTCCCCTCCGTGCTTCCTGAAACAGTCATGAGCGCACATTTAAATTCATTCTTGTCAGTTATCTGCTGGAGCATGTTTATTATGATTCGTGGTCCAGGCTGCACCAGTTTGTTTTTATTGCCGTTTTCTGAGCTTGTGGCGACTACAGAGACTGCATTTTTCAGTGTGTTCAGGGGACAGGCAGCTAGCGGATAGTGAGGAGATGTTTGCTGTATGTGACAAAAAATGTTTTGGCCTAAAAACGCGTGACATCACCTTTAATTTTAGGTTAAATGCAGGTTAGTTCACCCAAAAATGAAATTTCTGTCATTTATTACTCACCTTTGTTCATCCTCGGAACATAAATTAAGATATTTTTGATGAAATCCGAGGCTATCTGATCCACATGTAAGCAGCAACGTCATTGCACCTTTTGATGTCCAAAAAGGTAGTTGAAAACATGGTTAAAAAAGTCAATGTGACCACAATGGTTCAAACTTAATTTTATGAAGCGATGAGAATACTTTATTCAACAATTTGAACCATTATCATACGTATTGAACTCAGTGCAGGCTTCTTTTTTTACGTCACCAACACCAACTCAGTATTGGCTGAAGCTGAACAAGTGAGCAGCATGACACATGCATGTGATGCTGACGCAGGATCCGGCCAATAATGAGCCGGCATTCGGACGTAAACAAGGAAGCCTGCACTGAGTTAAATACATATGACAACGATTCAAATTGTTGAATAAAGTTGTTATTTTTGTTTTGTTTTTGCGCACAAAAAGTATTCTCGTTGCTTCATAAAATTAAGGTTGAACCACTGCAGTCACGTTGACTATTTTAACTATGTTTTTAACTACCTTTCTGGACATCTAAAGGTACAATGACGTTGCTGCCTATGTGTGGATCAGATACCCTCGGATTTCATCAAAAATATCTTAATTTGTGTTCCGAAGATGAAATAAGATCTTACGGATGTGGAACAACATGAGGGTGAGTAATTAATGAAAGAAATTTCATTTTTGGGTGAACTAACCCTTTAACTCACAAAATTTAACATGCTATATATAACATTTGTTTATTTATTGAATTATGACATACTATTTATGTTTGATGGCAAAGAAAATTGTAATGGAAGTTATAATTCATCCTTTTGTTAATGTTAGATTAAAGTGAGCTTTCCATCTGCATGTTTTCCTGCTTTTAAATCTTTGTTACTCTTTTTATAATTTCTTCATCTCTCATGATCATGAACCACTACTGGATGAAAAAAAAAAAAAAAGAAGAAAAGAAAAAACCTTTACACATTTTTTCCTTTGAATCCTTTGAATCACAGTTGTTCAATTATCTTTATTGTGTTTAATTGCATTGACCAATATTTTGGCAGGATATAAACCCATTTTATGAGTAGAGTAGAATACCAGGACCACACATGTTTTTGGAGGGGGAAAAAAAACCCCAGCAGAAGTTCATCTGAGGTTGGTAAATTGGAGTGTTTTAATGCAACATTGCAAGCAAACCATATACTGTAACTTTTCTTTTCACTCTGAAATTCTCTGCTGCCACTAGGAGCTGGAAAATTGGTGCTCTATATATATATATATATATATATATATATATATATATATATATATATATATATATATATATATATAAAAACTTGAAAGTAATAACATAATGCCTGTTGTGACTATGACGCTAGTGACTGTGTACCATTTCACAGTCCTTCTGAATTCTAGCTAGTTTAACATGTGAATATTCAAACAAATCGTCAAACAATAATGTGAGAAGCAGGCTCTTGTTCTTTCAAAGCTTACATATATATTTTTTTCCTCAGTCACTTTGGTAAATTTCCTCGAATCATCCTTACAATTTGCAAACCAGTATAAGTAAAATTCTCAAAACGATATGTACAAACAGCACCACACAATGGATTTTCAAGCCGACTTGAAAAAAGAAAAAGTCTAATAGAAGTGCATTTAAAATATGCGTGAAGGTTTATGACAACTAGTTCAATCATTTTGCATTTAATGACATATGCAAGGAACTAATGCCTAGATGTTTTGAGGGGTAAGAATATTCAACAAAGAACCAGTATAATATATTTTGATCAACATGACATAAGCAATTGATAATGTAACAGCAGACAATGGTACATAATCAATTGCATTATGTGCCAAAGCATTTGCGATTTGTTCAAAAGAATGAGAAATTGCTTTTATGTGCTCAAGTGACTAGATGATGTGGAGGTTGAACAAGTAGTTTTGAGAATTTCAGTTGTGATGTGAGAAATACACCAAAGAGACTTCAAAAGATTGAACAAATTAAAGTAAAAATTTAAACCAACAGTCTTTAGAGTGCGCATTTTATATAATTTTAATATACATTTTATAGTCCTTTTTTGAGTTTATTAGTAATGATTTTAATATTCATTATTATGTGAGGCCATTTCATATTAAGTTTATTTGCTTTGATCATGTTGCTTATATGTCTGATGAAGCAGCGAAACTGTTGTATATATATATACACACACACACACATTCACACATTCATTCAGGTAAGAAACAAGAACAAGTTTAAGGCTAAATATGTAATTGTTCAACAGTTTCGCTGCTTAGTAATTGATCTGACTGTCATGCTGGGTAAAATAGACCTGTTCTGGCACTCTGTAATTGGAGTTTAAACGTCCTTCAACCCTCTGCATTTTAAAGGAACACACACACACACACACACACACACACACACACACACACACACACACACACACACACACACACACACACACACACACACACACACACACACACACACACACACACACACACACACACACACACACACACACACACACACATTCTGATCCAGCTGCTGCCCACCCGTAACTTACTTACTTCTTATGATCTCAATTGTAAAAACTACACAAGTTGGATGGACATCAAAGAAACATCCCATCACTGCTGTTAAACTCTGTCAGCACACCCGGAGGACTATGTGTCCATTTCTGATGCTTTTCCATGCATTATTTGATCGTTTATATCTTGGCGACATTGTCTTCCAAGGCTGTGTACAAGCTTTTATAGGAAAATCTGCTCTCATTTGCCCAAGGGTGAACGGAAGAGGAATGTGAAGGGGAAATGATCTGGTTACAGATGGTGCAGACACACACATTTATCTCGCTAAATGAGAATAGATTTCTGATGTTTTTATGTATGATTACTACAGACTACCCAAAACTCTACTCCTAAAACTATTACTCACTATTACTTTTACTGCTTTTACCAAATTAGCCCTTTAAAGGGTTTCAGTGAGTTTTCAAAGAAAAAAGTAAACAAAAGTAGAATTTCACAAATTTGTATTGTTCACAAAGTCCCTGTAGTGTAGATACACTTTTAAGAAAGCAAATTTTCTGTTAAATACTATGGTTTTAATTAATTTATTTGCCTCAGAGTGCTTTCTTAGTTTATTTAGTATTATTATATAGCTTCAAATTTGATACTCTAATAATTGGATGGATGGATACAGATACCTTTCAGGAAATTATTCGTATTCAAAAATAAACTAAACTGCACTAATGTCAGCAAGTACAACAACACTAATGTATTTAGTCTTAAGTCAATCTGTTTAATGAAATAATATAAAGTTGTGCTTTTATCTTTGATTCATAGATTTGTTAATTTTCATTTAAGCTTTTTTTTTTTTTTTTGCTAAATTTATTTATCTCTACTTTTACTTTCTGCAGACCCTTTAGATTATAACCATTTCAAAACAACAAAAACAGTTTAAACAGATGAGAGAAATGATTATGTGTTAAACTAAGACTCTGTTGGCCGGTGTGGAGATGAGACCTCCTTTATTTATTTTCTGCACCTCCCTTTGATCTCGCTATCTGTCTCCTTCACACCATCTGATTCCTCTCACCTTCAACATGCTGAACACGACCACTATCATCTCCTCATCTCACGCTTTCTAATTCAGTTTAAACGCACGCGCACAAACACATCAAAAGGTGTTGATTAAACACGTCTCAATTTGGAGTTCATTGCAGTCTTTTTTAATTGAAAATCGTATGCAGGTTTCAACCTGTTCATGAAAAGATGCTCTACATACAGGAAGCTATTAACACCCCCGAAAGCCTTTTGGGATTTTAGGATTTTAAGCTCTGCAGCAGCATGTTAATGCTATAAGAGTCACAAATACAATGTACTTGCTTCACTTTGGTCCTCTGTTGGAAATGGTGTAGACTAGAAGGGAAATGTTATATTTGTTAACAATACAATTTTTACTGTTTTACTGTTTTTGTGCTCACCAACACTGAAAAAAAGTGTAGAATTTACATGATTTAATAGTGTACATAGGTCCCACATGAATCAATTAAGTTAAATATAATTTGTTAATGGAACTTCAACATGATGAAATTAAGTAATTTTTAAGTAACCCAATTAAGTAGTCTCAAAGTGAATTTTGTGAGGTTCATTGATTCATGATTCATTCATCCAAAACATCCATCCATCCATCCATCCATCCATCCATCCATCCATCCATCCATCCATCCATCCATCCCTCCATCGTTCTTTCATTCAATTTAAATTCATATATGTGTTATGTGCAGTGGTGGATACTTGAACGCCATACTTGAGTAAAAATATAGAAATTACCAGAAAATGACTTTGGTAGAAGTTAAAGTCACCGTTTAGAATATTACTTATTACTAAAAGTTTTTTTTAATTTGTGATATTTTTTGTATGAAAAGTTTTTTTTTTATTTTTATTTTTTTTCAAACGTACTTAAGTATTTAAAGTAAAAGTACAAGTAAAATAAAAACGGTGCAAAAAAAAAAATAAATAAATATATATATATATATATATATATATATATATATATATATATATTGATCTATACACAGTTTGAGCAGCAAAATTGTGTTGTTTTAACTCTTTCTTACATTTTTTCTTTGAATTAAAAAAAAGGCAAAATGTGTATTCTAAGTTTAAAACATAAAAAATACTAATATATTAATTACACATTGATCATTCATAGTAATTCATAGTGCATTATAACTAGTGTAAGAGACAGCTTTAAAATGTTAAAATGTAAATGTTGAAATTAACAATGTACAACACTTTTATTAACCTTATTTAATGTTACAAATGGACTCTTATTGTAAAGTGTTACCATTTCATATAAATCCAAACAGTCATGCTTAAAATTTGCTGTCTTTACACACAAAGGCATAGCATAGGTCTGTCATACTGTGTGTATTATTTGCCTCTATTTTAGAAAACTTGATTATTATCTAGTCAAAATATGTGTTACACTGCCGATTAAAAACGAACTGAAATCGAATACATTTCAGAGGATACAGTTTAAATATGCAACTTCACTGGATAATTAATGCATAACAGCGAACAAAATGGATATAAACTAATGCAAATTAATGGTAATCATGGCATTAACAAGTCACATTGTTTTATCCGCTTGAGGTACTACTAATGTTAGCATCCTCTCAGCCTCGACGGCAAACATACTAACGTTACAGTTTTCCACTAATGCAGCATCTAGTCAACAAAGTAATTACTTTATAATGATATGAAAACATGTGGTGTACACTGTATAACATACCGTTTGTTGTCTGTTTTAAACCTGTTTTTGAAATGTCCCGCTCTGTGCAGCATGCAGCCTCACGTCACGTGTCAAAACAAACTCTATGATGCATCAGTGAGAGTTTCTATTTTGCTTCTAGAGGCCACTCTCGTAATGTATAATGACAGCACACTCTTCTCAGCTGCTCCAGCAACGGATGCAACACGAAAAATGAAATTAACCGCGTTGTGCGAGCACTTGTTTGCACATGGTTGCTTCCAACTTTATTTTGTAGTAAGTAACGAAAATGCTTTGGGAAAATGCATTGGAGGAAAACTATACAGTAAAAGTTGACAGAAATATAAAAACTCCAGTAAAGTGTGGGAGAGTGGGGTAAGATGAGCCAGTGGGTAAGATGACCCCCCCCACCCCGTATCTTTGCATCCATACCATTTTATTTTCATGTGTAATATATACCATATATTTTACAACCACCAGTCATTTCTGCCAGACTGTGAAAAGGAGAAGCACATCGGAGGAGTGGAAGTCGCTTATTTACTTTAAAAACTGTTTTTGGCTTGTCAAAGTAAAATTTGAACATAACAGATGTAATGGCTGTTTCATCAAAGCTAATTTGTCCAGGTCTAAAATATTTATGACGCATATTGGTTATTTAGCATAATTTAGCATAAAACAATGAAAGTCATTTAGCTAAATATTAGCCTAAACTGGTAAGCTAGTTAGCTTTTCCTAAAATGGCAGCTATGGGGCAAAGTGAGCCAAATGCTGTGGGTAAATTGAGCCAGCGTTTTAACTTACCCCACCATAAGGCATTGAATTTAAGTTAAATCTGAAGTATAAACTGGTGTAATTTCAATTTAATATTACGCAACTGATTTAGTTTGTCTTTATTTGATAGGAACAGTGTACGAACCAGATGATGTTTAATCATTTATATCTTTCCACCTGTAGTCTCTAATGGCCTAACATGGTTGACATTGCAGAAAAACTACCATGTCAACAACCTTTTGACTAAAATGTTTATTAGTTTCTGTGACATGCATTTAGTTTTTATTTAATTTTACTCAACAAACTCCTTGTTTAGTCTGTTTATGGGAAAGTTACAACTTTGGTGTTCAACATTGTTTCAGAAATGCAAACAATTAAACATACTGAAATTTCAACTTCATTTGGTTGTTTTTATTTTAAGTTAGCTTTAAAAAAGAAATATGGATATTTGTAAAAGGAAATTTGATTATTAAATTTGTTTTTTAAAATAGGTACATTATCTTTAAAATTTCACATGGGTTTGATTCAGATTCAGTTAGATGGTCAGTTTACACCCACCAACTGACTTGGCTCAACTTACCCCTAACCTGGGGTGATAGGAAACATCCTGAAATTTCCAGAAATTACTTTAAATACTTTCATTGTACTTCTGCTACTTCAACAAATGGCTCATCTTACCCCACACTACCCTACAGATTTTCTCTAATAAAAAATACTCAAATATCACAACAAATCATTATTACTTTGCTATATTACACCACTTGCACCAGTGAACCACCTGACAGTCAGCAATCTATTATCTAACAATAGTGCACACACTAACATGTTAAATGTTAGCTTTAAGTGTAAAGCAGAAATTTAATGTAAAATTTAATAATATCAGTCCACAGCCTATCAAATGCTCCACTCTTCTCCACAATGGTAACCCAGTGAAATGTAAAACATTCTAATAATTCCAATATGAGTGAACACTGAACACTATTAAACACTACCAAGCATCCCCATTTCATCTTACTGCAAAACACATAAAATAACATCAAATTATTGATCCACCTTGATCCAGCCATATGCAATGCATGCTGGGAACTGACAAGCACCACCTATTTTCAGTTAATGGAACAAAATTAATTCATGTAATCCCAAAACAAACAGATTAAGTAAACTTCAATATTACATATATTGATCACAATGAAATTAAGTTAGGACAAAAAGTGTACAAATATTTTAATAATAAGTGCACCAATTTGTTTTAATCACTTTTTGCAAAACCTCAACATAACTAAAAAAAAAAAAAAAAATACAATTTAAAGCAATACACAATTATAAAATAAACAAATGTTTCAAATAGATTAAATTGCAAAGGAATTATAAAGAACATTAGGTATAACTTTACAATAAGGTCTCATTAGTTTAGCAATAGCTACATTTGTTACAGAAATTATTATTCTTTGTTAAAGTTGGTTAAAAAAGTAAAACTGTTAGTTTATGTTAGCTCAGGTCCATTAAACAATACAGTTACAACATTTGATTTTAAATTAAAAGTGTTATTAAATGTTGAAATTAAGATTAATAAATGCTTTATAAGTATTTTTCATTGTCAGTTTATTTTAACTGGTGAATTAACTAATGTTAAAAAAAGGAACCTTATTGTAAAGTGTAACTGAACAATAAAGAATTAGAACACATTAAAACAATATCTAGGGCATGCAGTAGCCCAGATTAAAATATACAAATGTTTAAGTTTGAAAATAAATAGCTGTTCAAAACATTTGTAATACTGTTGTAGCTGTAGCTCAGCTGCTTTGTTTATGGGGGTTACCAGGGTAACCGCTGCATTTCTGCTGTTCCGTCAGCGCCATCTGCTGTCAGAGAGTGAAAGTGCATTTTCATTCAGCGCGTTTCCTTCACTCGTTCCGCCATGTGCTTCTCACGCACTTTGAGTTTGTTTACATCAGTGCGCGTGCAGGATGCAGCAGTGTTGTGCATTTTAAACTGCTGGTATTTTGAAGTGCCCACGATATCAATATCGCCCATATTCATTATCGTGATATATCGTATTACTGTACCGGCCAACGTGATCTCACGAGAATACGTGTGTATTTTTAAGTAAAGTGGTTCTACCATATGTACATTTACTTACCTTTTTATACACACAAACACGTATTTATTGCACTAAAATGTAAAAAAAAAAAAAAAAAAAATTGTCATATCAATACAGTCATGTTTTTAGTCAGATTTATTGAATGCAGTTTACTCATCTACTTAATATGAAATAATTTTTAATTGTAATTTTCCTACACATTTCTGTCCATTATGTTTTATTCTTTTAACATTCTGTATAAAATTGGTATGTGGTTTGGATGGGGTGGGGTTTAGGGATCTTACATTTATCTACAAAATGATAAAATGGAAATTATACATATATCTTTATGACATGAAAGATTTGTAAGTATTTTAAGTTTTTTCATTGTGAAAGCGTAAGTATAGTTTTAGTGCCATAATTACATCAATATTGTACGTTTTAGCACCTTTCTAAACGTACAAAAATGTACGTTTTGTGTCTTTGAAAGATACATATTAATACCTACGTATTAACAATGAGACCAGGCTGTACCATCACATCTACACACCCCACGTAGAAGGCAATGTTCTCAGGACCTTGCGCAACGTTCCCTAAAAGTTCTCAAAAGGTGACGAAAATTCAGAACCTTTACAGAACATTTGGGACGTTCCTAAAACATCCTCTTCTGGTAATGAAAGTGCTGCAGTTCAAGTTTCCTTATATGACTTTAGGGGGACGTTCCATTTTGGTTATTTTATGGTCATGCAAGAACGTTACAAAGATGACATTTGGGAAGTTAACAGAACGTCCTATAGTAATAGTCCCCTAAACATTCCCAGAACGTCCTGAATGTTCCCTGAAGGTCCACCAAATAACGTTCCCCAAACCTTAAAAGAACTCCACATCGTGACTGTCTGTGAACATTCTGGAAACGTTACTAGGTGACAGGTTGTCCCGCTAAAAATTTTACGTTCCCAGAACATTCTCAGAACATCCAATGGTATTAAGGAACGTTGTCCAGTAACGTTCCCAGAATGTTCAGAGAAGGTCACGATGTGGAGTTCTTTTAAGGGTTGGGGAACATTATTTGGTGGACCTTCACAGAACATTCAAGACATTCTGGGAATGATTCAATCTTTGTGGAGTGTCCTGATTCACTGATCATCACCAGAGTCTAAACTATGAGTGTATTATATGTTAGTTTAGCATTAATTTAATGGTTAGTTAGTTTTTTTTTTTTTCAATTCATTATACAGACAGAGTTTTGAGCAGTGTCTTTTAGATTCACACAGACATCATGAATCAGCGTATGATCCTCAACAATGGTGACAATAAACATTTTTTTTGTTTTTTTGTGACTTTAGTCGCTTGTTTTGTGATGTTCAGGGTTAATCAGTTTATCTGAAAATTTTGTCACCATTGGTGAGGATCATGCGCAGAATCTTGATGTCTGTGTGAATCTACATGATGCTTCTTGAACATTAATGATAAAAACTTTCAAATTATTGACGCAGGACAGGATTTTATGCTTTATCATAGGATTACAACAATAGAAAAGCATAAATCAGTGAATAAGATCACTGTATGATGATAAAATCATCAATGTCCAGCCAAATCTGTTTGATTAGATTTTTTTTTTTTTTTTAAACAAATGCTTTAGAAACACACAGTTGGACAAAAACAATTGGAGAAAAAATAAATAAAGTCAAAACGTCAAGGGTCAGGAGTTCAACTAAAGCAAGCGCTTACCTCCGTAACAATGACATTTATAAATTTTGATAAAACATCAACACCTTAAGAAGATTTGTATGAAATAATTAAAGTCAGAGTGGTTTGTAATAAGTGAAGATGCTGAGATCTAGAGAGATCTGTTAGTGTTTAATGTTGTTTCTGTTATCTGAGTTTTGTGTGTCACTATTGTGCTGAAGAGTAGATCCTGTGCTTCAGTCAGTGATGACCCAGAAACACTGATGCTCTGCTGCATGTTGCTTTATTTAAAGACAGTAACTGTGTAGTTGCTGATGCAGTGATACAGCAGTTACATTAGCTCATGTACTGTATGTGCTGTGGTCAGTTAATGATTTACTACAATAGATATGCATTTTAAAGAAAAGGTTTCATAACATTAATCCAGGAATTACATGTAGAGAGCTTTTTTTGTAAGAAATTTAAGAAAAAATAGTTTTTGTTTTAACAGCCACTTTTGTCAATTTAGCTCTAATTTTCAATTAAATTTGCAAGAGCTGCAGGGACGTTCTGAGAACATTTCCAAATAAAGTATGGTTCCCTAATCGTTCAGAGAACGTGCTGAATGTTCCCTGAAGGTCCACCAAATAACGTCCCCCAAACCCTAAAAGAACTCCACATCGTGATCGTCTCTGAACGTACTGGGAACGTTACTAGAAACGTCCTTAACACCAGTGGGGACGTTCTGAGAATGTTCTGGGAATGTAAAATTTCTAGCGGACACACACAAACACAGCTATAAAAATGTCATTAGAAAATTATGATTTTTATAATTATAAAAAATACTGCATAAATCAACTTTGTGAAAAATTATTAAAAGTTCATGCGATGAAATTACATAAAAATTACGTTAAAAACGTGCGTGATGATCTCGATCTGGACAATTTTACTATGACAGATGGGCAGGTTTGCTGTAGTTGTTTGTGTTGCTATTTAGTGTTTAGAGAGAAACTGCAATCTTTTAAAATAGCTTTTAGTCCCATTGTAATGTAAAAATGCAAAGTATTTTTAGTAGTTGTTGTGTGTTAATGGCACAGCAGTGTGTGTTTTAAGTAGCCCTGAATAGCTTTCATGCCAGTATTGTGACTGCATGTGAGAATGGCTCTATGTACTGTAGTTGTGAGTGTTGGGTGGATGCACACTGTGTGTTTAGTCTGTAGGGCTCAGAGTTATGTGCCCTCCTGTAGAGAACCGACTAAAAGTGAATCTTTTGCTTTGTGCTTTGACCGCTATTGACTCAAATCAACCTCAGATTCTAACTCATTCCAGACCTCTCTATTATTCCTGTCTCTCTCTCTCACTCCTTGGGGTACACCTAAGTCGAAATACTTTCATTAATATACTAAATTCTTCCCAAACGCCACAAAATGCTGGTTTGAATTACTTTTGTTAATTCCCTTATTCTCTGAAGGGGGCAGTTATAATACAGGTCATGGTTGTTTAGAGAGACTGCAAATGGGAAACCGATACAAAAAACGGGGGTCGTGAGACCACTGCAAAACAAATAAGGGTGGATTCATATTGGCTGGCGCCAGAGGAAGTCAGGCCTCTAGGCGCTTCCTAGTGGCTAGGAACCAGCACTGGCGGCCATCTTGGCTCAAAGGCTGGCAGTTTCTGCTGGCCTGCTTTCAGGAGAGAGAGGCCTGTGTGCCGCTGCACCGCAGATCAGTCACGCTGCTTCAGAGGTATCTCGTGTATTACAGGGGCTTCTCAAAGCCATTCATTCTGCTCTGGGGAAATGCGTATATGTGTGCGTCTCTGTTCAGAAGAGATGGAAAGAGAGATCAATCAAAATGAGACCTTATCTGACACAGAAATCCGACATGCACACATTGGATGTTTTACAGTTAGTGCTATTGTTATATTAAGTTAATATAAATAATGCATTATATATTGTACCTTTTCTGGGTAAAATGTTATTAGAGTACAGCATTCGGAGCTTATAGTGTTAGTGCTGCTTCTGTCATTTTCATAAAGGACATTGTTATCAGGAAAATCGTTAGTAATTTCATCATTTGTCATTTTGAAGTAGTGAATCTTATATTTAAATGTAATAAGTTTCCAGAGCCTGTCCATTCTTCAATATGTGCTGTTCTAACCACTGATCTTTTAGCTGATTCGACTTTAATTCATTCTCCAGTATGATTCTTGTTCTGCACACACAGACGTTTGAGCGAGTGGATATGGCATAATTTCCTGGACTGGCTAATCTTGTGCTTTAAGTAATGATTCATGGTTCAAAATAGTTATTAAATTTGGACTAGGCTTAATATATATGGGAAGATTTGCCCTAAGGGTAAAATGATTGCAAGGAAGGAGTCAGACCTCTGGAATCAGTGGGAACAAATTGCAACATTTGCGTAACCTGTCAGGTTTTTTTTTAATGAATGGATAACATTGTCCATGTTTTAATAAATAAAGTTTTAGCTAACATGAATTGTTATGCCACCTGTGGCGCTCAAACTAAGGGACCATCTGTGTGATTTCAGAAACTGCAGATGGTGTAATGGTTTCAGTGAAGTTCATGTGGCAACTTCCTGGTATTATGTCAATAATCCAAGTGCTATATTATTTGAGTCATAGGCTTGTTTGGACATATTTATCCAGTTCCAAGAAAAAATGAAATTGTGTCATATCCAGGTGTGAGGCCACATAAGGGCCAAGATGGTATTAGTTCACACAAATTACCCAATCAAAGCTTCTGGAATGCATGCTACTGTTCAAAAGTTTGGTAAGTATGAAATTAATACTTGTATTAAGCAAGGATGCATTAAACTGATGAAAGAGGACAGTTACAACATACAGTGTTGCACAAGATTTCCTTTGTATCTTTGTAGACATATTTCAAATAAATTCTGAAGTCATCAAAGAATTCTGAAAAAGAAGTATCAAGGTTTCCGCAAAAATATTTAACAGCAAAACTGTTTTCAGCATTGATAATAATAAGAAATGTTTCTTTAGCATCAGGTCAGCATATTAGAATGATTTCTGAAGGATCATATAACACTGAAGATTGGAAAATTCAGAATTACCATTTTAAAATTTGAACAGTTGTTTTAACAGTTATCATTGGTGAGCATAAGAGACCTCAAACTTTTGAAAAGTTGGTTAATAATTCTTGCAATGCATACAGTAGTATAACATTTCTTTTACTGCTTGTAGCTTCAGAAATGTATTTTTCATTTTAAATTACATATTTGATGAACTGCCAAGTGAAGCCTGTAAGTCTCATGCATACTGCATGCATGCGTCGAATTATGTGAGTATTGTATTTATTTGGATGTTTACATTTGATTCTGAATGAATTTGAGGCTGTGATCCGTGGCTAATGGCTAATGCTACACTGTTGGAGAGATTTATAAAGAATGAAGTTGTGTTTATGAATTATACATACTGAAAGTGTTTAATAATGAAAATAACGACGGCTCTTGTCTCCGTGAATACAGTAAGAAATGATGGTAACTTTAACCACATTTAACAGTACATTAGCAACATGCTAACGAAACATTTAGAAAGACATTTAAAAATATCATGTTATCATGGATCATGTCAGTTATTATTGCTCCATCTGCCATTTTTCATTATTGTCCTTGCTTGCTTACCTAGTCTGATGATTCAGCTGTGCACAGATCCAGATGTTAATACTGGCTGCCCTGTGTAATGCCTCAATCATGGGCTGGCATATGCAAATATTGGGGGCGTACACCCCGACTGTTACGTAACAGTCTGTGTTATGTTGAGATTCGCCTGTTCCTCTGAGGTCGTTTAAACAAATGAGATTTATATAAGAAGGAGGAAACAATGGAGTTTGAGACTCACTGTATGTCATTTCCATGTACTGAACTATTGCCGAGGTAAATTTAATTTTTGAATCTAGGGCACCTTCAACATTGATAATAGTAAGAAATGTTTCTTGAGCAGCAAATCAGCATATTAGAATGATTTCTGAAGGATCATGTGACAGTAAAGAATGTAATGATGTTGATAATTCAGCTTTGTCATCACAGAAATAAATAGTTTTTAAAATATATTTAAACAGAAAAGATTTATTTTAAATTATAATAATATTTTGCAATATTACTGCTATATTGGGGCAATTGTGGCCTAAAGGTTAGGACTTGTGACCCGAAGGTCGTGGGTTTGAGTCTCAGTACTGACAGGAAATGTAAGTGGGTGGAGTGAATGAACAGCACTCTCTTCCACTCTTATCACCCACAGCAATGAAAGTCAATGGGGTCTAAAACAACAATGGACTCTCTTTATATGGATAAAATAAAAATTCTAACATTAAAGCATACTCTAACTTTCTTGTAATCTGCTTTCTCATACACCGTCTGACGTTCTGCTGGTCTCAGCATTATTTGCTCTTTTGTCTTTTAATCTTCTCAAAACCCCCACTGACAGGAAAACACACAATCTCTGGTTCTTTCTAATTCCCTGCTGGCTTTCATGTACACACACACACACACACACACACACACACACACACACACACACACACACACACACACACACACACACACACACACACACACACCTATACACACACATATACACACACACACACACACACACACACACACACACACACACACACACACACACACACACACACACACACACACACACACACACACTTCTTTCTAATTAATAAACAATTTGTCTGAGAGAAAACACTCATATGGGAAACAATTAATCCACAGAAATAGCTGTCAAGCACAAAACTATTTTCAAACGATTTTCTCACCTACTTCAGAGACAAAAACGAGAGTGTTGTGTCTCTACGGTACATTCAGTGAATTCGTTATACATCATTAACAAACCTCTTCATTCTGACTTAACGGCGGGACAGGTGCTTATCAGAGACAGTTTGGCTCCGCATCTATGCGAGCAGTTGCGTTCGCCTTCATTTTATTAGCGTCATCTCGGGTGATGACGGGGCGCCATATGCTCAAAGTTGTAATCGAGTGATTCATTTCTAAACTTCTCCACGTCTGCTTACTTACTCCTTTCTCTTCCTAGTTCCCCCTCTTCTTTCTTAGCAATATCTGTCCTACGGGGGCGGATGAGAACGGTTATTCATGGAGCAGAACACCATTAAATTGGTTTGTAAATAATGCAATAAGCGAGATTGCTCTCTAAAAATGATGGCGAGGGAGAGAATGAGAGATTAGTGGAGAACCCTCCTTTCAGGTGTGGGCAGCACCTGTATTCATTTGAAGATTTTGCAGAGGTAGACGGGTGATTTATCCGTAATCTACTGCATTGACGACCTTTAGAAACGAACAAGAGAGAGTTATTGAAGGAGCGGTGGGAGGAATGGGCTGATAGATGGACAGATTGAAAGGGAGAGAGTGGGAAGAGAGAGAGGGAGGACAGATGTTTATTTACGATGCTTATCTGTGCATTCCTGAGGGGAGTTGATGGGAATGGGGCTGTATCAGAGATTGCATCACGGCTCACACATACAAACTGAACATCACACACAACCTGATTATATACTGTGGCATAATGTACAACATATCCAACCAAGCATCTGCAAACAAATGATAGTAGGACTTTTTTCAAAACTAACTTATCTAAAGGAGTAGTGAATATGATCCACTATGGACATACTAATGTTTGAGAACTTCAAATAAGTAACTAGACCTATTTATTTGAACTATTTATGTCTAAATAACAGTTGTTGTGTTTTTTTTTTTTGTGTGTGTGTGTGATTTTTGTTTCATTGTCCTGTCAAATAAATGGCAATTGGTTTGATATTTTGTTAGCTAATGCAGTGACATTACTATGTTGTGTACTTTTTGACCCACTGTTTTGCCTATTTTTATTCAGCATGAATACATTAAATTAAACAAAAGTGGTTTCATATCATGATTTCTACAAAAATATGAAGCAGCATAACTGTTTTCAATATTGATAATAATAAGAAATGTTTCTTGAGCAGCAAATCAGCATATTGATTTCTGAAATATGTGACACTTGAAGACTGTAATGACTGCTGAAAATTCAGCTTTGTCTTCACAGAAAATAAATTAGATTTTAAAATATATTTAAACAGAAAACATCATTTTAAGTTATAATAATATTTCACAATATTACTGTTTTTGTTTGGATGCAGCCTTGATAAACATAAGAGGCTGTTTAAAAAACATTAAAAATCTTATTGACCTCAAACTTTGAACGGCAGTGTTCAAATGCAAATTGCTGAAACATTTTGGACATTTACCAGATTTTGAAGACATTGAAAATCCTTTTCTGTCATTTCTAAAGTTTCTTTTCTTTACAAAACCCTCAGTGGATAATCATTTATATGGCAGAAGTAAAATTGTAAATTTAATCTATAGTGAAATAATATGATATATGATCAGATAACATTAAAATAAATAAAAAATAAAATAAAAAAGTAAAGAAGCACAGAGCTTTAAAGACTCAGTCCATCTAACTTGATTTATATGATTATTAGCAGTGTAATCACATTAAATATTACTTAGGTCAGTGCGAATAACAAAACCAAATTTGTATTTAAACCTTTATTAAATGTGCTCAGAATCCACCCCTGACCACCTCCATATGTATTTTTAGTGATTTGATCGCCGTACATCTTGGGTTAATTTATACTTTTGTGTTCATATGTTCATTCCAGGTGTAAAAGAGCCCAAGAGATCTGATTTTGGGCTTTACTCATTTCTGACACAATTTTGACAAGGCGTTTTGGTTGTGAAAGGCCCTATACCTCACAGCTCATCTCCTCTGGAATGTTTTCAGTTCTTCTCTGTTTGCTCAGACATATTCTCCAGGTTTAATCATGAGCGACTCCCTCCTTCTGTTTGACCTGGGTGGCAGGCAGTAAGTGGAAGTTTCAGGGTCAAACAGATTAACATTTTATTAAATGATAGCAAGGAAAGCTATTTATTTCGTTTCACCCCTCTGCCCCGTTTGAACTGTTTTTTAAGATGATTTGTTTATATGACGCAACCTTGGTTTGCTTTGTTCAGCATTCTCGCACTCGTGTCCTTGGCGTCTCCTGACAGAGGCGGAGGGAGGGCAGGGTTGGGAGTGCAGTTCTCCAGGGGAAGCTCCTCCAGGTGGCCCTGTTCTCACGCGCACCCTCGCTGGGGCCGGTGCTTAATCAAGCCCCAGGTTTTGATCCCAGAGGGCCTGACTTGCCTGCTCTACACCATCTGTACAGAAGAGTAGCTAATAAAGTGTCTGTCCTCCCATCTTCAGTGCGCTATAGTCCCCTCAGTACTCAGACAGGGTGGTTAATAGTCTCTTTTCTCACAATTTATACCATTTTTGTTTCTGCTGAACAAAAACATCGGAACTGTTGATATGTGTTTGTGCTGTCTGGTGATAGAGAAAATAAGTGTTCAGGTGATATAAGAATGGTGCCTTGGCAAAGCCCTAGACAGCCTATTAAGGCATAAATACTTTTGTCTGCAGGTTTACATGATCTTAAAGGGACCATGTCATGACAAACCTGAATTTGTTTGCTTGTTTTAAGCAAATGAGTATGATATACTCCAACATTTATCAATTCCTATTTACGGGAATATTTTGACTCATTTCGCATGTGAGAAGATTGGCCAATCACAACTAATTAAATTAAATGAAAGAAATAATTAAAGAATTAATTAAATTAGAATAGCCCATGTCCCCTTTAATCAAATGGGAAATGTTTAAGGAAATGTTTAGTGCTTACATTTCGGTCTTTTTCTCACACAAATCAATTGCATAACTTAATATAGGATACAATTAAGGATACATTTATGGTGAATTTGTTTTTATTTATTTTTTTATTCTGAGAGTCGTGAATGAACTGTTGTTGAATGGAAAAGATCTGTGTATAGATTCTTTGAAATTACTCTTTTGTATTCCATAGAAAGTCTCACATTTACTTTCTTCCCTACTTCTGCCTTTTGCACTGAACTTTTCATCACTTTTTCCCCGTAATCTCTCTGTTTCACTGACTTTCCATTTATAGTCTCGTCTTTAATGAAAAATCAGTAGGGGAGCGCAAAATAAATGGACACATGAGCAGAGAGCGAGGGATGAGGTATGAAGAAAAAAGAGGAATGGATAGTGGCAGCTGGCAAGTGATACGTCTAAAGCCCAGGATTTAACAGTGAGTGGAAAAGAGGAATTCTATTGGACCAACCTGTGGATTGAGTGTCAGTTAATGCCATTCCTTAATGCCTGTCAACAGAGGGAGAGAGAGAAAGAGAAATGAATAAGAAACAGCGGAGAGGTGGATGAGGTGATGAGATTTTGTGGTATGGCGAAATTGAAAATGTGTGGGAGAGCATGAGAGAGGGAGGATGAGGGAAGGACGGATGGATAAAGGAGGAGTTGAGTAATGAGGGCTGTTGTTCGTCAAAGGTTTTTTTTCCATTACTTTGTTTCTCAACGCAGCAAATACAAGCGGTGACCCCCACCCGGGGTGACCTTTAACCTTCAAAAGGGATTAGCAACGCGAACTCAGAACTGACTACGTCACACACGGTAGAGTGTGGAATTAGATACTCTTTTTTTTTTTTTTTTTTCTGAAGGATTAGCCTATTTTCAAGTTTGCATTATTGAGTCTGAAAACATAATGTGTGTGTACATGTGTGCTTGTGTGAGGGTGTGTGTGCATGCTCAGACAGACCTACGGTATCTGTCAGCTCACTGGAGTTTGTTTGTCTCATTCTCAGAGAGGAAGCTCTTGGTCTTGACTAAATAAACAAAAGGAAACTCTCACACAGCCTCTTACACAAGGGAAACAGTGTATTTGCCTTCTTAGAGAGGTGCTTTAATGGCAAAAACATCAGAGATGGAGACACACTCTAGTCTGTGTGTGGTGTAGATCACTTTTACACACATCACGTTCACAACCACACCTCTCATACCACACGCTTACTGATTTGAAACACCAGTCTCCTCCATCTACACACATGAGCTTTTTATGACCTCCACAACCCATACTGAAACATAAAAGTCAACAGCTCTGTTCCAAAGGCAACTGTCTTCTAAGACAGCATACTAACTAGAATGGAACCTCATAAGTGGCTGATTTGGAAAATTCTACTTAGGTAGGAATGACATTATTCTGTATTCAATACAGATGGGGAACAACTCAACATTAGGGATTTAAAAAAAAAAAAAAATTGTAATTGACTAATTTTATGAGATAATGATTTATATATATATATTTTTTTATTTCATTTAAATTTATTATTTATTTATTTATTTATTTTTATTTTTATTTTGCCAGACATCTTTAATTAAAAAAATCACTTACCTCATCATGCCTTAAAATACTGCCTACTTGTCAGCTGACGGGGATTCGGAACAGAGCAAATGTTTTTGCACCCATGCGTTTTGCAGTGAAGAAATAAAAACTGCTCCCTCTTCTTTCCCCTCGGACACCCCATAACACTACTACTACGTTGCCTGAGGCCATGTTGTGGCGTCAATCACGGTTGGGTCAGTGTGGTCTAAGCCAGCTGAAATTGACTCTGTCTTTCAAATCTGTAAACACATTTCTCAGAAGTCACTTACAGCCCGAGGAAACGACTGATGCCTCTTAACACAGACTCTCACAATCTGGTTGGCTACACAATTGTGACTGATTAAAATATTACCTCTGTATTTAGTCTGTTTTTGTTTTATTAGCAAAACAAGTTGAAAAGTTTAATTGAAAAATTTAATTCTAGAATTTGTTATAACATTTTTTTAGTTTTAGTTTTAAATACCAAAACTGTTATGTTTATTTCCAGGTTTACATGACATTTTAATTAGGTCTCAGACTATATATTAATGGCATCATCTCCTGCTTTGTGGCATATCAGGGTGTTGGCCCTCAGCATGAGAATGGCCCTCTTCTTAGTATGTTCTGCCACCTAGTACACTGTCAGGAAAAAAAAGAAAAAAAAAAATGCTACAAAAGATGTCAATAGGATGGTCCCCTTTAAAAATGTTCTAATATGTACAATTTAAAGGGCACCTATTATGCAAAATTTACTTTTACATGGTGTTTGACCATAAATGTGTGTTGGCAGTGTGTGAGCAAAACCACCCTAGAATGAGAAAAATCCACCCAGTGGTTTTTTT
The DNA here is from genome assembly GCF_024489055.1 of Chanodichthys erythropterus. Taxonomy (NCBI): domain Eukaryota; kingdom Metazoa; phylum Chordata; class Actinopteri; order Cypriniformes; family Xenocyprididae; genus Chanodichthys; species Chanodichthys erythropterus. The sequence continues at coordinate 27,661,519 of NC_090234.1, forward strand.
ACAATCTCAATAATTCATAAGCACTGTCTCAGAACGCCCTGTTCTAAGATTGCTCTCACTGTGACGTAGAATTGCGCTAAGCCCCACCCACGTGGTTTGATTGACAATCTGGTTTTGGCATACACCCCGCCGTCGGTGATCTGTCAACCATCCTCCATTGTTTCAACGACAGCCGCTAATGTCTCCTAAGAAACATAAGTGTTCTGTTGTGGGATGTAATAATGAACATAGTAGTTTTCACTTACTTCCGACATCAGAGCCACTGAAAACGCAGTGGATGGATTTTATTTACGAAGAAAAGGCGCCACTCAAAATCCCAAAATACGTTTATGTTTGCGCAAATCATTTTTTGACTGACTGTTTTGAGAACGAGGGTCAATTCAAAGCAGGTCTTGCTTCAAAGTTAATCCTCAAGTGTGGATCGTTGCCTACTGTTCGCGATCCAACGTCACTTCCAGAAGAAGTAAGTGTATTTAATGTTTTTTGAGCAAATAGTCATTTCAGTCGATGTCAGCCAATTCAATAACAAATGCGTCTAAAGTTGTTGTCGTCAACGTAGAATGTCTGTGTATATAATTTAAACCTTGTTTGTATAGTGTGTATCTAATGTACTTAGCAAACGTTACCACAGTATTTGTGTTTGTAGTTTCAAAAATTGCGCGAACGTTATCACAGTGTGTGTGTGTGTGTGTGTTGCACATCCATAATTGCAAAGGGGACGCAATTAAAACTCTATAAGTACATAAATGTATCAAATAACCATTCAGAGACGTCCTGCTCCAATTCTCAATTGTGTTTCTTCTGCCAGAGTCTCTTCATCATCTGGGTCTGATTCCGGTTCAAACATGTACGGCTGAATGCCATACAAAACGGCGGGTCTCTCACTCTCAGCCATTGTTTATTGCCATAGGTATGCAAGTTACGCCCTCATCCAAAGGCAGGGCGGGGATATGCAGCTCATTTATATTTAAGGTGGTACACACCAAAACAGCTCTTTTTAAAACAGGCCCCAAAAATGACATTTTCAAATGGTTATAATAAATTAACTGTGGGGTATTTTGTGCTGAAACTTCACAAATACATTCTGGGGACACCCAAGACCAATATTACATCTTGTAAAAAGGGGCATAATAGGTGCCCTTTAAGTACTAAAATGTACACTTTTGGTACCAGTATGTACCTTTAAGGTACTGATATGCACTCTTTAGGTACAAAAGTATACCTTTTGAAAGTATACCTTAAGGGTATCATTTTTGTTGTTGTTAGAGTTTTAGCATTACCACGTAGTACATTTACATTTACGCATTTGGCAGACGCTTTTATCCAAAGTGACTTACAGTTGTATCTGAGTGTGTGCAATCCCTGCTAGTGCCATGCTCTAACCACTGAGCTACAGGAAAACATCTTAGTAAATCAAGGTTTGCTGGACTGCAATATAAACTAACTAACTTTTTTTTTTTTAAAGCCAAAGTCCTTCAATATTTCCTGCCCCGACTTCCTGTTTCAGTTGGAAATATGTCAACATAGGTCAGGTCAAACCATTTCATGGGTTTATGAAATGTTAAAATGTGAATTTAGCAGCTTGGCAAGCCTCATATTCGGCAGGGCTTCTTTTAAAATGTGTTATTCGACCCAAGAGTCAGAGTTTCATTTCAACCAAAACCCATGGCACAAAGGAAGAGCATCAGCTTTTCTGCCTCATCCCCTGAAAGCAGCCACTCTGAAACTATCAGAGTGAGTTTCTAGCCGACAGTAAACAAGCACAAATAAAGGGCTGAGATTGAGTCTTGAGAGGGCTTTTTGTTATCTGTAGTGTTGTGGAGCGGCGCTGGCAGTCCTCCCGGTGACTACCCAATAGCACTTTCCTTTTCTTATTTTTCATACCATTTTTGGAGAGGACAACAGGCAAAGTGTATAGCTTGCTCCACAGCAGTCCATCCATACCATAAATGTCATCTTTGTGTGTGTAAGTGTGTGTATCTGGAGTTGTCCAAACTCACGTCCCTTTCCTCTTATTGTGTTATTACAGGCTGCTGACGCAGACTCAGCTGTATTTATTTTCTTTGGCGGATTGAGTTGAAAGAGGCGTGACTGAGACTGATCTCTGGTCAGTCTGGAATCACCATCTCCATCTTCACTACAAACGTGACATTTCACTATGCAAGATGTGGAAAATCAGTGTGAGGAGGAAAAACGTTTCACAATCACCGTCAAATGAACATGATGAGAATTAATACAGAGCGGCTGAAGGAAGCTGGTATAATGCTCACATAGGATGATGGTGGGTAATTTCCTGTAGAAAAACATGTCACTGTCATTACAAAAAAGGAGGGAAAAAAGTCATAAACAGTAAATGTGATTGTGAGAATCGGATATGAGCTCTCAGCGAAGCTCATTTGTCTGGTGCTGTTATGATGGCCTGATATGAAGCACAGTGTTGTTCGGTTATTTAGAAAGATCAAGAGCAAACGGAAGCATTTCTTCCTTTTATCACATGAAGAGGCTTTTAGTAGCTTGCCCGCATTTCCGTTCTCCTTCTCTCGCTCTTTCCTTTTCTCTCTGACTCTCCATGCCCCCGCTTCCCTCTCTCCCACGGTAGCGTTCACCCGGGTAATCATGGGTAATCTTCACCATCCCTGCCCTTTTTATCTCCTGTCATTTTCTCTGATAGTGACTTTTTCCTCCTTCCTTTCAACCTCCTGCATGCAGTCGGGATTGAGGCATGATAGAAATGAAATGATGAAGAAATGAAATGAAATAGGATTGGCAAACAAGCCATGGGCCAGAGTCACGCCGTGTGCATTGATGCCCCGTATGCGTTTATTTCCATCCATTTCCATGAGTCTTGAATTTATCAAAGCATCCCACTCAGATTCGATGATGGCTTATGTACTTATGCATTATGGTTTGCATACTTTGCAATATCATTGATGATGGATGGATAGATGACGGATGGAATGATGGGTTGTTAAACTAAGAAGACCTTTATGATCTTTTTGTATTTGGTCCCATCCATCTTTTAAACCAAGATTAGCCCTAAATTGCTCTGTGAAAATAACCCTTCTACATATCTTCAGAAACATCAAAATGAAAATTACGTTTATGATGAGAACTCTGCTTACCCACACAGTCAGTAGGGCCAGGAATGTTATTTCCCCTCAAATATAGACACCGGTATTTAACCCTCCTACACTGAGCCGTGTTGCTTGTAATTATGCTGCTAGTCAGTGAGAGGTTGTCCATTTCCTGTGCCCCACTGATTGGGGAATAGAAGGATGGATACGTGTGGCCGCCGCTAGACCTTTATTACCATTCGATTCCAGCAGGAGGAAGGAAGTTTCTGCGAAATGACACACACCACCTACCTAACCTGTGTGTGTGTGTGTGTGTGTGTGTGTGTGTGTGTGTTCAACACATTGAGTAAAGCTAGTCTTTGTAGAAATGATTTGTTCTGTAGATTTTATATTGAAAAGGACATGTCAAATTGACACAGTTCCAAGATATATTTGCTTAGCATGATAGAATACTTAAGTGAGGGGAAAGAAATGATAAGGGTTGGTCTTTATTATATGTTAGCACCCTAAGATATACACACAGCTCATTGGTGGTACAGAGAGGTACTTTTTCTTTCAAAGGAAGGCTTCATTACTGAGTGAAATGAATATTTCGTAAAACAGTCAGCAAATACCTATGGATTCTTGCTTATAATGTTACACATTAATTTCACTTTGTGAGATATAAAGTCATAATCAAAATAAATAAAGTCTCAGTTGTGTGATTTAGGATAATTATTTTGAAAAATAGTTGCAATTACAACAAATAATTAGAATTAAAAGGAATCAAGTATCAGTTTCCACCAAAATATTAAGCAGCATAACTGTTTTCAACATTGATAATACTAAGAAATGTTTCTTGATCATCAAATCAGCATATTACAATGATTTCTGAAGGATCATGTGACGCTGAATACTGGAGTAATGATGCTGAAATTCAGCTTTGCCATCACAGGAATAAATTACATTTTAAAATATATCACAATAGAAAACAGTCATATTAAATTGTAATAATATTTCACAGTATTATTGTTTTTAATGTATTTTTAATCAAATAAATGCAGCCTTGTAAGCATACAACTTCTTTTAAAAATATTAAAAAATCTCAAACTTTTGAACATTTATTTCAAATAATCCTTCACCTAAATGGCAGTAAAAACAAAACAGACTGTGATTGCTTTGGTAGTCATTTGATTAATGTTGCTTTATGTGTTGGTGACACAGACCTTTCTTGTCTAAGCATTTCTTGGAATTTCTTGGGCCAGAATAAGCTACAAATTGGACCATGCCCATAGTCAAAAGTCTGGCTGCGTGAGACTAACTGCCATCTGACCCTTCATCCTGAGTCTCAGCGAGGCTCCTGTGTTCATTGCTCGTGGAGGATTTGCTTCCCAGTGGCTGGTAAACAGGCAATCGATCAGAGCAGCTTGCATACAAACAAACCTGAATGCGAGCTCACACCTCGCTATAGGGAAGAGAGAAAGATTGATCGTAATTGGTGGGTGGGAAGAGTTTATGTACGAGAGTGAAATGTATGCGACTGAGAGTGAGAGAGAAAATTTGGAGATAAATGCCAAGGTGATTGAAGGGTCACATCCAATTCTTAGCACAACTCCCTGCTTCTGTGATTGAGTTTCTTGATAATGATGTGTGTGTTAGTGATGGGAAGATTTGTTTTTGTGAATCAGTTCTTTCAAACTGTTTAAAATCTCTAAACTGTTCTAATTATGCCATATGTAGACCCATTTTGTTATTTTTATTCTTTTTCCAGTTATCTTTAGGCTGTTTGTTTGTATTTTCATTGTGTAGCCTACCAGTTCAGTTTGTTGCATCATGTTCATTATTATTCAGTTAATTTAAGCAATTTAAACATTGATTGAGGATCACTCTGACAAATTCAGTCTGATTTGTCAACAAGTAATTCCGAGTAGTTTTGTGAACCATTTCAACAGATTTTTAAAAAAGCTCTTTTTCAGTAAAATAACACACATTGCTTGTGTGTGCGCGCGCAGCCTTTATCCTTCAAAGAAAATGTTTACCTCAACATTTCTCAGTTTCTCAGCTGGCATGGTTCTCTCAAAAGATTTCCGATCAATAATTATGTGTTTGTGAACATCACACAATATCTCTCAAATACATCAAAGTCAGTGAGAATATGTGGTTTCCCTTTCTACTCTTTCTTTCTGTCTCACTCTCTTTTTCTCTCTCTTTTCTTCTTCCATGACTCATTTTAGCCAGGATCGATTTTCCTGCAGGCTATAATCAGGGCAGGCCTTTCATGTCAGCTCTTTGTGACATTAGGAGAAGGTGTCTGGACCGCTTGAAGGACCCCATGTGTTTTCAGAACAGGGTTGGCTCTACAGTGATTGTGCCTTCATTACCCTCAGGGTGCGGACTGAATGTGTCTGTGCCACACTTTGGGCTGAAACACCCCTAATTTAGGAGTGTACTTTTGTAAAGTGTTATGATCAAGTATCATACTACATCAATATATATATATATATATATATATATATATATATATATATATATATATATATATATATATATATATATATATATATATATATATATATATATATATATATAAAAAATATGATCTAAATCTAATTAATATAAAGTATAAATAATCTAATCTAATATAAAGTATAAATAATCTAATCTAATATAAAGTAAAAAAAAACATTAAAGAAATGAATATTTATCTAAAATATTAAATCGATTACATATTATTGCTGTGGTACTAAAGCTTTCTGAGTGTTGAGGTGATGTTTCTTCAACACTCATTCATGTATTACTGCTAACAGAAAAAAAACAAGTTTTATAAATCAGATAACATATAACTTTCTTAGGATCAGTTGTCATTAGCGACAAGCCAGTAGACTAATTCCAAGACTTCTGATTGGCCTTTGCATTCATGAGCGCATTAGAGATTTCTGTGATTACAATGCTTGACTCAACAGAACTAGACCTAAATACAATGATGTAATGGACACTCTTTATAATTAGTTATGATTTCTCAATACCTTTGAGAACATCTCAGTAAGTTGTTTATAGTTTGAGTTTGAGTGCTAATGTGTGTTCTTAGTTTCAGATTCACTGCTTCTGTGGCATGTAGCAAAGGAAATGTGTTTTGTTTTCGTCTGACTGTTGGTTTAAACAGATTGCTGTAGACAAACATCACTAATGTGCTTATTGCTTTTTCAAGTTTACAGATGTTTCCTAGTATTTGTTTAAATCCTTCTTTTTCTGCTCTGTACCCATCACCCCATGCCACACAAATGCTAAGACACACTTTCCATCTCCCCATGCTTCCCCGAACCCTCACGGGAATAATCCCAGTGGTTCAGAGGTCAGTCTGGCAGAGAGTCCCCTGGCTAGTTCATATTTCGCGTTCCTAAAGCACATAATATCTCTCATTACACTTTTCAGTGCGAAGGTCATTTAGGCCCAGGCTTAAATTGAGAAGTGACAACCTACATAAGAACCCAAAGGGGGAGAAGACCCCACTTAGCCCAGGATCAGAGCCATTCCTTGGGTTAGCGGGCTGACCCATGTGCCCCGTCTGGACTAGCTGTAATTATATTAGCACAGGCGCTAGGAGCGTTAGCTTAAGCTCAGATGGTCTCCCAGACTTTGGCTTTTCAACACCAGCTGATATGAGGGGCCCTGTATTTCAGGTTATTATGGAAAGCCCCTATCATCAAATCTATTTGTAGGACAAGGTCGCGCCACATCACAACGAGATGAAGGGATTAAGATTGCCGTCTCTTTCTCGCTCTCGCACATTTTTTCTCAGCTGCTCTTCAAGACCGGTTTTGTGATGGGGATAGGGGATGATTGGCAGCTGTTGCCCACCCTGGATGGGGCAGACAAAATGTGTGGTCAGTTCTCATACATAGTGATTGGCCATAACACACAATCTTGGCCCTTAGACCCTTACAAAAAGTACTGTGGTTGTACCTTGGTTTGATGTTTGATATAACAAATGCTATTTGGCCAATGACAGATAAAGAAACATATAAAAGATAAAGAAAAAGAAAAATCTAATTAAAATTAAAAATGTAGAAATCTAAAGTCATTATTTTCAGTTTTTTAATATATTTTTTCAACATAGAAGGTATATTTTTTTTACAAATATTATGAATTATTAATTCACAAATATCAGTTTTGCAAGGTTTTTGTAAGCTGCACCATATTTTACATCCTGTTAAAAACATGCTGGTATATTCAACTTTTTGTGTATATGAATTCCATTGTTTTATTGCATTATTTATTAATATTTTGAATTGGCTTTTTTAAATTATTTTATTATATTTTCAGTTTTCATTTTCATTTTAGTTCAAATTTTGTTATATCTTTTTTTTTTTTTTTTCCAGTTTAGCTTTAACTTATTTTTAAATTTAGTTTCAGTAATTTTAGTACTTAAACTTGGATTACAGTTAGTGGCCAAGTTGAAATTTTTCATTTAATATATTATTTCAGCCTTTTTTCAGTTAACAAAAATGACTTTTTAGTTTTACTTAAAAATAATAACATTGATTAGACAGGACAATAAAAGAAAGACAAAAATATACCATTATACTGAATAATTTGGATAGTCTCTATCCATTGTATATTCATGTTGATCAAAAAAATACTTTAAAGAATACAGTGGTACTTTCATGGTAATCATGTTTAATACCACGTTCAAAAAGCCACAGTAGCAACGGATTTTAGCTAGTGTAGAGGTTTGATGTAGACTGGAATGTAGGTTTGATGTGAAATGTATACATTCAGATTAACTCGGTGATATGTTATAGTGCTCTTTTGCTTGTTTAGTCATGTGGTTGTGTTTGGTTAAATGACCAGAGGCATGCTCTGTGACCTCTGGGTACCTTTAGAGCCAACTGATTTGACCTTTGACCTCTGCTGGTGAGAGAGTCCTATTCTCTAAAAATGTTTCACATTATAATGGACCAATCAGTGACAGACCCCCCAAGGAGGTCTATAATATCTGGAGAAATGCTATCTGCTAGCATTCCTATTTATCTCAATGGCACTTGGTCAGCTGGTGGAGGACACCTGAAATCAGTTTTGCTCATGGATGCTCAGGTCTAGACAAGATTATTTTTGAACAGCTTAATATTTTAAAAAGAGAGCTAAAAATTATTTTCACCCTGGCTTTTAACTCTATGTATTATGTTGCCATCACTTGTTTTTTATGTGATGTCCTTGATGTTTGTTTTTTGTCTAAAGGACAGTCACAAGCCCTAGAAAATTATGAAGCTCATTTCATGCTTTCATGTTGCTTTTTTACAAATGTAGTTGAGGACGGTGCCAACAATGCCAAAATCATTAATTGAAATCCACGGGAACACATTTAATAGTAAACTGAGAGCAATGTAAGTCTCCTTGGATAAAACACCTGCCAAATGCATCAAATGAATGACTGAAGCTATGTGTAAGATTTTTAATGTATTACTCGCTTTTTTATTGCCAGTGTGTGAGAAGCTTGTAATGAAATTTAAAAACAAGACCTTCCCGACTTCCTAGGTTGTCTATGAAAGCCTGTAGACTTATTTTAATGTGAAGGACTCGGGACGTATTTGGCAGGAAAATAAAAAGGATGTGATGTTTACGTACAGTCCTGAGAGCCTGTCTTCCGTTCAATGACTCATGAAATGAATGCTTACAATGATGCCGAAAGAGCCATTCAGTACTGTAATGTCAATGTGCCATGCAAAGAAAATGGATTAATTCAAACTAATCTCACATAGCCAGATCTATATAGTCTGTAGTCTCAAATATACTTTATAAGTGTAATTTGAATTACCTCATCTGTTGACATGATGCCGGTTAATTGCGGTGCTTGTGCAAACATATCCATGATATCTATGATCAAATGCTTTCTTAACTACTGTTTTCTCATTGCTGTCATTTATGTGTTTATTTTGTTATTGAGAGGAATGCGCACAGCACATATTTACATCTAAACATTGCTCTCAGCAGCGTGGATGGCATCTGGATGTTCATTAACAGTATATAGCTGTTATTTCCAACTTCTTTTTGTGAAGAACAATAGCTGTGAGTGTATCGAGGCCTTAAATCACGTTTAGTCTCTTGTATGTGTGTGTGCACAAGGTGAAGTTCCTAAACGTAATTTAGGGAGGAGCGAGCCCATCTAATCTTCCAATCAACAGCCAGAGTATATAAGCAGCTTCTTACCTCTCTTCAGTCTCAGCTGTTTCAGGGTGTATCATAGCTCGAGTTGAAGATGCTTCATCGAGCCCCTCCTCAGTGGACAGCAAGCCAAATTATCTAACCTAATACCCTAAAGATTATATGGGCTAACAAACTTGTTAATGTGAGAATGAGCAATAAGTGACTGGCTGTAGTTCACAGCCACCACTGTCACTAAAGGCAGGAACACACCAAGCCAATGCTGGCGAACTAGTGGTGACGAAAGCAGAGTTGCCCTGACACACCAAACCGACGCTCGACAGCCGACGGGCAAATAACACGTCTGCGCCTGCGTAAGATGAAATGCCTTTCCGTGTCAGCAGGTGGCAGTAGCTGAACAGCCAATCAGAATGATCAGATGGCCCAATGGACCGACAAGCTCCGACACCGATTCAACATGTCGAATCGGCCAAAAAAAAGCTGACAAGGACCAACTTCAGCCGACGGTGCGGAACACACTGAGAAAACTTAGTCGGCCGACGAACAAAAACTGCCCGACAGCCGACCATCGGCTTGGTGTGTTCCTGCCTTAATAACAAGGGTTTCTTAATAACAAGGCTATGCTAACTAGCCAAACGTTGACCCTATTAAATCGTTAAAATAGCTTTTTTGTGTTTCTTTATTTGCCTTGTGTTACTTTCTTTGTGTGTCCAGACAATCTGTTTTTTCTCGTACATAGTTCCATAAATTGCTTCGTTTTAATCTGCTGTCAATCTTCCTGATGTTCTATTTCTGCTTGTTTCTTCTCACTCTCTCTCTCTCTCTTTTTGTCTATTCCTCTCCCTCTGTTTTAACTGCATTTTGAGGACATAACTGCAGGCCGCGGATCAGAAATATCTCCAGTGAATATAACATGGCGTGGCTTGAGAGTTTAATCACGCTCTACTATCTGTACGTGGCAGTTGGTGGCGTGCTACATTAACGTGTTCCCAGAGGATGTGATCGAAATGGAACTTGCCTGCCAGCTAATTACACAGCTTCTGAAAATTACAGCGACCTTCGTCAACCCCACGTTAGCAGTACTATAACAAGGAATGTTTGATTCATATATTTAACTGCTGTATATGCACATGAAAAGGTGAGAGCTATCTATATTAAATACTCAGAGCAGACAAAGTTTTTCAATTGTTTGTATATATGTATATATGTATATTATCTATATATGTATATGTACTGTATATACATATATACATAATATAATATAATATAATATAATATAATATAATATATTAATAAATAATAGTATTTATTCACAGACTACATATAAATATGTTTGGCTTTGATTAGAAAAAAAAAACGTTTATTTCTCTCTCTCTCTCTCTCTCTCTCTCTCTCTCTCACACACACACACGCAGACACACACACACGCACACACACACACACACACACACACGCACACACACGCACGCAGGCACGCGCGCGTTCCCATGCTTTATGGGGACTTTCCATAAACAAAATTATTTTTATACTGTACAAACTGTATATTATATCCTCTCACCCTAACCCATACCCCTGAATGCAACCCTCACAGAAAATGTTCTGCTTTTTTACATTTTCAAAAGACATTCTGTATGGTTTATAAGCTGTTTTCCTCATGGGGACCAAAAAAAAATAAAAAAATAAAAATACTATACTTATGGGGACATTTGGTCCACATAACGTAGGGTCACAAACACACAGGCACACACACACACTCATTCAATAGATATTAATGACATGAGCGAAAGCAAAGTTAATGTGTTATTGGTGATGCATGGCTTATCTGATGCCGTAAAAGCTTCGACAGTGTTCACACATGCACTTATGTGCAATTATTCTGCTAACATGCTGCATTGGTTTAATAAATTAGCTGCTCTTTGTAGCAGCAGCAGGGCTATTTTGGGGAGCACTTTTTTATCATATTTATGGACATAATAATAGTAAAGCCATTACAGGTGGATGCTGGATGAATGTGGTTGGTTTGCTAGCAGTTTTTATTAAATCAAAAAGACTAGAGTTTTGTGTGGCTAAATCTCAGCCAATCACAGTAGCCTACTTGTGGGGAGAAATTATTACAGCTAGCAAGACTCTTGTGCTTTAAATCACATACTGTATAGTAGGTACTACATTTGGTTTGAAACGTACTTCACAACTGTTAAAAACTGTCATTTTTATTATAGTATGTAGATAGCAACTTTGTGACGGCCCAGATCCGGCTTACATCTGCCACACGAGGTATGATGATCTGGGTATGATGACCGCTCCTATCAGATCTGAGCCACAAGCACACCATAGCAATGCCACGTGTGAGCCAAGAGCAAAGAAATAAGCCAGCACTGGACCTTAATTGAACCACAAAATCTTTATATATTATTTATAGAATCATCTTAGTATTAACAAGCCTGTTAACAAGCAGAATCAATGAAGGAAAGAAGAGAACAGAAAATAGAGACAAACAGAAACACACGGCTACAACTGCCACAGCCTTAGATGAAATCGACTGAAGATAAAAGAAGACATCTCTCCAGATCTCCGCAGAGGAGGATTAAACAACTCCACAAACAGCATTACAGCTTCACATATTACTAACCAGATTAACTTTATTTCTGTCATTCATCTACAGAAGTTCTTATTGTGAATTAACAGAAGTTTAACACTCATGTTTGTTTCATTTGAAGTTACCATAATGGTGATTGGTGTTTCCATTAGGGCTATTAACTCTTATAATATGTTTGCCTTTTCTAGCTGCTGTGACAGTGTGATTGTCTAACACATTTGTAGTAGCAAAGAGAGCTGAAATGTGGTCAGATGATAATTTTTAGCTATTGATGGGTTTTATAATAATCATGAAATAGCTTGAATCACTGATGTCACTTGGGTTTCACTACAACATGAGATCATACTGTATTGCATAAATCACTTAAAAAATAAAACAATAAACTACAATGACAAACATATATGAGCATTAGCATATGAACCTCAACAATGGTGACATCAAAATATTCAGAGAATCAGATCAACTCTGAACAGGCAGGCAGGGGCAATCAGACAATCAGATCAACTCTGAACAGGCCAGGCAGGGGCCTTGAATTTTATATAATCAATTAACTTTTCACCATTCTGAATTTGTCTGTTTCAAAAACTTGCAAGCTAAAAGAATAAAATATTCAAATGTTTAGCTTTCTATATTAGTCAAAAATAAATAACTGCAACAGTTTTATTATACCTAAACTCAGTACAAAGGAAATTAGTTAGAGATTATTTCAGAGATGTGACACATATATAACAAATACATGCATGCACAGATTTAAAGTACGCCTATTATGCATTTTCGAATATTATCTACATTGTCCGCTGACGAGCAACTTGACCCACCCACACGGCAAGAAGACGCTGTGTCCTACACTGTGAAAGTAATGTTTTATTTTCACTTCCGAGTGATAAGGCTGCAAAGAATCAATGGTTAGGTTTTGTTTTGTTATGAGATTTCAATGATGGTTGGTTCTGTTCTGCTTCTAGATTTCAATCACGGTCAGTTTTGTTCCTTTATGAGATTTCAGTGATGGTCGGTTTTGTTCGGTTATGAGATCTCAATGACAGTTTGGTTCTGTTATGACATTTCAGTGACGGTTGAATTTGAAACAAATCAAACTGTCGGTTTTGTTTAATTATGAGATTTCAATGATGGTCAGTTTTTTTCAGTTACAAGATTTCAATGACGGTCGGGTTTGTTCCTTTGCAAGATTTTAAAGATGGTTGGTTTTGTTCCATTACAAGATTGCATTTTCAGTCAAATTTTCATTTTTTTGAGATTTCAATGATGTTGGCTTTGCTGGGTTATGAGATTTCAAAGGCAGTCGTTTTTTATTTGTTAAGAGATTTTAATGACGGTCTGGTTTTTTCGGTTATTAGATTTCAGTGACGACCGGTTTTTTTCCGTTACAAGATTTCACTGACGGTCGGTTTTATTCTGTAACAAGATTTCAATCAAGTCTGTTTTATTCGGTTTTGAGATTTCAGTGACGGCTGGTTTTGTTCGGTTACAAGATCCTTCACGAGATTTCAGTTGGTTTTGTTCTGTTACGAGATCTCAATGAGGGTTGGTTTTCAGTGATCATGAGATGGTCTCGAGATCTCAATGACGGTTGGTTTTCAGTGTCAGTCGGTTTTGTTCTATTATGAGATTTCAAAGACGTTTTTTTTTTTTTTTTTCTTTTGTTCTTTCACGAAATTTCAAAGGCAGTCGGTTTTGATTTGTTAAGAGATTTTAATGACTGTCAGTGTTATTTGGTTGTGAGATTTCATTGACGGCCTGTTTTGCCTCGGTTACAAGACTTCAATGACAGTCGTTTTTCATTTTCAGTCAGTTTTGCTCAGTTATGACATCTCAATACGGAATGTTTTGTTCTTTTACAAGATTTTTATGACAGTTGGTTTTGTTCCATTCCGAGATTCAAGGATGGTCAGTTTTGTTCTGTTACAAGATTTCAATGACAGTTTGTTTTATTCGGTTATGAGATTTCCATGACGGTCGGTGTTGCTGGGTTATGAGATCTCAGTGATGGTTGGTTTTAAGTGTCAGTCAGTTTTGTTCTGTTATGAGAATTCAAAGACGGTCAGTTTTGTTCCTTTGTTCTTTTACAAGATTTCAGATACAGACGGTTTCATTCCGTTACAAGATTTCAATGATGGTCAGTTTTATTCAGTTATGAGATTCCAATGACGTCTGTCTTATTTGGTTATGAGATTTCAGTGACAGACGGTTTTGTTCGGTTACAAGTCAGTTTTGTTCCGTTACAAAATTTCAATGACAGTCAGTTTTATTTGGTTATGAGATTTCAATGAAGGTTGGTTTTGCTGGGTCATGAGATTTCAGTGATGGTCAATTTTGTATGACAACGATGTACTAAAACAGTTTTTCTTTGTACAGATGACAGCGTTATCAAAACTATCCCGATTAACATGGATCCACGAGACTCAAAAGACTAAAACGCTGTATTATGCATGCCAGACAAGTAGTTGGCGATGTTACTTCGTAAAGAAAGACTATGCACCTGCGCATATACGCATTCTTTTACAGAGCACTCGCATATCTCCCTATAGGTCTAAACATGTAATACACATGTGCATGCCATCAGATGATAATGGCATTTTCAAAAACTTCCACTTTGAAACCTGTTTTCAAAAGCTTGCATTTGCAAAACATTTTTTTTTTGTTGTTGTTGCAAAAAGATGTTATGTAAAAAGCCCCTTGGTCAAGAGTCAAACTGCACAACTAAAGCACATACTGATCACAATGATGGTGACTTCAGACTAAACATTTTCAACAGAACATCATCATCCAAATCTCTGTTAATTCTAAATAAGAACTTCTATAGAAATCTGACAGAAATAAAATCAATCTAGTTAGTAATTAATGTCTTCTTTTATCATCATTTGATTTCACCATTTTTTTTATTTATTTATTTATTTATTTTTCATCTAAGGCTGTGGCTGAAGTTGTAATGTCTTGAATCGTTAGTTCCATTAATGGTAAATGTTTGGCACACTGTACTGTCATGGATTTTTTTCCTTTTTTTTTTTTTTTTCTTTTCTTTTTTTTCAACAACTGCATGCCTAAAGTTGGACCTTGATATCAAACAATCGTTGGGTTAAGATGTCAACCCGATTTTCAATTTCAACCTAAATCCTATGTCTGATCGATGTTTGAGTCTACCTCCTGTGCCTGCTGGGTAAAAGTGGATATGGAGTGATGCTGGAACAATATTTTCAGTGGAGTGGCATAAGCAGTTATGATTGACAGGTGATGAACATACACTTCCCAACTTCTGTTTACAACTAAATTTGTTAAAATTTTGTGATCATGCTTTGATTTACAGATATCTAAAGAAATAAAGTCAGTGGTTAGTAATAAGCTGGTAATGCTGTTAGATGTCTAATCAGATCTTGAGAGATTGAATGTCTTCTTTTATCTTTAGTTGATTTCATCTAAGGCTGTGGCTGAAGTTAGTTGTAGTTGTTTCTGTTTGTCTATTTTTTTTTCTGTTCTCTTCTTTTCTTCAGTGATTCTGCTTGTTAGCTGCATGTAAAATTACAAAAATAATCTGTAATTAATACAATAACAAAACAGTTAGATGATAAAACTGTCAAATGACTAGCAGTAAAGTGAAATATCCTTATTTAAACAAGCTGAAAACAGTCACATGACCAGCAGCAGCAGAGCATTAAAAGCTAACAGATCTGTCTAGATCTCAGCATCTTCACTTATTACAATCCAGTTTGACTATTTATTTCATACAAAACTTTTAGATGTTGATGTTTTATTGAAAATAGTCAATTTTGAAGTCACCGTTTTGGAGGTGAGCGTTTGCTTTAGTTGGGCTCTTGACCCTTGACTTCTTAACTTTAATGTTTCTTTTGCTGTTATAACTGTATGTTTCTGAAGCGCATTTGTTTTGGAAATTGCAAGAGAAATTACAAGAGAAATTACTTATTGATTATACAATCATCATGTAGTGGTCTAAATGCAAAGAGTATAGTATATGTTTTAAGGTATGTTTGAACATCAGCTGTCTCTGCCAAACATTTATTTTTTATTGATCTTTAACTGTTATTTTCATTAATGGTAAACAAGTGGTACTCTGTGCTGCAAGATTTATTGTTGTAGATTAATAGTGTGGACCTATTGAGGGCTTTCTGGGGGCTAAGTGAGGGCTGCCCGTGCAGGACCAGCGCATATTCGAAAGCAGGGTCTGTCTAGTATCTGCAAGGAAGGTGCTGTCTAATATCTGTTTTAAATTGTATCTGAGATTTGTACTCTACAAGTAGTATTCCAAGGGTGCCCGGATGGAGTACTTTGTCTGGTAGATTCTCAAAGTGTGGTCCTTTGCATACTTTTCATAGTAATGTTGCCCACAACACCTTGTGCTACAGAAGAGGAGTATCCAGAGATCTCCTAGCATGCTTTGAATGCAAACAGTAACAATAGGAGACATTAACAGTAGGCTGGTTACGAGATACAAATTTATGATTGTGGAATAATTTCATACTACATACTCAAAAGTAAAGATATACTTTTTAGTGTATTTACTTGTATTGATTGTTTCACAACTATAAATTCTGGTCCACTTACTATATAAATGTCCATTTTGATAAAAGAACAATGTGTAAAGTGACCAACTACACATTTTTTTATTTATTTATTTATTTTATTATTATTTCCAACATTGATAACAGACCAGCTGCATCAATTTGGTAGCTCATTCAAATAATTGCATATTGGTCTTTGAGGAGAGTTTATAAAGAAATTAGTGCAATAATTGAACATTGGACCTCTTTAACTTGCATTGTATGGGCAAGAATAGTTTTAAAGCATTCTTCAAAATACCTTCTTAAGTAAATGATGACAGAATGTTCATTTTTGAGTGATAGATCCCTTCAAATGCATGTCATTCTGAAGAATCACATTATTCAGCATTGTTTCTCATTTCACGTGCAAAAAGGGCAGCGGCAAAAAAATAAACTGTTTACATCTAATGCCCAGGGAAAAGGTAGAATATTGTCAGGGAAAAAAAAAAAATATATATATATATATATATATATATAAATAAATGTTTTATCTAACATTATAAGTGGATCTCAAAAAATATTGTATATTAAACAATGTATGATAGGGTTTGACCCCCTATAAAGCCTATAGCAATCAAATGATATAGGTCTCTTTGCCATGTAAATGTGACGAGCCATTTTTCGAGCAACTCACATGTTCCCTGATTCCTATTCCTCTGATTCATCGACTTCTCAAACATCTGATGACCCAGTAGCACTGATATAAACATGCTGGAGTCAGATTAGACACACAGTGAGACATCAGTACTGTTGCTTTCTGCTCGTCACAGAATAAAATGCTCTACTTGGAGCATCTCAAATCTCATGATTTATTCACAACATTCTGTGGCCCATCTGACTCTTTGGCACGGGTGGACACACACAGAGAGAGAGAGAGAGACGGTGTCTCTACTCATAAAGTGCATATTTTGCTGTTGCCATTATGTAACATTCAAGTAAAATGTGCAGTTGTATTAAAATGTCACTTCAAAGTTTAGAGACACACCGTCCCCATGTCTTTCACTTGTTTAAATATGCTGGCAATGGAACTTTTTGATGCTGACATCAATAGAAGTGCTAACTAACACTCTTGAGTGTGTGTATTTGTATAAATGACATCAAATTCCATTGTGGTTGAAATTTGGCCATTTCTAAGGGTTGTTTACACAAACAGATGGTCTGTATCTCCTTGATTGACACACCATCTGCAAAAAAAGTTACCATGGAAACTGATTTACAACCATAATCTCCAGTAATTTACCTCACCTTCTTCTTAGCCACTTGCCTTCTTAGCCATGTTACCCTCAGCATCATCTCTCAGGTTTATATATGTATTTTTTCCTAATTATTTTATTTCATGTTTGTCAGGCAGCCTAAAGCTAGTTGTAACATCTAAATTAACTAAAATAATTACAATCACAACTTTATTTAATATTACTGAATCAACCTGACCATATTAGATTGACAAATTTCATTTTTAAGGGTCAAACATGCAGTTATTTAAATAAATAAAAAATATTTAATAAAAATAAAATAAATAATACAAAGTTATTTTTATATATATATATATATATATATATATATATATATATATATATATATATATATATATATATATATATATATATACGTCTGTCACTGCACATGCAGCCTATGTTGATATTATTATTATTATTGTTGATATTATTATTATTAATAATAATAAATGTATTTTTTATGTCACATTGCTGTGTTTTATGACTATTTATTGTGTTGCAGGTTTTTCAATCATTTAAACGCAGTGAATGGAGGCTTAAGCAGAAATAAATGGAGTCTAAAATTGGTTCCCTAATGTTTTTATGTACATTAAGTTTGATTTAACACAAAATTGCCTTAAAATGCAAAAGGCCTTTCCTCAAAAAGTTTTCCTCTTCCCACCTGTTGGGAGAGACAGAGATTCATCCACTCAGACTACAGCAGTTCTGTTGAGACTCCAATTACACTTCTTGTCAGTGGTTTAAGTGTATATGTGTATGGATGGCTGCTTCTAACACATGCTGCCTTTATGACTTATACAGAAACACTTTGTGTGATTAAGGATCCCTGTTCTTCTCTCTCTCGCTGCCTATCTTTCTCTCCGTGTGTGTCTGCTAGTGAGAAAGGCCACAGTGTCTCCCAGAGCCTCGGGCTACTTTGATAGACAGATGGACAGGCCGTGAAAGACAGACTTCCCTTTCAGCCAATGAGAAAACAGGACCCCTGCTGTCGGCATGGTGACAGTTGCCATGAGTGATTGCATCCGGACCTACAGTTGATGGTTTGGGGGTTCGACCTGTGTCTGTTTAGAGGTGAAGGGTGGAGAGGGCAGTACTGGCTTCGATCCCCTTAGCGTTTCCATCAGGCCACGTTTGCCATTGTGTTCTCGGGTCCATATGGCTCAAAGATGCCCGTCAGGTCCCTGACAACCCCATGCTGAGGGTCTACAAGAATTTAACCCAAAACTCTGGGTTTATATTTAGACAGAAACAAAAAAGTTTGGTGGTCTTCAGCCACTGGCTCACTGGCACAGTGTGTAAGAGTTCTGTGTTAGAAATCAACAGGCTAAATATGTGAAATCACGTTTTATGAACAAACTAAATAGGTTTTCAAATCTTGTAAATGCAATATGATGTGGCATGTCTATTGTGTATCTTGTGACATATTCACTTACTGTATTGTTCAACTCTCAAGTAGGTAGAAATGTGGGTCGGTTTTGTGGAAGATTCACAGATCCCTGACTGAGCACCGGCTCCAGCTCCGTTTAGGTAGAAATAAGCAGTGCTTGATAATGTTGAACACATTTGCTGTTTCTCCCTCACAACACTCAATCACTCCATAAATCACACACATCTGGTCCCTTCAGCCTATATCCTCAAGAAGACAACAGTGTGTGAGAGAAACTCTTCATCTTGTAGTTAATATCAATATAGTTAACACACAATGATAATATAGATTGCACCAATGCTAAATTGTGATGATCTTCACAGATGCTGGTTAACTACAGTACTTCTGCAGTATAGAGGTACCATCTCACTGTTGTGACACCATCTCCCCCGTTGTCATACAATATCTGGAAAAAAAGAAAAAAAAAATGTTCCTCAGGGGCTAAAACAGCTTGTCACTGTGACAGTACTCTCTAAAAGTATTAATATGCACCCTTTAAGGATAGATAAGGTAACTTTCAGAGTTCTGTTTTTTTGGCACTTAAACTTAGAGTAAATCAAAGTTCTCTCTTTTTGATGGTGGTTCTGCTATCTTAAAGTCACAAACTATCAGATAATTTATAAGCTTTTATTTGCTGTTATTATTTCACAATAGGAGAACAGAACAGATTATGTTGCATAAAACCATTTAATTTACAGATGTGATTACATGTTGAGTGCATTCATTTTATGTACGTGGATTTAAATGCACATTTTATGTTTACTATGGGTTATACTTTATAATATATTAGCTATAATTATTATTATAAAAACTATAATATAGACCTGTAAGATCAGATTTAAATTTTTAATTACTATATAATATTTTTGGGTCTAAAATTTATATTAATCAAATGTGATAGTAAAGACATTTATAATGTTACAAATATTTTTTATTTCAAATAAATGCTGTTTTTTTTTAACGTTCTATTCATCAAAGAATCATTAAATATTAAGCAGCACAACTGTTTTCAACACTGATAACAATAAGAAAAGTTTCTTGAGCAGCAAATCCGCATTTTTTAATGATTTCTGAAGGATCATGTAAAACTGAAGACTGGAGTAATGGCCACTGAAAATTCCTTTTAAAGTATATTAATGTAGAAAATAGTTATTTTAAATAAATATTTCAAAACATTTTTTTTTTTTTTTCAAACAAATGAAGCCTTGGGTGAGCATAAAAGACTTCTTTTGAAAAAAGACGTCTTAAATGTATATTCATTTTTACATGGTTTTACATAGTTGTCCGTAGTTTTTGTCAACTTTACACTGTTAACCTTATACCCTCTTTTTTTTTAATATATGTCACATGATGGAGCACATGAAACTAACTGGAGCAACTGACTCAATAATCAGGCAGTAAAAATCTCCCTAAACTCAGTTAGGCCTCCTTTAATGTTGGGAAACTAGCTCAGTTGACATATGGTCTCTTCATAAAACAGCCGATCGATGCTGATTACAGTCCACATTTGGGGTCTCATCTCTGCCGTCTATGAATCCTTTGTGTTTCTTTGCATGTTTCCTCAAATTATAGTGAAGGAGCTGGTTTCATCAATAGCGGTAGGACACAATGAGGCTATTATCTCATGTGTTTCGCATCTTGTGCGCTAACCTGTAATATCTGTGCGATGAACACGGCTATTAACTTCAGATGAAACCCCATGGGACATTCCAGTGTGTGTGTGTTTGCGCCGATGATTGATGATGCTGTTTTGAAGAAGTGAAAATGGACGTCGTTCTCCTCAGAAGCATACCAGAGGGGATAAAGAGCGCCATTGTGGGGCCTAATCCACTCTGCAGGGCTTTTCACTGTGTGTGTGTGTGTGTGTGTGTGCATGTGTGGTGGTAGTTTAGAGTATCTGCCAGTCATTTTTTTGCCGTTATGTCAGTCAGGTTTGTGCGAGCGAGCTGCTAAAAGCTTCTCTAGGCTCCCAGCGGTACACGTCTGCATAGAGTCCGTCTCCATCCAGCCGCCGAGGAGACACACTCCAGCAGGGCCGATGACTGACGAAGAAGAAGCTTCTTTCTCTCCTTCTTCCTCTCTGTCTTTCTCCCCCTCTCGTGTTCAACAACTGTCTTCTCTTCCGTTCTCTCTGGGTATTCGGTTCATCTATTCATCACTCGTTTCTATATCCAGGGCTTTTCCATTCTCAGGACTTATCCATTTGTATCTCTCTCTTTGAATGGAGGGTAACGTGAGGAGGTGAAAGTGGCCCTCCGAACTGATGCATTGTGGGGGATCTATTGTGTTCCAAGCAGGAGGGAGTGAGAGAAAGGGAACGAGGGATTGAGAAAGAGAGAAACAGAGCAAGAGAGCTAAGGTGACTCGCTGGCCTGGCACGCTCGATAAAACGGGTCAGCTCACCTTACTGCTGCTGAATGAGACCTGTGTGTGTGTGTGTGTGTGTGTGTGGTAGATTATGAGAGTAGACTACAGACGAGACAGATAAAATATGGATTGATAGCGGTCAAGAAAAAGAAACTCAAACAAGTGATTAATGAAAATAAAGAGATGAAATGATACTACTATAGCTAAAAACACTAGCTCTGTTCCAAAACCTAGATTGCCTCATGGTTTTCTAAGGGCAGCATCCTAACTATCATGAAACTGCATAAATGACAGATTTGGAAGATTCTACATAGGTAGCAAGTCAGACAGCATAGGCAGCGAAGGGAGACTTGAACACAGTTATTTTCAATAGCGTTTGATGTTAGCATGTTGCTATGCTAACTGTGTGATACACAAATAAGCATAAAATACATAGCACAGATAAATATTGGGTAAAATAATGCATTTTATTTAGAACAAACTGTTTTTAATTGACATTTGTCAATAATGAATGACGTTATAAGCAACATTTCTCTCAGAGCAACCTTTGCATGTGGGCTCAATATAATGTCTTAAAATACTGTCTTCATAGATTTTGGAACAGAGCAAATGTCTTTTTGAAGTAACCAAGGATTCTCAGAATAGCATTATATTCCTCAGATGTTGCTCTTTTATAACTCATGAGATTTAATGGAGTTCTCATATATATAAAGGGATGATTTATCCAAAAATGAAAATTATGTAATGTTGTTTCGTGGAACAAAAATTAGACATTTCTTTGTTTGTTTGGTAACCATCATTTTTCTAAATATCTTATTTTATCTTCCACAGAAAAAAAGTTATGCAGACTTGACATGAGGGTGAGTAAATGATGACGGAATTTTCCTTTTGGGGTGAACAATCCCTTTAAGTATCTTTTAACAAGACCTCATTAACCCTTAAATGCATACCTTGGGTCTTTAGTGACCCGGGACGTCATTCACTACCCTCCTCCTTGTTCATTTTTTAAAGTTAGACATCAGCCTTCTTGGTATTCCTCAATCAATTCATTATAAAGAATATAACAAGAAAAAAAATCATAAAATTATAAAAGAATGCCTATTTTTGTCTTCATTTTTTGTAAAAATTGTATAGGGTCGCAAACGACCCGAGGTGTGTATGAGTGTACATATTTTTTCTGCACAACAATAATTGAATCTTAGATGACGGAAGTGCAATTCACCTTTATTGCACAAGGTGGCAATGTCTGATACACAATGCTGAAGTGACGACTCATTCAGACAGAAAATGAAATAATAAGAAAAACATGAAATGGCTCAGCGATTTACTGCAGAGCAAGTACTGAACGCAATCAAATATGACTGTAACAGGATGAATCTGGTGAAACTGTTAGCGATCGAAATATTGATTTTGAAGATGTTGAAATTTATATAGTTTTGAGAATACGTTTGGAATCGCGAATGGGCTCATATTCTTAACCTCAAACATAAAACTAGCCCATTATTTGCTGAATTTACTGGGAAATGAGCTCTGATGAGGACAGTGATGATGGCATAGATCATCTGCTCAAACTGAGCCCTTTCAAGCTCCAAAAGGTAACAAAATACGATTTATTTTATTCTTCTGTAATTGTTACTCTAATATCAGAGGAGTTTTATATTATCACTACAGGTAGAGATCCTTCCGTGTTAGATATGGATCCGGGTCGATAAAGACCCGAATATGTAAGAATGATTGGCGAAACAGTCATGCATTTAAGGGTTAATAAAGTAGTCACAAATTAGTCAGTTGTTGATGAAATGAAATGCTATGAAATGAATTTAGAAAACATCGCTCAGACAATTTGGTCAAGTCAGGTCACCTTTATTTATAAAGCACTTTATACAAAACACATTTTTACAGTGATAACAGGAAAATAATGATTCAATAATACAAAGCAGCAGCTATAAAACAGCTGTGGAGAAAATAGTGATGTCATCATCCACCTCAGTTCAGATCTCGTCCAATAGTGTCAGTGCAGTCAAATCAGTAATGTGTATTAAGTGTCCCCAACTAAGCAAGCCAGAGGCAACAGTGACAAGGAACCCAAACTCCATCAAGTGACACTGACAGAAATGGAGAAAAAACACCATGGAAGAAACCAGGCTCAGTCGGGATGCCAGTGCTCCTCCGGCCAAAATATAAGATCAAACTGAGATCTCTGACTTTTGATTGCACTCTTTGGTATCTTGCCACATCTGAACACATTTTGAAATGTTGCAATCTCTTCTAAAACTCTAGAGGAGACATATGTGAGATTTTTATGCTGATTCTCTGAGGAGAAACATCAGAGAAGCACTATATTCTTTCAATGATCTCAGTTTCAACATCTTGTCTAGAAAAAAAAAAAAAAAACTTTAATTGAGATTAAAGAGATATTATGTGGGATTAATTATTTTTATAATACTGTAAACTATTGCAATGTACAGGTGCATCTAATCAATGTATTAAAACAAATAATCTCATTCTCATATAGCATGTAATAAACACTGTGACTGATAAGACTCAATAGGATATGATATCACAATTGTTTCATGAGTAATTAAGAATGTTCTAATAATATAAATAAAATAAATAAGACTATTATTTATAAGTTTCTAGTGCAAAATACTGCTGTTAAAATATATTTCTGGCCACCTCATTTTGAGCACAATATTGAAAGGAATATTTGTGCCTGTTCTGTCACTCTTTCCAAATGCCACAGACAGCCTCAAATGACACATAACTGCACAAACACACACACACACACACAGGCGAAAAGTTTTCCCTCCAGTTGTCCGACCTGCCGTCTCCGCTGTCATTTCTAAAAGTCAATCGCTCCATTTCAGCATTCCAAATGTGCCTTTCATGAATATTGCACGCGGAAGTCAATTAAGAGTGAATTATTAATTTGCTAAGTGTCAATATTTAGTAAACAATGATACTGTTGCTGCCGCGAGGAGCTCCCAGAGCAACTCTCTGTCTCTAAATGACTGTTAGTGCTCAGAAATTAGACAGAGAGCACACACACACTGACACACACCCACACACACACTCACACACACTCAGCGGCGTCTCTTGAGAGGATTAAGCAGGTGGTATACGCTCACAGCAGGAGCGCAGTGAGATGTTTCTAAAGGCGAGTGATGTAGACAAGGGTAAGCAGAGTCTAGACTTACTCCAAGAGAATTATAAACATGGAAGAGGGATTTTTGTGCCGTTTTTTAGGTTTTATGAAAGGCCCGTTCTGTATGCCAGCTCACCTCTTGTGTCAACTGTTCTAGGACATGATTTTTTCATCTGAACAGCAACAGAAATGTGAGTTATTCATTACTGTTTTGTGCACTCTGTATGTGTGAATAAAAGTATCATTAACAATGCTGCTGATGTACACATACGCATAATACACATACATATTAATAGTACTAAGTCTCATGTTATCATTTTTTTTCATTTCATTCAACATTTTTTTTTCTCAAATAATATTTTCAACTCAAATTAACATCAGGGTTATTATCTTTAAATTAATTAACTAAAAATTAATAAATAATAAAAACATTTCAGTAAGTGAAATGAAGCTGAAATAAAATAAAATATAAACATAAGATGAAAAACTTAAACTAAATGAAAATTTGCACTAGTAAAATCACTGAAATACTAACTGGAAATAAATAACTAAAGCGAAAACTGAAAGAAAAAAAATGACAAAAGCACATAAAATTACCAAAAATTAAACTAAAATTATTATCATTGTTTACTAATCTGCACCAGATATCAACATTTTAGAATTTAACTTCCATTTAAATTTGGGACATCCATTCCTACAGCTGCAATATTGAGTATTCCTCCCTTTATTATTTTTTCTATGAGAGGTCCATCTCCTCCCCCTTATACTGTCTTATACTTTGACATACTCAGTACTTAAAAAATGATTACTCCTCATCTTTTAGACCTCTCTCTCTCTGTCTCTCTCTTGTGTTCGAGGTGCATGACAGGCCATAATCATAGATGTCACACCCACATGCAGAAAAGGCTAAAGATTATGCGTCTCTTTTGGGAATATTATAATGCTGGTAATAACACAGACAATGATGATGATAATTTTACAATGTCAGTCACTTTTTTTGATAGAGAGAGAGAGAGAGGACTGGATGAATATTTGGAGCTTGTGTTCTACGAAAGTTCTGAAAGAGTTGGAAAAGGAAGTGCAATTTGTGTGGCAAGTATAAGCTTTGAAGTTTATGCTTTTTTAAAGCGGTAGACAGCCAGAGGCGCAAGAGAGAAGGAGAGGGAGAAAGGTTTGTGAATCTATTCTCTATGGATCTTGCTGTGAGGTCCCTCTGAGATGTCTTGATGATACTTAATGGTGATTGGAGCCAGAGATAAAACGCGCACACACACACACACACACACAGGGCTCCTGATGTCTGGAGCCAAGAGCTTCATGTCACAGTTCACCAGCACTATAATTTAACCTATTTCAATGTGTGTTTTTAGTGGCTATGACATATTGAGAGCGCTGTGAGTTAGACATGCCGTCTGAGCCGCCAATCATCCTGCTCTGAGCCAATCATCATCAAGTAAAGTGTTTTTTGGCCAGAGGCTTAGTTTCTATCCACAAAATTTCACCTGTTTCGCGCAATTAGATCGCAGGTATGGGAATGTTAAACACGCATTGGCCAGCATTGGCTCCAGAAACCGGCCTATACATTTACAATGATGCGATAAAAATGTCTAGTCTTTCCATTTAGCGAAAATAATTGCCATTATCGGTGCTGGAGAAATGGATAGTAGCAACGACTGCGAGGAAAAAAAAAAAGAGGAAATAAAGGCTGTTTATATCAGCCGTCTGCAATCGAGTCAGCCCTTTCAGGAAGTTTTCCAGGTGGTTTGAAAGACTAGATGAACTAAGCAGAGCTCTTACCTGGAACGATAGCATTCGAAAGAAGCACTTTCACTCACAGGTTTCAGCTTGCGGTGTGTGGAGATTTGACTGAGAGATATGCAGAGAACAAATCTGCCTTTTAGTAGGATGGAGGGGAAGGGGATTTCAAGACATGCTTGGATAAGAAAAGGTTGTGATATGCGACAGAGTTTTTGGCTCCATGAGCTGTGCGTTCTTGATGGTTGTAAAGTAAGTTTGATTTACAAGCCCGATACACAAATATGTAGTTTGCCAAACACACACGTTTGTTTCACTATATTAGTGAGGACATTGATAAGACTTCCACTGATTTTACTTCAGGTTAATGATCTTCTCTATGGCCTAACTAACAATCACTTTTCATTCTATAAAACAATTTAAATGCTGAATGCTATTGCATAGTTCATTCCCTCATAGAAGATGCTATATACTTTTCTGATATTCATATACTTTCTTTTTTACTGTTTCAAATAGCTTTTTCAAAGATGTAACTTTGTCAGATGAAATGTTGGGATTCATGTTTTACTTAACTAACCTTTTAGTTAAAATGTATTGGTTAATTTCTGGCAAATGTAACCATATTATGATATATTCTGTTACACTGATATCAAATGACTCTGTCATTTGAGATTTTGGTCATACAACATAACGTGCAGTTTTATCGCCTCATTAATATAAAACAATTACAATAAAATTGCACGGCCCCTTGAGGCTGAAGGGATCCTGCTTTTTGGCTCCAAAATTAAGTAGTCCTGCCTTAGCATTATTTTTATTTCTCGCTGCTTTACTTAATGATATTTGCACAAACCCCAGTGTTTCGACAATCATCTCTCTTTCTCTCATTCTCTACCCACCATCCCTCCCTCTTAAGGCCAATTAGTCAACTTAAAATGTCTTAGTTTCTCATTTTAGTGTGCAGTGATCAGGATAATAAGAATTAATAAGCCATTCACATTGCGCTCAATAGAAAACGTACGCCTCTCATCCTGCGAGAGCTGGCTGGCGAGATCTGCACCAGAGATCAACACAATGCTTGTCTCGTTAAAGGGGTCAAGAGTGTACACACATACACACATGCTAATTTGTTCACAATTTACATAGTCGTCATGCAGCTGATATCTCTCAGTTGATTATGTTGTTATTTACATTTTCTGTCTTCATGGCTTTTGGGAATTAGACAACATGTTGACTGTTTTGAAAGGCTTTGTCTTCCATTCTGATAGACCTTGAAATTTGTTCAGTGCTTTTATTAATAACTGGAAAAGGCCATATTGGAAGGATTTGAGACTTTATTTGGCAGTGTTTAAATAAAGAACAGCTTTTGTTTTGCCATATTCTCTGATTCTGAGGCAAGGAATTCAGGAAAGGAATTCATTCGGTTTACCGACCCCATGAGGCATCGGTAAACCAAGGCGATGATGGCAGTGGGAAGAGCCAGGGAGGAGCCAGGAGCAAGAGGACCCAGACTGCAGCCAGGACGATGGCCCAATGTGGAGTCAAGGGAAAGAAGAAGCCATGGTGGAGACTTGGCCTTCGACACCAGAGGGATGACCGACAGAGGTGGAGCCCTATGCGTAGATGGAGACCAGAGGGGGCCGGGTGACACTGATGGTCCTGGAGGCCGAGGTCGAGCCGTAGTGAAAAGAGTCTGAGGAGGAGCCAGAGTGCCTAAGGTGGAGCCGGTGGTACTGAGGGCCGAGGTGGAACCAGAGGGAAGGTGGAGCCAGGCGTATGGCGTTTAAATAGAGTCAAAAGTCGCGCGCACAAAAACCACGAGCACGAGAATAAAGCCAAGCGCGCAAAACAGACCCACGAGAGGAAAATAACAACGCGAGAGCGCATCTGTGCACCCGCGAGCGCGCATTTGTACACCGCGAGCGCGCAGAACATTATTTGGGAGCGGAAATTCATACTGGCGCAAGCCCCTGCTGCCTAGCGCGCACAACTGCACATGAGCTCTCGCGCGACTACTCAACACTCGCTCGCTCCTCGAGTTGACTTTTGACACTTTGAGGGCGGGGCAATGACTTTTGTCTTCCCACCTGTGATTGGTCATTTGTAAAACCCAATCAACTACAATCTGCCGCCTCCCCTCCCCCCTTACAGCATTTTCGTCCAAGAATCCCCAAGAATGTCGGAGAAAAATGAGGTAAAACACAATGGCAAGCATTATTGTCCTTAATACCATAAATTGGGAATGGCCTACTTTGCAGAGCCTATTTGACAACAGCAGTAATATAAAATAAATGTATTTAATTGTTATGAAAATATTCTGCATACGTCTATTTTGGTTCTAAGTGATCAGTTCCATCATGTTCTTGGCTTTTCTTTTCTGTATAGTCAGCTCATAATTACGAAAGACTGATTATACACATATCTGTAAACTGTTATTAGGAAGAATTGCAGGAGGCAGCAAGAAAGGTCGTCTCACTGCTGCAAAGTGCCCTTTCCCGGCCTGCAACAAGAGACAGTGAGGATTGTTCTCATCCTTACCTATACTTACACTGATCTGCTTTTCTAAAAGATTGACAATTACATAATTTTGCACATTGATCATACAATGCATGATATTAAAGCAGCAATGTTATCACGATTTAATATAAAAGTAGTAGGGTAAGTGTAAACCTACATTTAAGTGTAAATGTGTAAGTGTAAAACTACATGTGCTTTTCGGAGATATTGGCATAAGGTAAACAATAGGTTAACATGTTTTCCTCTCAATTAATATATACTGTAGTAATGGCTTGATGACATGCATGTTTAAATGAATAATGTTAAAAGTCTCATGGGTAGACTTAGTACATATTTTGCTCATTTTATAACTGATTTAAAAATATAAAAATTGAGTTGCCTAAATAATGTATATACTGTATTATATTATTATTAACTGAGGGGTACAAATTTAAAAAGTCATTTTATGAGTCAAATATATCTGATTTGTAACATTTCTTTCCTAAAGTGGTAACATTTTTAGAAATGTGTTGCTTTGGTGTGTTTGAAAAAGGTTCTGCAGATTCTACAAACCACACTAGACAAGAAGTTCCACAGCAAAATACCTTGGAGCAGAACATGAAAAGGTTTGTCATATTGTTTTTATGGTCATTTTAACAATAAATTGTTGAATGTAGTGTTTAACATTGTTTTGTAAAATACATTTACGGTTTATGTTTTTTGTTTTGTTTTGCAGATCCTTCCCAGGACTGTTTGGAAAAACATTTGGGGAAAAAGTGACCAGGAAAAGAGGAACACACTCTAGCTTTACTGACATGAAAAGAAAACTACATACTGTAAAGTGTTTTGAAGTACAGTTCTACCTGGTAAACAAACACATGGAGAAGACACCAAAAGCTTCAGATGAGCTGACACTTCTACAAGCAGGGATGGGTCGGAGAACTATTACTGTCAAAGATGATTCTGACCATTCATGGGTAAGTTGTAGTTGAAAACTTCACTTGCACTTCGATGTTCATGTCAGACTTATGACTTGCATTATGTTTTTTATGTAAGTGCACCACCTAAATTCCTTTGCAGCTGTGCTCTGTTCATTTTGATGCCGGGGGCATTGCAGATATAATTATTGATCGCTAGACTAATATAACTTACCATATGTTATTAAAGAATTAAAAAAACGTATTTTTGTCAAAGTACTTACATTATATAAATTATGTACAGCTCTCCAGAAAACTCGAGGAGACATACCCTAAAATGACTGATTTGAATGGGGCATGGATGTTGTATAAGGCTGTTGGTAAGACTTTGAAACTTTCTATACATACTATCTCATGTGACCTCATGGCAAAGTGACTTTAAATATTATGTCCCTCCTTATAGGTGGATCTGGACAAAGAAAACTGTGTATTGTACCCCCTGAGGCAGAAGGTTATACAGGCGCTTACCTCAGTTCGGTTGCTCGTGGCAAGTCAGCACTATACATTGTGCCAGTGCAAGGAACACTTGATATGTCACCTCTTCCTTATTCTTCAAAGGAGTTTGAAAAAATGCCCAAAACAACATGTCGTAACTGTTACGAAAACATGCCAGTCCAGTTTTTAGCCGCACATGTGGCATCTTGTAAGACAGTGACACTCTCTGATGAAGAGGTGAGAAATATTTCTTTCATATTAAAACAATTAATTAATTAATTGCATATTTGTTGCCCCATGGCTAATAAAGTTATTTATTTATTTATTTAGTTTTTTTGGGTCTTTTGCAGACGACTTCTACATTTTCTACAGATGACAGTCCTGCCATGGACATAACTATGCAAAATTCCCCAGATAACACTTCCTCTATTGAAACATCTGTAACGGTAAATGTGTTTGTTTGATGCAGCAAATATAAAGTCTGTATGTCCTAAAAAGAAGTCATGTCACAGGTACTGTTATTCATCCAGTTCATACTTTAATATGTTTTTATTTTACATTTTAAGGACACCAACAATTTAAACCTTACTTCATGTGCCAAGGGTTCTGAGACAGTAAGAATAACTAATTCATTCCACTTGAATAATAGTAATAAAAATAATGATAATAATAATGTGTTTTATTACTACATACTACTTTAGACTGCCTGTCCCATTTGCGAGCAGTTGTACCCCAGTGACACTGTAGAATTCCATGCAAGCTACTGTGGTGAAAGGTATTTCATTTTTTCATTAATTATTTTTTAAGCTAGATTTCCAATAAAGGTTTTAACATGTTATGATAGTAACTGCACCTCTGCTTACAGAGTATTACTGTATATTTATTCCCACAGAGTTTTTGATGAAACAGAGGCCTTTGACACAGATAGAACTGAGATATGCCCAAAACGATTAAGGACACAGCAAGAGATTAAAAGGTACCTCAAACCCCAAATAGTTCATCAGAAGTTAACTGTTTTACATTAATAATGTGAAACATTCCAATTTCATGCTTTTTTTCTCTGCTCCCAATATTATTAGCATTGCTGATGTCATCAAAAGCCTTACTGAAAGGGTGGACGAAAGCAGCACCTTCAGCATTTGTGTTACCAGGGAACAGATGGTTGAAAGAGGCATTAAACAGTGGCAGCGGCAGAAAAAGTCTTCCCCTAAAAATGCCCTTAGAGTTACCTTTATTGGAGAGGCTGGCATTGACAATGGGGCGCTGAAGACAGAATTTTTAACTGGTTAGTTTTACAGTAATATAATTTATGGTTGATATCTATGAATTTATTGTTCTCTTTTTTCTTTTCTGAAAAGAAATGATGTCAGGAATAGAGAAGCGTTTTTTTGAGGGTGGGGATGGTGGCAAAAACCCCAAGTACTCAATTACAGACTTGGACAAACATAACTTCAAGTAGGTTATTTAAATTTCACACTTATTTGCCAATGTTAGTTTTTTACGATTATTGTTGACATGACAAACCATTTTATGCAGGGTTATTGGAGAGATATTTGCTGTCAGCATCGCACAGGGAGGACCGTCACCAAACTTCTTTTCGCAGTGGTGTTACAAGTATATATCTACTGGAGAAGTGGATCAGGAAGCAATAACTGAAAGAGACATTACTGACCCTGAAGTCTTGGAACTAATTAAAGAGGTAACTCATTTAAGTATGGAAAATGGCTTTTAAAGTTAAATTATTTGTTAAATTGTTAAGGTAGTGGAATTTTTTTGCCTATAAGGATTAAAAATTAAAATACTTTTTGTGTTTTTTTTCAAAGATTAAGGCAGCTGACAACACAACTGTCATGGAGTTCACAGACAGAATTTTGTCATGTGGTTATACAGGGGCAGTGTCTTTTGAAAAAAAAGAAGAGATTGTGCGGTATATGACATTTTATTGTAGGTTATTGGTCTTGATTTTTAATTCAGATACTCATTTTTTTCTTCAATTATCTTTGTATTATAGCTCTGTGGTTCTACACTCTACAGTGAGGTTACTTCCCATGCTACAACAAATTGCCTCTGGATTGAAACTGTATGACCTCCTTAGCTTGGTACAAGAAGAAACTGACATTTGCAGGCAGCTGTTTGTTCCAGGATCTTTTTGCAAGGTAAATATAAATACCACCCAATAGATAACTTGCTGAATCAGTAAATGTTTTTAAATATAATTGTCTAACTTTCTTCATTTTGTAAATTTAAGGTGGATGCTGATTTTCTGATGAAATCACTATCACCTTCATTTAGTGAGACGGGTACAATGAGGCGTGCAAGGGAGTCCAAAGTAGTCAACTTTCTGCAGGACTATTTACAGAACATGGAGGATGAAGGTGACTAATTTATACAAATTATTAATGTTTTCACATTACAGTTAAAACTGTTCTCATTACATTGTTATGGTTATGATTTTTTTCTTGAAACTGGATTTAAAAAGATTTGTTTTTTAACTAAAGCCAATTTGTCAAAAGTTGTAGTGCTAAAACTTATTCCATTGTAATATTTTTAACTGCAATTTACTGTAAGGTAAAATCTCTCAACTGATTTTTAATCACTTTCTCAGGAGAGAGCAAAGACGACAGAGACAACAGACCTGAGGAGGAGAGTATGGGTGAAGAGGACAAGGCAGAAAAACATACCAACACACACATTAATGTTAGCAAGTTTTGCCAATGGCTGACAGGACAATCTCATATTCCCTTAAGTCATGCAGACCGTGAGAACTTTAAAATTGTCATTGAATTAGACCACGACTGCAGTGTGCGCTATGGTACACACACAATCTGTTATCCTGTAGTTAATGCATGTTCCCGCTCAGTCACATTCCCAATTGCACACCTGAGTTGCACATACATGGAATTCAAAAATGTAATCTCACAGGCCATTACCCATGGCTATGAATTTGGACGCATTTAGGAAAATGCAGACTGTAAAAATGTTCAAATTGTCATGGAATTTGACCATGACTGCAATGTGCATTATTGTACACACAGTATCTGTTATCCTGTAGTTAAAGTGGTAGTTCACCCTTCAAATGAAAATTATATGATTATGTACTCACCCTCATGTAATTTTAAACCTTAAACCCGTTTTTGTTAATGATGGTAACCACACAGTTGGCAGCAGCCATAGTAGGAAAAACGAATGCTATGGAAGTCAATGGCTGCCACCAGCTGTGTGGTTACCATTGATAACTGAAAAGTCTAGCTTTGTGTTTAACAAAATAAAGTAACTCGTGCAGATTTAAAACTACATGAAGTTTAGTAAGTAATCACAGAATTATCATTTAATGAGTGAACTGTCACTTTAATGCATGTTCTTGCTCAGTCACGTTCCTAATTGCACACCTGAGTAGCACATATAGGGATTTCATAAATCTAATCTAAGCTCACATGATGAGTTATTGTGCAAGTTTATGAAGTGATGTTTGTGAATTCCAACACATAAGTACAAGTTGTATGCATTCAAAATGTTTTATTGTTACTGTATATGTTTACAGTGTATGCAGTACCAAAGCATAAGTGTTTTCTTCTTAAAGAATGTTCATGTACTTCAGCTTCAAATGTTTACATGCTTATTACATGTACTAGAAAATAAAAAAAGTTGCAAACTTAAAGCGTCCATGTATTCACTGAAATGTATCTTTATGTCCGTAGTCGTTTTATGTGTTCATAGCAGATTATGTAGAGCTGTTCATCATTAATGTTCAGATCCAGTGGATCAACCAAACTATGTAGTTCATTCATCATTTCTGCAGTCATAGGGCTCTCATATTCAGGTACGACAACACCGCTTTCTGATTCAAGATGATCAAAGTCAGCAGCAGTCTCCCAGTCAATGTCAGGCTCTTGTATGGCCTAGAAATTTTCAATAAGACAACAATTCAATGTACAGTCAGGTCCATAAATATTGGGACATCGACACAATTCTAACATTTTTTGCTCTATACACCACCACAATAGATTTGAAATGAAATGAACAAGATGTGCTTTAACTGTAGACTGTCAGCTTTAATTTGAGCATTTATATCCAAATCAGGTGAACAATGTAGGAATTACAACAGTTTGCATATGTGACTCCCACTTGTTAAGGGACCAAAAGTAATGGGACAGAATAATAATTGTAATTGGGATAATGAGGGAATAACACACACCTGGCCATGGAACAGCTGAGAAGCCAATTGTCCCATTACTTTTGGTCCCTTAACAAGTGGGAGTCACATATGCAAACTGTTGTAATTCCTACACTGTTCACCTGATTTGGATATAAATGCTCAAATTAAAGCTGACAGTCTACAGTTAAAGCACATCTTGTTCATTTCATTTCAAATCTATTGTGGTGGTGTATAGAGCCAAAAATGTTAGAATTGTGTCGATGTCCCAATATTTATGGACCTGACTGTAGTTTACAATTCAATGCCATTGTAATATTTATTATAGATTATCTATATTATATATCATAATGACATTGTCTTATCAAATTATAGTCATCATATTTTGCTTCTTAAAAATGAATTTGTACTCTTACCTCAGGGTTATCAGAATCTACAGCAGTGTTAAGCATCCGTGCAATCTCCCAAATCTGTGTTGGAGACCGGTTTCTCTCAGTGCGTAGAGGATGGTGGTTCCAGCCTTCAATAAATACCTCCAAGTCTCGTTTGAGTCTTGGAAGAAATGCAAAGTGTACACAGAATATGTCATCCGTACATGAAATGTCCAGGAGGCCATCTTCTTCAAGAGAGTGTAGAAGATTGTAGTATTTTGATGACACAGAGATCCAGACGTCTCGCCATAACCGCTCTATTCTGTTGGGGGATCCAATGAGTAATCACTGTTACCATGTAGGAAAACATGACGTTTTATCAAACATGCAATAATTTTAAAACGGAACAAAACCTTATATTGCAAGTATGTGGTAGAATGTGTTCTGTAATGTTACATCCAAAGTTTACACTGCTAACACTTGTTATATCATGAAAATTTAATGTTAGTAAAAGTAACTCAAACTGTTACTGTTTCTATGACTAGATAGTAGTTTTTATGTTGTGGAGGAACACTGTCCTATGGTGTCACAGTGACATTTGATAAAAACTTAATATACAATTAGCATAAGACAGATTTATCTTAATTGTTTAAGTGACAAACAACATGAGAGATTCAATGTAACACCATATGGCACATTTATGGCGCATTTGTCATATGTATAAATAAATACGGATACATCAGAATGAAACAATAAAATGTGATGAGGATACGCCTTAATACCAGGAAAACTGAGAATAAAATAAGAAGCATTACCTTTGGTTGTGGATACTTTTTCCTGAGATGAAGCTCCCCGATTATTGCCACGGACAGTGAACATAAACCGAGCAATATCCACATTCTCCACTCCCTGGTCAGCTCTTACCCTTAAATTACAACAATAATAGTGAAATTAAAAGAAACAGTTCATACATTGGATTATGGCTCTGACAAATAAAGATTATCCTCAAGTAATAAAATAACTTTTTAAAGATAATGTATACCAAGAAAGTGGGATGGGCAAAGAATTTACCACGAGTAAACTACTAAACTAAATAAACTACTCAAGGAAACAATAGAATGCTGTTGTCCAGTAAAAGAAGGAGATGCAACAAAAAATGCCAATGTTTGTCAATGTTTTTTAAAGACATTTTGCTTTGAGGAAACTAGTTAAACTGATTATAAAGCTCTTGTACACTCTAATTTATCTAACAGCTTTTAATCATTAATTTTTCTCATATTATTTACACAGAGAAAAGTGCAGCTTTGTAACAATTTAAAGTACATTACCTTGAGGGTAAACCATGCCGATGAGTTGCCTCCAAAAAGAATGAAAATGCTGTGGAAGCACGGTTATTTGTGGCTGCATTCAAGTACAATATCTACAAAGTAAAACATACAGTAAATCAGATTAAAATGGTAAACCATTAAAAAAATATTGTGTGTGTGTGTGTGTGCCAATTACCCATCAAATATTAGTTAAGTCATTGTGGATTTTAATTGATGACTAGTAACAAAGGTTTTAAATGTGTTTACTGACTACATAATGTTGACCAAATGTTAGCCAGTAGTTACCTTTCTGGAGAACCCATCCACTCCTCCAAATATCACAATATTGTATCTGTGAAGAAATTAAGTAATATACATTATTGATATAGTTATTAAACATGCAAATCTATTCATATGTTAAAACATGACTTTAATGCAAACCTAATTAGCTTGTGATTTGTGTCCACATGTACCAGGGACAAGGGCCCTGGAACAGAGTACACTCGGCGCACAACACAGCCAAGACTTGATAACCTTGAGATAATACCCATTGAATCAACCCTATGCATAGAGGCTGCAATTCTTCTCCACTGAACTCGGTAGCCCATAGACTCCAGTCTTCCTCTGACCATCCTGTAGCCTGAATTTGGTAAAGCGTTCTTCACAGAAGCAACCAAACTGTCAAGTTCTTCATCACTGATGGAACTATACATGTCACGGACAGAAAGCTCATAGTCTCTCATGCGTCTGAAAATCGTGCTTTTTGAAACGCCCATCAATGTGGCTATGCAACTCACAGGAAGTTGAGCCTGTAGCATGTATTTTAAGCGTTGTTCCTCAACCAAAATTTTTGGTCGTCCTGTGGTGATAGCAACTTCCACTCTGACACATGGTGCTGGATGTTCCACTTGTGCCCGTATAAGCTCAAAGAGCTCTTGCAAAGCCTGGGTGATAGCAGGGGGTACTTGTATGTGACTGGACAGGGCCTCCAGAATATACAGCTCCTGACGACACAAACTCCAGATAATCTAAATCCAGTGGTGTTGTGCTGAAGGCCTGTTGCAACTTGTGTAAAAGATTTTCCAAAAAGTGGTGTCTTAGCTATTGACAGAACAAAGAATAATTAATGAGATGTTAAGATACCATGTCACTGTTGTGATAAACACACTTCAAAAGTTGAAAGGGTTACATTATCTCTACTCATCCTTTGATTCCAGGAAAGTATCAAAAATTAGATAATGAGCATCAAAGTTTGATTTTACTTACTAATTTCCCTATTTCAAACATGGTCTTAGTAGTAAATATATCAAAATTATTTTCTTAATTGTTTGCATATAGGATGATAGAAAACATCAAAACACAAAAAACTTCACTTTTTTTACACTTTTTACAGGGTCACATAGACCATCAGCAGAAAAATGCTTTTAGTGATGTAACTATGTTATTAAGTTTCACTAATACCGTTTGTAATGTGTTCTAATCATTTTATAAACGGCATTACGATAATAGCAATAGGGGTCGGTGCTGTGGTTTGAATAAATCACAAAGATTGCATTTTCGCTGCTTTGTTTAGTAAATTAGCATACTAGCTTTGTTTAGTAGCTAGAAACGCTACTCAGCCATGATTTATTTACTGTATATTGTCAATGTAGGTCAAAACTAACCTTTAACATCCTACATTTATGGGTTAGCCAGCTTTATCTTAAATTAGCTTATCTTTTTTAGTCGTTAAGGTCCTATACAAACTATTCAAGATGATTTTATCTACATGCATTAGGCAGAAAACAAAATAAGTACAATACAATATCATATATTGAATATATAGCACTGGAAACACAAAGACTTTTAAAAATTAAATTACCTGCTCCGGGTCCGACATAATGGTTCCGAAAAACGTGCCTTGTCCTAGTCCTGCTACATGTTTAAACAAGAGAGAAACTGATTAAACAAATGACCAATCACAGGTGGGAAGACAAAAGTCATTGCCCCGCCCTCAAAGTGTCAAAAGTCAACTCGAGGAGCGAGCGAGTGTTGAGTAGTCGCGCGAGAGCTCATGTGCAGTTGTGCGCGCTAGGCAGCAGGGGCTTGCGCCAGTATTCATTTCCGCTCCCAAATACTGTTCTGCGCGCTCGCGGTGTACAAATGCGCGCTCGCGGGTGCACAGATGCGCTCTCGCGTTGTTATTTTCCTCTCGTGGGTCTGTTTTGCGCGCTTGGCTTTATTCTCGTGCTCGTGGTTTTCGTGCGCGCGACTTTTGACTCTATTTAAACGCCATACAGGCGGAGCCGAAGGGGTGGAAAGACGGAGAGCAGTGGACTACTCGTAAGTCCAGATAGGGTGAAGTCTGACCAAGGCGTAGCCAGATGAACGAGGGAGCACAGTAGAGCTGTAAGGACAATGGTTTCTGCTGGAGCCGAGGAAGGGAGGAGTCCAGGCAGAGCCAGTAGGTCGTCAGGCTAAGGTGGAGTGACAAGATCCATACAGTGGAGAGGTGTCAGAGGAGGAGTTAAGGGGCTGAGGGGAACCAGCGGAAATGGGGCAGAGGCCAGCAGCGGCTCACCCTCAGTAGTGGGAGTGTTGGCAGGGTCTTCCTCCATTCCCTCAAACTCCACTAGTACTCCCACGGTGGACAATGTTACCAGCTCAGACACACTTGGTCAGACTCACAGTGGGGCGATGGCTGGCTCTGTTCTGTTGTCTGACACTGGCTTGTGCATTGTGGCAGGCTTAAGTCTGGCTGCGGTGGGCTCTGGCATTGTATCCATGCAGTGGAGTGAAGACTGGCTGGGCTCTGGTTCTGGAGCGGTCCTAGTGACATCCTCCTCAGTGGGGCAGATGGTGAATGGGGACCCGCAGTTCACCAGCATCCATTCTACAAATATGGCGAAATCCTGAGGAGAATGGGCCAGGTCTTTAAGTGTCAAATTTCAGAAATGTACATGTAAAATTTAGATAAAAGTTAAATGCAAAAGGTTTGTTAAATGAATCAAAACAAAGAAAATAAATCTGATGGAGGTTTTAAAAAGCACAAGCTAAATTTTCAATATATCACCCTGAAGTCAGGATGCCAAGCCTTGGCAGTGAACTTTCATGTTCACTGATGGTCAAACTGCACTACATTACAGCTGAAGTGCATCTCTTTCCTCTAGAGCTTTTGATGAAACATCCTCTTCATTTCTCTTCTCTATTTTGCTCGAGTGTGAAAGTTGTGAGCTCGCCTCTAGTCTGATAAAAATAACATCCACACAAGCCTGAAGAATCTCGACCATCTGTTGCTGTGATCTCAGTCTTTCTTTCACATTTCTTCCCCTCTTTGTCTCTCTTTCTCTCTTTTCTCCTCATCTCTCTTTCTGACTGACAGCAATTAAAAAATCCAGTTAAACTTTGTTGATTAATTGGAGCTAATTAGTTTTTATGCTCAACTGTTTTTTTTTTGTTTTGTTTTTTTTAATAAAATGAATAGTTCTGGTCTTAGTTGCTGATTGGTTAATATACTATTCAAGTGATGCTAGAATTAAGCAAAAATCACACACGCAAAAGCGCTGTACTGAATATCAAGTACTGTAGTGTGATACTGCTTCTATACAACAGTTAAGTAAATAAGAATTAACTTACATTTCAGATAAAATTTAGACTATATATATATATATATATATATATATATATATATATATATATATATATATATATATATATATATATATATATATACAAACCCGATTCCAAAAAAGTTGGGACACTGTACAAATTGTGAATAAAAACAGAATGCAATGATGTGGAAGTTTCAAATTTCAATATTTTATTCAGAATACAACATAGATGACATACCAAATGTTTAAACTGAGAAAATTTATCATTTTAAGGGAAAAATAAGTTGATTTTAAATTTCATGGCATCAACACATCTCAAAAAAGTTGGGACAAGGCCATGTTTACCACTGTGTGGCATCCCCTCTTCTTTTTATAACAGTCTGCAAATGTCTGGGGACTGAGGAGACAAGTTGCTCAAGTTTAGGAATAGGAATGTTGTCCCATTCTTGTCTAATACAGGTTTGTAGTTGCTCAGCTGTCTTAGATCTTCTTTGTCACATCTTCCTCTTTATGATGCGCCAAATGTTTTCGATGGGCGAAAGATCTGGACTGCAGGCTGGCCATTTCAGTACCCGGATCCTTCTTCTACGTAGCCATGATGTTGTAATTGATGCAGTATGTAGTCTGGCATTGTCATGTTGGAAAATGCAAGGCCTTCCCTGAAAGAGACGACGTCTGGATGGAAGCATATGTTGTTCTAGAACTTGGATATTTTGGACCTTGGACCTTTCAGCATTGATGGTGCCTTTCCAGATGTGTAAGCTGCCCATGCCGCATGCACTCATGCAACCCCATACCATCAGAGATGCAGGCTTCTGAACTGAACGCTGATAACAACTGGAGTTGTCCTTGTCCTCTTTAGTCCGGATGACATGGCATCCCAGTTTTCCAAAAAGAACTTCAAATTTTGATTCGTCTGACCACAGAACAGTTTTCCACTTTGCCACAGTCCATTTTAAATGAGCCTTGGCCCAGAGAAAATGACTGCGCTTCTGGATCATGTTTTGATATGGCTTCTTTTTTGACCTGTAGAGTTTTAGCCGGCAACGGCGAATTGCACGGTGGATTGTGTTTTCTGGAAGTATTCCTGAGCCCATGTTGTGATTTCCATTACAGTAGCATTCCTGTATGTGATGCAGTGTCGTCTAAGGGCCCAAAGATCACAGGCATCCAGTATGGTTTTCCGGCCTTGACCCTTACGCACAGAGATTGTTCCAGATTCTCTGAATCTTTGGATGATATTATGCACTGTAGATGATGATAACTTCAAACTCTTTGCAATTTTTCTCTGAGAAACTCCTTTCTGATATTGCTCCACTATTTTTCGCCGCAGCATTGGGGGAATTGGTGATCCTCTGCCCATCTTGACTTCTGAGAGACACTGCCACTCTGAGAGGCTCTTTTTATACCCAATCATGTTGCCAATTGACCTAATAAGTTGCAAATTGGTCCTCCAGCTGTTCCTTATATGTACATTTAACTTTTCCGGCCTCTTATTGCTACCTGTCCCAACTTTTTTGGAATGTGTAGTTCTCATGAAATCCAAAATGAGCCAATATTTGGCATGACATTTCAAAATGTCTCACTTTCACCATTTGATATATTATCTATATTCTATTGTCAATAAAATATAAGTTTATGTGATTTGTAAATTATTGCATTCCTTTTTTATTCACAATTTGTACAGTGTCCCAACTTGTTTTGAATCAGGTTTGTATAATATTACACTGTTACATGTTTTATATTAAATTATTATGGTTAGTTTTAGGATAATGGGGATGGGTGAGGAACTCTGTATCTAATCTAATAATAGTAACATGTCACTTTACAGGGTTTTTCCTCTAATGAGGCAAGGCAATAAATCACTAAAAACTAACAACGACACTAGCAGGTAAAGTTACAGCAGGAGTCTGCATCTCTCACACCTCCCCTAAGCCCATTGACATCACACAGACCAGCTAAAGCATGCAGTGAGTTTTGTGGGGTGTAATTGAGAACGAATGGGGGAAGTCACGTGAGAGGAGGCAATGCCTCCATCACACTATGATTGAATATGATCGGTTTGGTTGGATATGATTGGTTTGTGTGATAAACCCCACCTCTCGTTTTTGTGAGAGTTCTCACGAATCGGTCTGAATGATGAAAATGATGGCGTTAATGGGAAGACTAATTACAAAGTAAGTAAACAACTGTCACTTAGATATCACGCCAAAATCAAAGATGCCCAAAAACATAATGAATGTGTTTTTTTTTAGTGAGCAATCAGTGTGGAGAAATTAAAGGTACTTTTCATATCTGTGACCGTCATGACACCTGCAGTGTTTACCAAGCTTCATAACTGATGAAAATTAGTTGAATATTGAAAAGAACATCAGTTCACAAATTAAATATATTGTTTAAACTGTTTCTGCCTTTAGTTATTATTTTGAAATAAATGTAAAATGCTTAAAAACACTAACTTGATGAGAGTTACTTGGTTTTAATAAATTATATAGTGTTAAAATACAATAATAAATAAAATTAAATTGCATTTGGTCTCTGATGTCCCTCTAACATTTAATGTTGTCTCATTTTTCTGGTTAAATAAACATTACATAAAAACAGAGACCAAATACAATAATACATAAAATAAAATTGCATTTGGTCTCTGTTTTTATGTAATGTTTATTTAACCAGAAAAATGAGACAACATTAAATGTTAGAGGGACATCAGTTTACATTTGATATATTCCAAAAAGCGTTTAAAAAATGTGAGGACTTTGCCTTCTCATTCTGATGTGTATAATGTAATGTTCTAATGCTGTGTATATGCAAATAGTTTTATATTTTCAATGCTGTGCCAATATATCCATTTTGTATGCAAATCAGGGTATTAGGCTCCATAAAAAGTGAAACATGTGCTGTGTGTGTTGTACCTAATGCTCTTTAGCCCATTATTATAAACACAATATTCATCACAACAGTTTGACATATAGCTCTTACAAACGATTATTCCTATGAATGCCATGTTACATATAAGTCAGAGTGCCATGAAAGCACTGGCATGTAGTCAGTTGTACTTAACAAGAGAGCTCTCTAATGAAGCCCTCTCAAAAACACAACTAGGGTTAGTCTAAAAATACACAAGAGCTGAGGTTCATTTCCTGATGTCTTTTCCGAGGTTTTATTTTTTCTTTTCTCCATAGTATATTTTGCAGACACTATTGTCCAGAGCCATTTACAGACAGCTCTCTAGTTTTCAGCAGTGAGTATGGTAGTTGTAGTAAGCATAGCTGTACTAAGAGTGGCCAGTATGATAGCTTCACCTCTTCCAAGCGTGCACACATGCTGTCGTGTAGGGCGCTAGGAGGAATGCATCTGTCAGCATTAACAGGATCACAGACAGCCTGGAGGAGGATGCAGGAGAAAAGAGAGTGTTTATTTCCTCTATGTTGCCATGCACACAAGCTCCATGACGACGGGAGTGGGCGGCTCGCTAGATGCTGGCCGCAAGACTCAAGACTCAGCATCTTCTCTTCTGACATCTACCCTGATCTCTCTTTTTCTGCTCGTTTCTCTCTCTCTTATCTCTTCTGTGCCGGCAGTTCTCTTTCTAGCTTCTTTCTTCTCATCTCTGAAAACTGTGTGTGTGTGTGTGTGTGTGTGTGTGTGTGTACATTGAAGGGATGGTTCACCAAGATTCTATCATAATTTACTCATCCTCATGTTGTTTTAAATCATGTAGTTTTTATAAATATTTTGTAGTAGTTTTTATATTTTACATTTTACTTTTAAAGTTTTAATCATTGTTTTTGTCATGTTTAGCTGTTTTTTTTTTGTTTTGTTTTTTTGTAATGTCTACATGGTATTTAGTTTTTATTTCAGTTTTAGTTAAACTAAAATGTGATTTTTTTTAATGAAATGAATTTGAATAATGAATATTTCAGTAACACTTTACAGTAAGGTTTCATTAGTTAACATGTACTAATAACACACTGCACTTCTACAGCATTTATTAATTTGTGTTAATGTTAATTTCAACATTTACCAATGCATTATTATAATCAATATTTGATAACATTAGTTAATGCACTGTAGAAAATGACTGTATTTTCATTAACTAACATTAGATTAATAAATACTGTAACAAACGAATTGCTCAT
The DNA here is from genome assembly GCF_024489055.1 of Chanodichthys erythropterus. Lineage (NCBI taxonomy): Eukaryota > Metazoa > Chordata > Actinopteri > Cypriniformes > Xenocyprididae > Chanodichthys > Chanodichthys erythropterus. The sequence goes on from NC_090234.1 coordinate 27,705,297, forward strand.
TATTAGTTCATATTAATTAATACATTAACTAATGTTAAGAAATGAGACCTTATTGTAAAGTGTTACCAATGTTTTAGTTAAAGGTACAATATGTAAAATTTTTGCAGTAAAATATCCAAAAACTACTAGGCTAGTGTTATATATTTTGTCCAGCTGATTACTAACAATATCTCTAATGTTTTCAACTACTTGTAAATCATGAGAAAATTCCCATTCTAAACAGTGACACGGGGCAGTGCAGTCGCCTGTCAATGACGCAGTTACCTTTGTTACCGCCTTTACTGACGTACAAACCACATGACAACAGTGCCGTGGACAAATGCAGAAGTAGTGTCTAGCGTCCAGCAAACCACTAGCTTGCTTCAAGCAGTTCCTTATTTACTTCTTGCACGTTGTATGGTGGATTGTGTTACTTATTTATGGAACATAATTACTGTTTACCATCTGCCGCTGGTTCTGTCGACAAGGACAGCTCCCGTAAACTCATGACCGGAAAAGCGGAAGCGGCAACTGTGTCATAATAAAAGTCCCGCTGCTCGTGAGGTGTGTGTTGATCAATCGCTCCAGCTCCTCGTTCAGCTCCACAACACTCGCTCCTGCTCTGCTTCATACTACAGTAACGTTAATAATCGCATCCACGAACATGAGTTCTTCCAGACTCCAATCCCTATTCTTTTGCACTGTCCATTGTGATGGAGACCACATATCCCAAGTTCCCGCTCTAAAATTTGGCGTCATCAAACTACGCCTTTGTTTTGAATAGGCTTCTAGCGACCTCTAGCGGAAAAAAATATATCACAAATTGTACCTTTAATGGGTAAGTTAACTATAATAACACTGGTTTCAAACCTGCAGGAATTTCTTTCTCAAAGCTCATTGCTTCTTGCAAGTCACATGACCAAACATCATGATGTTTGAGCGTTTGCCATATTTGATGTAGTCTCTGGCTGCGTCCGAAATCGCATAATCTCTACTTATTCAAAAATCACATCTCGGCCGCTAAAAATGTATGTTCTATATAGTATGAGTGTGAATGTAATCGGAAATGCTACATTCACCATGCTGTCGTCATGTGACCTACCAGCATCAGCTGAGGTGCTTCACTGCCATTCACAAATCCTCTCCCGTGGCCTCATGGGATAGTCCACCGTATACTCACTTCAGAATCTCACCAGAAGAAGTAGGTCATCAGGGGACTGCGAATTCGGACATACTTCTTTTGTCACATACTATTTTTTTCACCTACTATATAGTAAGGGAGAATGTGATTTCAGATGCAGCCTCTATATGTCTGTTGCTCAATGTTTTGATCTGATTTAAGAGCAAGGCTTGAAGGCTTGATCTGTTTATCATTCAAGTTTGTGTGTCGCTTCAGAGTCAGAATATTCCACTTGAGTCCTGTAGCTTGACTTTAGCTTTTATGTCCTTGAGACAATTTTCAAAAATATCTTCTTTTGTTCCACAGAAGAAAGCAAGTCATACAAGTTTGGAGTGACACAAGGGTGAGTAAATATGACAGACTTTGACAAAAACAAGAACTGTCCCTTTTAAGATGTTAGGAAACCGCAAAAGACTTCAGACATAAATATAAATAAGCAGTTGGTTAATATAGTTTTTGATTCTCATCCACAGTTGCCAAGGTGATTTAGTTGTGACTGCGCGCCACAAGCCCAGAGCCAAAAATTATCAGTGTCTGATGAATGACGCAGGGCTGCAGGTCAGGACCGTAGCGGGAGCTCAGTTTTGGGAGAGGATTGCAAAGATCTGCGGGCCGCTGATATGGGAAAACCCCTGTGTAAACACACACACACGCACACACACTTCTAACCCAATCAGCTACACTTTTAAACCTGTCTGAATGCCACCTGTGTTGCTAAGAGCAAGTTTCTGATTGGATGTGGGTGTGCAGAAACAAACCCCGATAATAACATTAGCACAAAGTCACATCTGTCGTGTGGCATTTAACATCCCCCCTCGTTGAATTAGACCCAGCGATCCTGAGCAGATTCACTACTGTGCATCAACTTTAAGTCAATCACGCCATTACAAGAGATTCGAAATGCTCCCTGAAGCACAAAAATGCCGTCGCGACGTGTGACAGATGTGTTTTTTTTGCCCAGAATAATTGAAGTAGAACTGAAATCAAGTCTCAATCAAATATTCATTACCGTTACTCACTACTGCTCGGAGACATGTTTTAAACGCACACCCGGGACCCGCCAGTGACAATCAAACTAAGCCAAAGTGTCAAACTCCATTAGGCACTGTGCCACTGGCGAACGAAAACTCTCACATTATGAATATAAATAGCAGAATTAATAAATAATAGCCAAGTTATATCAGTATGTAATTAATCATGCTAAAATATACTTCTCTGAAACTTTAACTATGAAAGCTCCAATAACTCTACTAAAGGTTAACCATTTGAATTGGTATTCATTATCGACTTTTTTCTCTCTTTTTTTTTTTTTAAGGTCAAAAAGTAGAACATGCAACGTATAATTGGAAACACAAGTTTAATGCTATATATATTTTTTTTAAATACAATATTCTTAATGTGGTCAGAATGGTGCTCTTACAAGAAAAAATGCAACATATTTTCAAATTATGGTCTCAAATGATCATGTACCGATGATGATAATGATGGTGATTACTTATCATAATTAATAAGCACTGATCTTCATCGTCATCATAATTATCATCTTTTTTTAACGGCTGAAGGAGTTCTCCAGCTCACACTGAGCATTTTACATACTTTTTTATGTAAAAATAACCCACTGTGTGAGTAATAACTTAAAGAATGTGTTTCAAATTAACACATTTTAATAATCAAAATACGCTTCATTTGCTTGAATCATTCCAGCACTTCATCTTGATTAGGGTTTTTGAGATAAATGAGATGAAAACATGTAAAGAACAAAATCTACATATTATAACTGACAACTTGGACATAAATTTAGACATTTTATATAAAACATGCAGATAGCTCATAAAAAAAAAAAAATATCTCAAAATTAGCTGTTAAATATTCACCCAGCACCAGTTTTTTTTTTTTTTTTTTCATGTCATGTGACAGAATTAGAGCAGAAAGTTTTTGCATGTTGTTAACTAATGTGACATCTCACTCTGCTCAACATATGTGTTATGTGTGTGTCTCATGTCTTATTTAGCTGGCCTGTGGACCAAACAGATGTTCTCAAGTCATTTGCATAATGTAAGAACATGCATGCTTCTTTTTTTATCATTCTATTGCTTTAGCTAATTTATAGCACACTCTTGAGAATTTTGGATGAAAATAACCTCATAAGAACTGAGCATACATCATTTAACCAACAATATTAGTCTTATTCAGAATTTTGGCGCAGAACTGAAATGCTAGTAATATGAATTTTTCTTCATCTTAGGTTCACACATCAAGGCAGTCACAGAAGTGAGAGAAGATGCAGGCTGTAAGTTACTCTGTCCTCCCTATCATTGATTTCACTTCTTTTTTCATTTGTCCTCACAGAAGCCATTATTACTTTTATAGCTGTTTTTATGGGCCACCGAAGACTGCTGACCGCACCGACAACCATCAGACTTCTCACATCTCTCTCTGTCTCTCACGATGAATAGATTTAGGCCCCTCTGACTAATGAAATATTATATGCAGGCATCCGTGTCACTGAGAAATATGCTTAGAAGTGTTTATCCATCTTTTAAACAAACAAAAATACCCTATTTCTCCTGTTCTCTTTCAGCCAACCACTATTACTGTAGTTCCTCAACACCAAGCAGCTTCCAAGATGAAGCTCTGTGCCACATTTGAAGAGCATTAATGAGCTGGAGATCTCTGTTTCGTGTGTTATTAATAGAGCTGCAGCAGGGATCGTCCCGTCCACACTCACTCACTCAGAAGCTCTCCATCAGATGAACCGCGTGTCGTTGTTCTGAAACATTCATAAATGCGCAATGCCGGAGGCCGCCTCAGCAGAAAGTGATGACAAGCCACGGCGAGAAGTGATGACATGTTACATGTGCCTGCTAGCGACGGCCGTGCAGCCATCAGCTGATAGCATGCTACCCAGAGAGGCATTAATAATCATCTATGAGAGGGAGATTCATTTATACGATTAACCCTTATAATGTGCCCTTTACTCAAGTTACCTGCCGCTTCACACAAACAAGGTATGAAAAAAGGATTTTTCTTTCCTCTTTCGATAGTCACTGACAGGGGGTGGCTTAAGAAAACGTTGATCGTAAAGCTCAGGAATCAAACTAATATTTTATTTAGCTATCTATTTTGCAGTCTCAATAGGGTTCATAATCCTGATTTTGGTTATTTTTAAGCAGAAAATATACTAGGGTAACAAGTTTAAATGGTTGAGCTTGAAGAATGCAGTCAACACTGCAATTAAAAAACTGATAAAATGTAATGGGATTATTTATTTTATTTACTTATGTAATGTGATTACTTACATACGCTTGTGCTGTATGCTGAAAGGGTCCAAATGATGTTACTATTTTGGTATCACAATTTTAAGACATTATGACAAATCACTGATTGAATGAGGGGATAGAGACATTGAGACAAAAATTAGTTTATTAATCCAATAGATTTCATTTAAAAAAACATGCTTTAAAAAACTGTAAAAAGATCAAGCTGTTAGTACTTGAGCTTTTACATGGAATTAATTTGACATATTCAAAGGTGTTAAAGCAGGATTTCACAGGTCTCAATATTCTCTTTTGTCTCTAACTCTGAGTTTATTTCTTTCTCTCTCTCTTTCGCTTTGTCTCTTTCTATGCGTGTATGTGTAAAAATCTAATTTCAAATCCTCTTTGTTATACCGGCGCTCCATAAAAGCTGTCTTGATTAAACCCTCTGTAAAGGAATGTTCTGCTTTCTCCATAACAGCGCTTTTTTTTTTTTTTTTGCAAAACGTTGATTAACACTTGTGTGTGTGTGTATGTGATGACAGGCCATGACCTATAGGACTAGTCCATAGATGATCATATAGTCTTTATATCAAAGCAGAAAGACTGATCCACGTACAGGCGATTTTCTGTGCTAATCACCATTATACCACAAATGCTAAATATAATGTTTGATTTATATAGAACACGGAACACTCCTTTTAATTAAACTGGGGTTTCTATGGTGCTTTCTTGATGAGAAAGTCTTTGGTTTTACATGCATGCATACACATCATATGCAAGTTACAATTTATCATTTTCTCATCATATAATTATGCACAGCAGCACAAGGAAAGGCTGATTTGGGTCAGTGTCCTGTGCAAATCCTGAACCTGTCTGATCTGAAACGTTGTCATGGGAACACAAGGAGCTGTGAACACGGTTTCTTGCTGAAAATTCCATAGAGAGAGAGAGAGATAGAGAGATTGTCTGACAAATGTCCCGTTCACATGAAGGGCATGTTTAACCTTTTCATGTTTTCCTTGTCTGAGATTCCTTACAATCCATAGAGAAAGAATTATTGATGTAAATAAATTACTTTGGGGTGGAATTTCTCTCATATCTTAGCCCAAATATCATATTCTAACATAAATAATGCTACCCATGTATAAATGTATGAAAAGTAGGTTATATCAAAATTGGTGATCTTCTTGTTTGTTTTTAAAACTCACTGTAAGCTCACCCAAAATTGAAGTTTGTCATGTCATTCTGTGGCCAGTTGCATAAAGTGCTTAGACTAGTATTAAAAGTTAGTCATCAAACTGTTTTCTTCAAGACTAGTCATTACTGCCTTTTAAAGGCAGTTACATAAAATGGTAGACTGGTCTAATTTGAATTGGAGAAAATGAATAACCCAACTGCATGTTGGTTAAACTAGTTCTTAGGACACAGTCTGAACTGTATAGTAGCTTTATGCAACTGGACCCTGTATTTCTTTCTTCCTCCTTGCAACAAAAACATGGCGGTGTAAGTATTCGGAAACATGAATGAGATTCAAGTTACATGAGTGTAAATAAATAATGACATGAAGTGGTGAGTGAGTAAATGGTGACAGAAATAATGTATCTGCACTAGAAATCAGAGTAGTTAGTCACAAAAAAATGCAACTAAAGCTTGTTTGGGTAAATATTTTTGGAGTAATTTGATTTAGAGACTAATAATTATGAGCTCAGCAGCCACACCTCCCCCCCCACGCCACACGGGAATCATGGGAAAAGAATGTCGAGGGCTCTCTGTTCCCAACGCTGATCATATCAAGGCACAGGAAATGGCATTCTGGGTAAAAGCCAATGCCAGGGGGACAGAGGGGGACAGTGTGTTTGTGTGTGTGGTACTGTGAGTCAGTGGCACCAGACAGTGATGTTGTTTTGGGACAGATACCGCCGAACAAGAGGTGATTTGACGAGGTGACGTCTCGAGAGAGATTAATGGATAGGGCAGCAACACAAAATGCCTTAGATCCATCTGTGTGTGTTTGGCTAGCCTTGAGTCATTTTCCACATAGGACCTGAACGCCTTTCCTTCACATTTTTCGTTCTTTGAAGGCGCTTTCACTCAATAAAGATCCCAACATTTTTCATATAGAGCTAAGGACCATATGTGTGTGAGCTGGGGACTGTTACTTGCAACACGACTTTACGTTAAGCTGCTTTAATTTTCACCTCATCACACAAGCTAAATTTACAGATGGCAGGAGCAGAGTGCAGCTGTATTCCTTTGTTTCTGATCTCTTCAATCTAACTTTATTTGCTGCTCAATTTGTGGCACTAGATTCATATTCTGCTTGCAATTTACCATACACACCTGCGCCAGCTCCTCAGCAGCCACACTTTGATTTTTATGGACATACTTTAACATACAGTTACAATTGCTATTGTATAAAATACAGCACATGGAATTTATAAGATATGTATTCTGTATTCAGTCCAAGCAGGTCTAATAGAGATCTGTTAGCCCTTAGCAATGGTGGTTACTTGTCTGGACTATCCTAAAGCATGTGCTTTGAAATCTGCCAACTTTGATCTTTTGAGCCAATTACCTGGGGCTTGTCTTCTGTACATAAGTTTAATCTAAGCATAGCTGTGGTGTTGTAAATTGGCACAAATGTATTATGCAGTACTAAATACTTTTTATTCATCAATATATATATATATATATATATATATATATATATATATATATATATATATATATATATATATATATATATATATATATTTTGATGAATAAAAAGTTCAAAAGAACAGTGTTTATCTGAAATCTAATCTTTTGTAACATTATAAATGTCTTTACTGCCACTTTTGATTGATTAAATGCATTCTTGCTGAATAAAAGTATTAATTTCTTTAATTTCTTTAAAAAAAAAATACAAATAAAAATTCTTACTGACCCCAATCTTTTGAACGGTAGTGTATAATGCTACAGAAGCTTTGTATTTCAGATAAATGCTGTTCTTTTGAACTTTCTATTCATCAGGGAATCCTGAAAAAAAAAAAAAGTACACAACTGTTTTCAACATTGAAAATAATCATAAATGTTTTTTGAGCAGCAAATCAGCATATTAGAATGATTTCTGAAGGATCATGTGACACTGAAGACTGGAGTAATGATGCTGAAAATTCAGCTTTGCATCACAGGAATAAATTACTTTGTCAAATATATTTAAATAGTACACAGTTATTTTAAATTGTAATAATATTTCACAATATTACTGTTTTTTACTGTATTTTTAATTAAATAAATGTAGCCTTGGTGAGCAGACAAAACATTAAAAATCTTAGTGGTTCCAAACTTTTGGACTGTACTGTATATAAATATAATATATATATATATATATATATATATAATTACTATTCATTTCATTTCATGATTATTTACATATTCAATTTCAAAATAAGTTTGAAAGATGATAGCAATAAACCTGCTGATTGGCAAATGGTACTAGATTGCACACAGTCCCATATACAGCTTATTTTGAATGGTTGTCGATTTAAAAAAAATGGCTTATTAGGTCTAAATGATGCTAGTCAGCCAAACCATGGATGAAATCAGCAGTATCCATCTGTGTCAAAGGTTATATGTTAAACTGAGATTCACAAACATCTCTGCAGCACCTTACGATGATGCATACTGGTATAATCCTAGGATGACATTTTCTGCTGCTTACATAGAGTCTGATTCATATCTTACAGCTTTGGTATTCTGTCCAAAACTAAAATCAATAGGAACCCTGTAGAGCCCATAGACAGAGAGAGAGATCAGAGAGAAGGAAACATATTCACATTAAACACACCCTCAAGATGGACATTAAATCTTCAGACCCTATGCAGATAAAAGACAACTGGCAGAAACACACCAAAGTGAGATAAAGTCTTGGATCTTGAGCAGATGAATGGATACAATAGACAGAAATGGAAGTATATGAGCCCTATTATGTCAGAAATCACAGCAGGCCTCGTCCTCCAGGAAGTGAGAGCTAGGTTAGCAGTACAACATGCTAATTAACATACACGCACATGCTTTGATATTGTACTGTGGCTTCCCAGTTTAACGGTGTAAATAGTTATAATTGGCAGTTTATCCTGCATAGCACAATGGGAATGTGCTGTTTTTGTCTCTTTTTCTTGTAGAAGCGTAGTACATTTAATGGGGTGCTGCTGTGAATTTGTTTAGAGATGCTAGTTCTGTGTTTACCTCAAAAAATCTTCCCTGTGACATTATGATATTATATCACTGATTACCGTATTAATTTACCATATTAATATAGTACTCCAACAGTGTCACAAACCTGACTACATTTTTCAGTAGCATGAATAGTATCAGCGTCTTTACAAACATTGTAGTATTAGCATGTGCTTAGCTAAACTGTACACAACAAAAATCTGCAACTCTCATGGCAAATCATATATGCATTCATTCAGACAATTCTTGTAAATGAACAGATTCCTAAATGCCATTTTAACTATTTTTAATAGTGGAGTACCTTGTTTATTTTATCACTATGTCATTGACTCCTTTATATTATTATAGTTTTTAGTATCCGTTTGATGCTGTCACCTTATTTGAGATTGTTTGTTCGTTCAAAAAACACCTCATTCAGGCACTCTCGGAGAGATTGTTTTGGTGCGGGTCCGAGTGCGATTGCCGTGTTCACACATGCCTAAACGAATCGAATCAAGAGAGAAAACGCACCTGGTTCCGGAACATGGTGCATGGAAACATGGTACCCCAGTGGTAAGCACCATACCTTTTTTTTTTCTGACAGTATAGACTCCAAAAGTGATGACATTGAACAGTAAATTAAAACTGTTGAAATATGTAAACTCTGTTTCAGCTAATCAGTAATCTGGCAGTCACTTCCTGTGACATTAGTGAGCTTGAACTTCAGGCCTCCACAGCCCAGGATCACTCGATGTTTTTTGACATAACACACAGTTACACACAAAACCGCTTGTGTTGGATGGCTGAGATGTGCTTCTACACCGAGCGATGCTCTGTATGCTCACGAGTTATACAAATATACTCATGTTTCAACACATCTGTACATACAGCACACAGATAAATATGTCCAACATAAAGACATAGACGCAGTCTCAAAATAAACATGAGAGGATGAGGAGGAGTGAGTATATAGAGAGAGAGACAGATGAGCTGATGGGGCAGATCTCAGAGAACTGTGTGAGCTGTTTATTATTGCAGGCTTCTAAAACAATCCCATCCTGCCAGGAATGCACCCCGCCGGAATTTAGGCAGCGTCTGGATCGCTGGACAGCGCTCATACATACAAACATGCACTCAGAAAAAGACACGATTGAATATGAGGAAAGGCAATGTCTTGTCCATGTGTGCCTGTGCTTTTAACACCGAAATATTGTGTCCAAACATGACTGTGTCCTCAATATGAATAGGATTGTTTTCATTGTCCAGCATGTCAAAATTCCCTCAACCAGGTCCACATCTTGACAACAAACAATTTTTGCTTCAGTTTCACATTAGTATTTTCAGTCCTGTCACATTCCTTTGGATCTATATTAGTGTGCCTGCATAAAAGTTTCAGCTTTATAAAAACTCTAGGACTTTAACCAAAATGGGACTTTAAATTGCAGTGTTGCATTTGCCAAAAGTATGCTGTACAGATCTGAGGCTGTAAAACTGTAGCGGGCCAGTGCGGTTTGAACACTCATTTTGTTTGCTTTTAATATCAGGTAAAGAATTTAAGCTTAAGGGAACAGTTTGTCTCTGAGCATACCATATTGACCCTGATTTTTTTTTTTTTTTTTAAACAGGAGAATATTGATTAGTTAAACATAAATTCATGTGTACTTTTTTTAAGGCTATGGAGAAGAATGGTAATTTAAAAGCAGATATTCTTTACATTTTTTCAGTTTTGTAATCTTTTTTTTTTTTTTTTATCAGTCCACTTCACTGTAGATTCAGAGTAACATTTTCTGAATGTTAAAAGTGCCCTTGACTCAAAAATTGAATTTAGCCTGGCATAGTTAAATAACAAGAGTTCAGTACATGGAAAAGACATACAGTGAGTCTCAAACTCCATTGTTTCCTCCTTCTTATATAAATCTCATTTGTTTAAACGACCTCCGAAGAACAGGCGAATCTCAACATAACAGTTACGTAACAGTCGGGGTGTACGCCCCCAATATTTGCATAATGCCAGCCCACGTTCCCAACAATTATCAAAGGCATTACACAAGGGCAGCCAGTTAAAGGGCACCTGTTATGCAAAATTCACTTTTACATGGTGTTTGGCCATAAATGTGTGTTGGCAGTGTGTGAGCAAAACCACCCTAGAATGAGAAAAATCCACCCAGTGGTTTTTTTACAATCTCAATAATTTATAAGCACTGTCTCAGAACGCCCTGTTCTAAGATTGCTCTCACTGTGACGTAGAATTGCGCTAAGCCCCGCCCACGTGGTTTGATTGACAATCTGGTTTTGGCATAGACCCCGCCGTCCGTGATCTGTCAACCATCCTCCATTGTTTCAACGACAGCCGCTAATGTCTCCTAAGAAACATAAGTGTTCTGTTGTGGGATGTAATAATGAACATAGTAGTTTTCACTTACTTCCGACATCAGAGCCACTGAAAACGCAGTGGATGGATTTTATTTACGAAGGAAAGGCGCCACTCAAAATCCCAAAATACGTTTATGTTTGCGCAAATCATTTTTTGACTGACTGTTTTGAGAACGAGGGTCAATTCAAAGCAGGTCTTGCTTCAAAGTTAATCCTCAAGTGTGGATCGTTGCCTACTGTTCGCGATCCAACGTTACCTCCAGAAGAAGTAAGTGTATTTAATGTTTTTTGAGCAAATAGTCATTTCAGTCGATGTCAGCCAATTCAATAACAAATGCGTCTAAAGTTGTTGTCGTCAACGTAGAATGTCTGTGTATATAATTTAAACCTTGTTTGTATAGTGTGTATCTAACGTACTTAGCAAACGTTACCACAGTATTTGTGTTTGTAGTTTCAAAAATTGCGCGAACGTTATCACAGAGTGTGTGTGTGTGTGTGTGTTGCACATCCATAATTGCAAAGGGGACGCGATTAAAACTCTATAAGTACATAAATGTATCAAATAACCATTCAGAGACGTCCTGCTCCAATTCTCAATTGTGTTTCTTCTGCCGGAGTCTCTTCATCATCTGGGTCTGATTCCGGTTCAAACATGTACAGCTGAATGCCATACAAAACAGCGGGTCTCTCACTCTCAGCCATTCTGCTTCTACCGACTGCATACTGGTATGCAAGTTACGCCCTCATCCAAAGGCAGGTTATATGCAGCTCATTTATATTTAAGGTGGTACACACCAAAACAGCTCTTTTTAAAACAGGCCCCAAAAATGACATTTTCAAATGGTTATAATAAATTAACTGTGGGGTATTTTGTGCTGAAACTTCACAAATACATTCTGGGGACACCCAAGACCAATATTACATCTTGTAAAAAGGGGCATAATAGGTGCCCTTTAACGTCTGGATCTGCACACAGCCGAATCATCAGACTAGGTAAGCAAGAACAACAGCGAAAAATGGCAGATGGAGCAATAATAACTGACATGATCAATGATATCATGATATTTTTAGTGATATTTTTAAATTGTCTTTCTAAATGTTTCGTTAGCATGTTGATAATGTACTGTTAAATGAGGTCAAAGTTACCATCGTTTCCTACTGTATTCACGGAGACAAGACTGTCGTTATTTTCATTTTTTAAACACTTGCAGTCTGTATAATGTATAAACACAACTTCATTCTTTATAAATCTCTCCAACAGTGTAGTGTTAGCCGTTAGCCATGGAGCCCAGCCTCAGATTCACTCAGAATTAAACTTTTAACATCAAAATAAATACTTTACTCACATAATTCGAAGCATGCATACAGCATGCATGACGAACATCTTGTAAATATCCATTTGAGGGTTATATTAGCTGTGTGAATTTTGTAAATGCGCTGTAATATAGTTGACAGCTCGTGTGGCAGGAAGCTCGCGTCTTAAAGGGGCGGCGTCGAGTGAAATCGGTGCATAGTTAATGGTGCCCCAAAATAGGCAGTTAAAAAAATTTATAAAAAAAAAAAATCTATGGGGTATTTTGAGCTGAAACTTCACAGACACATTCAGGAGACACCTTAGACTTATATATTACATCTTGTAAAAAAACGTTCTTGGGCACCTTTAAAGGGTTAGTTCCAGTGAATTTTAATTGTATTATTACAATAATAATAATACGATATTAAACTTAATATGATAGTTTCTTCCTTACATATGTTATAATACTATGTCTCAAGAGCAGGGCCGGCTCTAGCCCTTTGGTTGCCCTAGGCGAGATTGCCAAAATAAGTAATAAACTTAAGGAAGAAGGAAGATATACTATAGACCAGCATATAGAGTATAATAGACCAGTGTTTGAAATTAATTAATGAGGAATGTCAATGTTTACTTGGAAACAAGTCAATGAAGTTTTAAATTGTGGTTGAATAAACGGTATTCATCAAGGGTCTTACTTGCTTCAGGCTGAGTATCCCTCGTCTCAGTGGTCTGTGTTTCACTGGGGCCTGGAATGCTAGATGTGACTTCGGTAAAGTTGGTTTTATATTCGCACATTCGGACATCCGTATTCAATAGCCTTGTTAATCACACTACATTGGACATTGGGTGGACATTCACAAGTAAATATGCCATTAAAATAATACTTGCCTATTTTGATCGACTGTGAAAAATGTTGTAAGTTGACATTTGTTGGTTGTCAATATCATGTCGCTGCTTAAAATTCACAAACATGAATTTATTGCACATTTATTGGAAAGTACAACACCGACCAACTGTCACAACATTCTTGCTGTACAAAGACATTAACAAGCAGAGAATGGAACAAAATGGATGAGAAATTAATATTGCTGCTCTCCGAAAATACATAGCAAAGTAATTTCACATTGTGTCAACATTTTAAGTCTGAAACAAATTACCTGCAAAATCAGTTATAAGTAACAGTGCCGCGGATATTCCGTATCATAGCAACAAAGCGTCTCAACGGAAAAAAAACGCTGCGCAGCTGAAGCGCTCACAGACGGGCGTTTTAAGCAAAGCGCCTAGCGTTTTCAGCTGGCTAAAAACGCTTTGGTGGACACACGGCCTGATGGCTGAGATGAGAAGATTTACCTCTATACTGGGTTTTCCTTTTATCTTCTTGCTTTCTCCGTTTTCGTCCCTGTGCACCGGAGGGTTTATTAGACCGCTTCATTTTCTTTATCAACTTTCTTCAAACCACTTGCCTAACGTAACGTAAGAGAGACACTAGAGGGCGCCCGCGCCCCCAACATATTTGTCGCCCTAGGCAACCGCCTAGTTCGCCTATAGCAATCGCCGGCCCTGCTCAAGAGTATGTATATTAGTTAATAAATATGTGGATCCGCTGTTAAAAATAAATTGTCCTGATGGACTGGAGGTAATATTTTTGTTTAGCATGCAAGAGACTCTGGGTTCGAATCCAACCATGTGTGATTTTTTTTTTCTCTCTCATTAAAACCAAAGACGTTCGTCAGTGATTGTATATCAAGAGCAGGGACACGTTTATTTGTATTTTGTTTTGTGATTCAACGTAACGAATAGAGAGTCTCTGCAACAGTTAAGCGATGGATTGAAGCGCTCGTCCGTGTGAACACTGCGCAGTGTGCACGAGCGCTAAGAGAACACTGTTGCGCCTCTGATAACAGTGACAACGAGCACTCAACATGATTTCAAAAACAACACATCCCAGCGGCAGATCGCCTATTATTAACACAAATTGATAATAAACTAGAGGTGTTTCTTTTGTATAAGATATCCGCGAGATGCCGCGAGAGGTTTCAAAAAGTGGTGGGGACAATATCGACCCTTTCAAAAAGTGGTGGGGACATGTCCCAAAAATGAAAATTTTGTCATTATTTACTCACCCTCATGTCGTTCCACACCCGTAAGACCTTCATTCATCTTCGGAACACAAATTAAGATATTTTTGATAAAAATCCGTTGGCTCAGTGAGACCTCCATTGCCAGCAAGACAATTAACACTTATAATGCCCTAACGCTACTAAGGACATATTTTAAAACAGTCCATGTGACTACAGTGGTTCAACCTTAATGTTATGAAGTGACGAGAATACTTTTTGTGCAGCAAAAAACAAAATAACGACTTTATTTAACTATATCTAGTGATGGGCGATTTCAAAACATCGCTTCATGAAGCTTTGAAGCTTTATGAATCTTTTGTTTCGAATCAGTGGTTTGGAGCGTGTTTTGAACTGCCAAAGTCAAACCCCCCAGTGGTGAACCATTGAAATTTCGAAACACTTATGATATAACAAAGCCTTGTTTACTGAAATCACATGACTTTGGCAGTTTGATAGTGCTCCAAAGATTTGATGCTTCATAAAGCAGTGTTTTGAAACCGCCCATCACTAGATATTGTTGAGTAAAGTTGTTATTTTGTTTTATTTTTCCGCACAAAAAGTATTTTTGTTGCTTCATTACATTAAGGTTGAACCACTGTAGTCACATGAACTGTTTTACATGTGCAGGCTTCACTGAGCCATCAGATTTTAGCAAAAATATCTTAATTTGTGTTCAAAAGATGAACGAAGATCTTACAGGTGTGGGTGAGTAATTAATGAATGCAATAGCAAACACGAATTAACAATTCTTTGACAGCATTTATTAATCTAGGATAATTTTTGTTGGTTTATTTATTTATTTAACCTCACTGTACACTGTTACTGGATGCAGTTTGAGTTGTTGCCATAAAACATGCTTTTTGCAATTGAGTTTTGAGCTGAATTCCTGCATTTGCCTTTGACTTTGCCAAAGTGTTCATTTCCAGTACTGTAAACTCTATAGTTTGCCTTTTATTTATTAATTCTTTTCCATCTATTTTTTTTTTTTTTTTTTTTTTTTTGGGTTGTGGAAGAGCTTAGCGCAGTGAAATGTGTTATTGGCAGTCAGTATTAATGGATGTGGATTAAAGGGCTCTAATTCTCATAACCCTGCTCCTAATGGATTGGAGCGGTGGGTTCGGCCATTAAACTCTCTGACGAGACTTTTACTGCTGCTCTCAAACTCTCAACCCCTGAGTTCCCTCATCAGCAAGGTTATACCTGTATTATCCCTGCCAACACTCACTGGTGAGAACGTTCTGCAAAACATACACTTGATGTCCCAAGGGCTCCACATTGACTTAAAGGTGCACTAAGTCATTTTTGTTTGTTTTTCTGGCTCATACAATTAACAGTGATCTTGAACTATACTGACCTTGTCGTTGTGGATACAGCATTGGTTACTGATACTGAAATACCCTATTGGTCATATCTTAAATCCATATGTCATGGGTTACATTTACAACATTGTTATATCTTCTCCTGTTTTGTTGGAAGCCAAGTGCCAATATTATATCTCAGTTGCCTCTAACTATTACGAACAAATGGTAAACCTGGCTAAGTCGCTTGTGCGTAATAATGTGTTCTTTTATTATTGTTCTGGGTAAATCTTGTTTAGTGTATGGATAAGAGATTTATGTATCTTTCTTAGTAAGCATTTTGCTGTCATGTAGCTCTGAATTTGATTTTGTTGCAGAGCCTATGCTAGAAAGAGAGAATAATTAGGGTTTTTTTTTTTTTTTTCCCCCTTCTTCTTCTTTTTCTGGTTTGTAATTTTTAGGAAGATAAATTATTTGTTTGTGAATTTTTTTTTTTTTTTTTTTAAAGTATGGTATGTTGGACATAACTGCAAGATAGCTTACAATATACAGTGAACAACTGTAAATAGTTTGCATTTTATGTAATTTTACATGCGTAACAAAAAGGATACATTGATTAATTACCATATAATTTACAGTCAAAAACAGTAAAAGGATACTGTGAAGTCCCTGTGTGACATATGATTATATTTATTTTAATAGTTTTTTTTTTTACGTTTTTTTTTTTTTTTTTACAATAAATGTAACCAAATATTTTTTACAATGTGCTATTAATGTTTTTAAAATACAGTAAATATCTCATGAGAATCACCATTGTGAATAATGGGGAATTACAGAAAAATTAATAGACCCTCAAAAATAATGTGACCTGGACATGTTTTAGTGAGATTCACCCCACACAGATCAAACTGAAGCCTGTTTTCTTTTGTATCCTTCCTTTGAAGAGACTCATTTTTGGCCAGACGCTGGGACCAGGTCAAAGGTACACACAAGCAGTCATGCAAAAACACAGTAAAGGAAAAAAAGACACAACATCAAACCAATTTAGAAAGGTCCAGCAGCACAACACCAGCTCGGAGCATTCTTATCCTGTGAGCTCAACCTGGGCCTGCTGTCAGACAGAAAGAAAATCTAAAGAAAATGAGAGAGCTTTCCTTTCCTTTTAGCTAGAGCGATGATTTTGACAAACAGACCTTGGAATAGGCGTCTGAAGCCCCGGGTCAAATATGTTCATTGTGTGTAAAGTCTAGTGGTGCCTCTGAAGACTTTAGTGGGTAATTCCTCCACTCAGAATCGTCAAAATATTCTCCTTTTCATTCTGTCTTCTTTTTCTACTCTGTCTTCAGTTCAGTCAGGCTACAGATGTGCTTCAGCTCATTTATTTCACTGAGCTACACTTTAATCATTTTGTACTTTGGTATTATATATATGGTATAAATCTCACTGTACCATGGTATCACCACAGTACTTTTGAATTCAGTGTATTTACTGTGAATAATTCATTGGATGTGTGTTTTTCAAAGTAGATTACAGTCAGCGAGAGCAGCAGTACAACAAACAAATCATTTTGAACCTTCTCTCTCTGACCTTTCAAGATCAGATCTGATAAATATGTACCGTTATTTACATTTTCATCCACACAGCGATCTGTGAGTCAACATCATCTCTGGCTGCTTTGTAATCAGACTCTCCATCTCCATTTTTGACGGGCTTTGTGTGTATAATTCATACACTTCACCCTGCTGAATGTTTTTTTTTTTTTTTTTCTCTCATTTGTGTGTCTTTTCACTCTTTCACCTCTCTTTCCTTTTTTGTCATGTCTGTAGGGTTTTTGTGTATTCAAATGCGAGCTATTCCAGCTCTCGTCTAATTTCAGTTTTGACGGACGGGTTCATTTCTGCACATCAATCATGTGAGCGGCTCCCTCTGTCTGACCAAACACGTCACCGTTAAATGAACAGCCTGATATCATCTGCTCTCTCCTTCGCTTTCTCTTTTTCTTTCAGTCTGTCAAAGACTTTGGCTGCATGGCTTCAGTCTGGGCTGGAGAAGGGAATTGATCAGGAATGGGGGAACTGTCAGGGTGTTACCGCAGGGAAGAGCTCTGACGGTGAGTTAGTTCTTTCCCCAGGGCTGGCCGTCTGGATGGTGCTACATATCAAGGGCAACAAAGAAAAAACAGAAACCTCAAAGAAGAGAGAGAGAAAAGGAGGAAAAGATGGGAAGACTTACACCGTTAGTTAAAGGGAAAGTTCATCCAAAAATGGCAATGTATTTAGTTGAGAAATTATTAAAGGTGCCATCGAACGTTTTTTTACAAGATGTAATATAAGTCTAAGGTGTCCCCTGAATGTGTCTGTGAAGTTTCAGCTCAAAATACCCCATAGATTTTTATTTATTAATTTTTTTAACTGCCTATTTTGAGGCATAATTAGAAATGAGCCGATTCATGCTGCGGCCCCTTTAAATCACGCGCTCTTCACCCCCTCCTGAGCTCTTGACTCTATCATTGCATAAATGAAGTTCACACAGCTCATATAACCCTCAAAATGGATCTTTACAAAGCATTTGTCATGCAGCATGTCTAATCGTGTAAGTATAGTATTTATTTGGATGTTTACATTTGATTCTGAATGAGTTTGATAGTGTTCCATGGCTAACGGCTAACGCTACACTGTTGGAGAGATTTATAAAGATTGAAGATGTGTTTATGAATTATACAGACTGCAAGTGTTTAATAATGAAAATAACGACAGCTCTCTAGTGTCCGTGAATACAGTAAGACACGATGGTAACTTTAACCACATTTAACAGTACATTAGCAACATGCTAACGAAACATTTAGAAAGACAGTTTACAAATATCACTAAAAATATCATGATATCATGAATCATGTCAGTTATTATTGCTCCATCTGCCATTTTTCTCTATTGTTCTTGCTTGCTTACCTAGTCTGATGATTCAGCTGTGCACATCCAGGCTGCCCTTATGAAATGCCTCGATCATGGGCTGGCATATGCAAATATTGGGGGCGTACACCCCGACTGTTACGTAACGGTCGGTGTTACGTTGAGATTCACCTGTTCTTCTGAGGTCTTTTAAACAAATGAGATTTATACAAGAAGGAGGAAACAATGGAGTTTGAGACTCACTGTATGTCATTTCCATGTACTGAACTCTTATTATTCAACTATGCCGAGGAAAATTCAATTTTCAATTCGATGGCACCTTTAATCAATTAAAGAATCCTGTGATGGCAAAACTGATTTGACCCTTGGTCAGGAGTTTGATTGACAAACGATCTAACCAATCATAACGCAGAATCTAGCGTTTCCTCTGAGTAGGCAAGGGAGGCAGTGCCTCCTCAAAAAAATAGGATGAGAAAATAATCCATATTACATATAAAACAACACAAATATTACAAATTATGACATTAAAAAGAGCGCAATTCACACATATTTCTTAAGGAACACTGCCCAACAGCGACACCCGCAGGTAAAGTTACACAGAGGAGTCATGCCTCCCTTTCCTCTCATAGGAATCTATAGAAAATCATCAGAACCCCGGCGTGTGGTGGGTTCCCTTTCGTGGGAACTGTCGACGCTGCGTGGTAACGCATTGGGAACCTTCTGTGTGATGTCGTCACTGAAGCACTCATGTATCTAACCAATCGCGTAGCGAGACGTCAGAGACGGGTGACGTCACGGACCAGGAAACTATAAAGCATACCCGGATGCAGAGCACGCTAGCTTCTGTGTCTTCAACAAAGCGCTCTATGTTATCTTGTCTGTCTTATTTGGTGTTGTTTGTCCCGTATCACTACAATATCTCTTCGTCTGAGGACAAGAGTTGCACAAACACACACATATATATATATATATAGAAATAAGACAATTGTAATGGCGGAGGAAAAACGTTTCAGGAAGTGTGTGCATCCCTGCCCCAGATACATTCCTGACGGGGACACACATGATATGTGCGTTTTTTGTCTGGGGCTTGAGCATGCCCAGGCAGCTCTCGAGGGAGCTGTCTGTGTGCATTGCGAGAGACTAACCCTCAGAGTGTTGAGATCTCGCCGAGCACTCTTCGAGGAGGGTGCCTCGGCGAGCGTTCCCCGCGGGTCGGGTCCTGCTGCTGCTGAGGCGCAGCGCCGGCTACTGTCGTGGGGTTCGCAGATGGAGCTGGCGGAGGGGGTTGAGACGGGCCCAGCCTTATCTCGCCCTTTACCCGCCAGCCCCAGTGTCTCTTCTCAGGCGGCGGAAGCACGCGTTGCGGTTTCTTCCCCCCGGAGAGAGACACCGGCGCTTCACCTCTCTTCCTCCGAGGAGGTTGATGTGGTGAGCGTCAAGACTGGGGAAGAGGACCCGCCATCCTCTTCCCCAGCATATGAGGAGCTCCTGGAGGTAGTGACCAGGGCTGTGGCCAAGTTAAAGATTGATTGGCCAGCAGAGCGGGCAGAACCGAAACCAAAAAGTAAGCTAGATGAGCGCTTTCTGCCCGCTCGGTCGCTACCCCAGCGTCGGGGTTTGCCGTTTTTCACGGACCTCCACACCGAGGTGTCGAGGTCGTGGAAAAGGCCCGTGCAGCACCGCGTATTCAGCCCCCAAACGTCTGTATATAGTAATATAGTGGGGCTGAAACGGCACGGTTATGCGGCGATGCCCCGGGTTGAAGAGACGCTTGCGGGCTATCTCTCGCCCGAGTCGGCATCGTCACTAAAAGCCCCGACGTTGCCCACCAAGCCCTTAAGAACAACATCAAGCTTGGTGGGCAAAGCATACATGGCAGCAGGTCAGGCGGCGGCATGTCTACACACCATGTCGCTGCTTCAAGCATATCAAGCAGACCTGCTGGGGGAGATTGATGAGAGCGGGGAGGCCACTTATGATTGTATTCAAGAGATCAGGATGGCAACTGATCTCGCTCTCCGTGCCACCAAGGAGACGGCCAAAGAAATCGGCCGGTCTATGGCAGCCTTGGTGGCTACGGAGAGACATTTGTGGCTGAACCTCTCGGACATAAGGGAGCGAGACAAAGCTGCCCTTATGGACGCGCCGCTGTCCCCTGCGGGCCTCTTCGGCGACGCTGTAAATACAGTCGTCGAGAGGTTCCAGGAGGCGAAAAAACAATCAGTGGCGTTCCAGAGGTTCATCCCCCGCCGCTCTATTCCCCCCGAGGCTGCTGAGCGGGAGCAGCCTCGGCCGTCCATGAGCTCCTCAGCGCACCACAGAGCGCAACAGAAAGTGAGCGTGGTCACTCGAGCTCCCCCACAAACAGCTTGGGGACCGGGTCGGTCCGCTCATAAGAAGCCTTCCAAGGGTAAAACGGACCTGCGGGCCGTTATCATCGCCAGGAAGGCTTCAAAGCGGTCCTGACATCTGTGGGTCAGGACCCAATGAGGGTGGTCCCCTCCGGAGGAAGCCGGGAAAAAATACATCTAATCCCCGCTTCCCTTCGGCACCCTCAGGGGGACAGTCCGTCAACCCTGCCACCCAGTGTGCGTCAGGGCACGGCGGTCCCCGCCGGCCCTTCGAGGAGGGCCGGCCACTTGATTCGGTTGTCTGCCGGCGCGCCGTGTCAGATCACCGAGCCAAGTGCTCAAAAAACACCAGAGACCAGTCTCGAGAGACTGGTTCCCTTAGTAGATTTTTTGGCAGAGTGGAAACTACTTCCAAATATATCAAATTGGGTGCTGCTCATGATAGAAAAGGGTTACAGAATACAGTTCGGGTCTCGCCCGCCCATATTCAATGGGGTCCTTCCCACAGTGGTGACCCCCGAGCAGTCTCTGGTGATGGAACAAGAGGTTATGACACTCTTGCAAAAAGGAGCTATAGAAAGGGTCCCTCCTCCCAGCAAGCTGTCAGGCTTCTACAGCCGTTACTTCATTGTTCCAAAGAAGGATGGAGGACTATGTCCTATCATAGATTTACGCGTGTTAAATCGCTCAATCCAGAAGCTCAAGTTCAAGATGCTTACACTCAAACAGATTATCCCACAGATCAGGTCCGAGGACTGGTTTGTGGCGATAGACCTGAAAGATGCATACTTTCATGTGTCCATCCATCCTTCTCACAGGAAGTTCCTCAGGTTTGCTTTCGGGGGCGAAGCTTTCCAGTACAAGGTTCTTCCGTTTGGCCTATCGTTATCACCCCGCACATTCACGAAGTGCGTGGATGCGGCTCTGGCCCCGCTAAGGCTTCAGGGCGTCCGCGTGCTGAATTACATCGACGATTGGTTGATTCTAGCTCAGTCAGAGCAACTGGCAGTCCAGCATCGAGATGTTGTTCTGCGTCACATGGAGAGGCTTGGGCTGAGGCTCAACGCAAAAAAGAGTGTGCTAGTTCCGGTTCAAACTATCACTTATCTGGGGGTAGTTTGGGACTCCACCACGATGCGGGCACATCTGTCTCCCGCTCGGGTGAGTGCCATTCTTATGGCTATGAAAGGGGTGAAGTTAGGCCAGTCACTCACTGTAAAACAGTTCCAGAGGCTGTTGGGTCTGATGGCAGCTGCGTCCAACGTGATACCTTTTGGCCTCCTGCACATGAGACCCTTACAGTGGTGGCTCAGGACCAGGGGATTCTCCCCGAGGGGAAATCCTTTTCGCATGATCAAAGTCTCACGACGATGCCTTCGTGCTCTGGTCATGTGGAAAGATCCCTGGTTCCTGTCCCAGGGACCCGTGCTGGGGACTTCTGGTCGTCGCGTAATGCTTACGACAGATGCTTCCCTCATGGGCTGGGGGGCGATCATGAGTGGCCATCCAGCTCAGGGCTCATGGGAGGTCCATCAGCTCTCCTGGCACATAAATCGGCTGGAGATGATGGCGGTGTTTCTGGCATTGAAACACTTTCTCCCAGACCTGAGAGGCCATCATGTGTTGGTCCGCATGGACAACACTGCTGTGGTCGCCTATATAAATCATCAGGGGGGTTTGCGGTCTCGCCAACTTTATTACTTGGCCCGTCAGATCCTCCTGTGGGCCCAAGGGAAGCTGCTCTCCCTGAGAGCAGCCTACATCCCAGGGCGCCAAAATATGGGAGCAGACGCCCTGTCAAGGCAGGGCCCGAGGCCCAGGGAGTGGAGACTTCACCCAGAAGTGGTGGATCTCCTATGGAAAAATTTCGGTCGAGCGGAAGTCGACCTATTTGCTTCGGGAGAGTCAACCCAGTGTCCACTCTGGTACTCCCTCACCCATCCAGCACCTCTGGGGCTGGATGCCATGGTACAGACGTGGCCGAGGCGGCGTCTGTATGCATTTCCCCCGATCGCCTTGCTCCCGGGAGTTCTGGAGAAAGTACGCCGGGAGGGGGTCAGCCTAATACTGGTGGCTCCCTTTTGGCCAACCAGAATTTGGTTCTCTGACCTAGTGTCCCTACTAGACGGCTCCCCAATGGAGCTTCCCCTCAGACAGGACCTCCTGTCACAAGCGGGCGGTCGGATAATACACCCCCGCCCAGAATTATGGAAACTATGGGCCTGGCCTCTGAGGGGGCCAGGTTCGTAGATGCTGGTCTCCCAACCGAGGTTGTGGAGACCATATTAAACTCCAGAGCTCCCGCCACGAGGAAGCTTTATTTATACAAGTGGAATCTGTTCTCTGCCTGGTGCAGACGTATTAATGTGGACCCTGTCCACGCCTCTATTAGCCACGTGCTTACATTTCTCCAAGAAAAGTTCTCGGAGGGCCTATCCCCTTCAACGTTAAAGGTTTACGTTGCGGCTATATCTGCCTTTCATATTCCCCTTGTAGGTGGCCTTTCGGTGGGTCGAGACCCCCTGGTCACTCGCTTCCTCCGTGGCACACTGAGGTTGAGGCCTCCAGTGCGCACAAGGGTTCCGGCCTGGGACCTGGCCGTGGTTTTACAAGGGTTGGCCGAGGCGCCCTTTGAACCAATAGAGGAGGTTCCTGAGAGGTTCCTCACTCTAAAGACTATTTTCCTACTTGCTATCACTTCTCTGAAAAGGATAGGAGATTTACAAGCACTGTCAGTTGCTCCCTCATACCTTGAATTTGCTCCAGGAATGGTGAAAGCATTCCTGCATCCTAGACCGGGCTATGTCCCTAAGGTCCCTACCCACGTTCCAGGTCCCATTGTGCTCCAGGCTTTCTGCCCTCCTCCTTTTAAATCTTCGGATCAGGAAAAACTAAATCTGCTCTGCCCTGTGAGGGCCTTGGATACTTACGTCCACAGAGCTGCCCTGTGGCGTAAGACTGATCAGCTTTTTGTCTGTTATGGGTCCCCTAAAAGGGGGCCCTGCATCTAAGCAGAGGATGAGCAAGTGGGTGGTCGAGGCCATCACACTTGCATATGATGCGGCCGGACAGCCTTCTCCTCTGAATGTCCGTGCCCATTCTACGCGGGGTATGGCGGCATCAAAAGCCTTGATGTCAGGTGTCTCCATCGGTGACATTTGTGACGCGGCTGGCTGGTCATGTCAGCACACGTTTGTAAGGTTTTATAACCTTGATGTCGGCTCCACTCCGGGGTCATCAGTTCTGCCAAGATAACCTGGCAAGTATTTGCCGCTACGGCACAGTTGGGATAGCGTTCCCAATGCGTTACCACGCAGCGTCGACAGTTCCCACGAAAGGGAACGTCTCAGGTTACAGATGTAACCCTGGTTCCCTGAGTAGGGAACGAGACGCTGCGTCTCTTGCCGTACCCCCTGCATACTTGCGAGCATTTGTCTCAGACTGATCCAGAAGCTAGCGTGCTCTGCATCCGGGTATGCTTTATAGTTTCCTGGTCCATGACGTCACCCGTCTCTGACGTCTCGCTACGCGATTGGTTAGATACATGAGTGCTTCAGTGACGACATCACGCAGAAGGTTCCCAATGCGTTACCACGCAGCGTCTCGTTCCCTACTCAGGGAACCAGGGTTACATCTGTAACCTGAGACGTTTTGTGGGGAGAATTGAGAATGAATGGGGGAAAGTCACGTGAGAGGAGGCAATGTCTCCATCGCGCTATGATTGGATGTAATTGGTTATGATTGGATATGATTGGTTTGTGCGATAAATCCCGCCTCTCGTTGACGCGCGCTTTCCGCGCTTAGGTTTTACCGAACAAATAATTGCGTCAATCGAAAGACTAATCGAAAAGTAAGTAAACAGATCACCCAGTTAGATATATCACTACTTTGTTACGTCAAAATCAAACTTGAAATGGACTGAAAGCATGATTACTGCGGGGTTTTTTAGTGCAATCAGCTTGGTGAAATTAAAAATGCAATTCGTGTCTGTGACAGACGGTGTTAATGGAGCATGACTGATGATCCAAAATATTCTAGGTTGACAATTAAAAAGAAAAACCGCAATTAACAAATAAAATATATTGTTTAAATTATTATTGCCTTTAGTTATTATTTTGAAATGAATGTAGAAATGCTTAAAACACTTGAAGCTTGATGAGATTGACTTGGTTTTGATAAATAGAACATTACATTGTTAATGTAAAATTACAAAATAGAGTTGTATTTGGTTTCTTTTCTTTTTTTTTTTTTTTGTTTGATGTACTGTAAATTAATGTTCATTTAACAAGGAAGATTTGTCAACTTTAAGAGTAATGCACATGAATTTACAATGATTCATAAAAAAAATAAATAAAAAAAACGTGCCTCCTCATTTCAGAGCACCACTGCACGCCACTGGTACTGACGTCTTTCCGCGTTTGAAACAACATTCCTTCTCATGTTCATTCATGTTTATTTGATGCTATAAATGAACTAGTAAGAAGAGATGATCGGTTCACGAGCCGCTTGAGCTGAGGCGCTACAGCAATCTGTCACGACACATTAAAGAGCCACAAAATGTTTTTATTGTTCAAATTTCTTAAAATCAGCATCATGGCTTGTCGGACAAAGCAACAGTAACTAAGGGGGCAGCTCTTTGCGAAGGGTCAGTTTTCAGCATCATTACTCCAGTCTTCAGTGTCACATGAACCTTCAGAATTCAGTCTAATACACTTACATGAAAAAACTTAATATTTTGTTGAAACCATACATCTAATTATTTAATATATAATTTAATATTTAATTGATTTACCAATTTTCTCAAATTTTTTATTCATTTCTAATCATTTAAACTGGCATATAGAGGTATTGGTTTTTACATTGGCATTTCCAATCACATATAACTGATTTAGATGTGTTGATGTGTTTGTGTAAGTATGCAAGTGTTTTCTATCTCCATGACAGCGCTTCACAGCCACAAAAATGAGGCGTACAAGCAATTCTTCTGTTTGTCACTTAAATAGTGTGAAATCTTCTTTTGTTGCTCTCCTTCTGTTCATTTCAGCACAGATGTCAAATGTCACGAGCAAAGCTAGTGGCAGGCTTTTCAACAATGTGAACTTTAAACAAAATAACTGAGTCATTCTTTGAGGCTTTGCTATGAAGGTCCAGTTTTTTTGGTCTTGTGATTTTCCACAATAAAAAAGACATGTGCTCCATGGCCTGCACAGTAAGAATTTTGTTCTTCTGTGTTTGCAGTGTAAAATCTTGCCAAGAACCAAGAATTATTGATTTGAAAAGCAGGTAATTTTGTGCCAGTTTTGTGAAAAGTGAGATTTGCAAAAAAAAGTGAAATGCCGTTTAAAGCTATGTTATACCATTCTTTGGGCAGTTTACTGTGGATTCAGTCACTTCAAGCACAAGAGAATGTCCTGATGTAGAATGGGAGGCTGTATTTATTGTTTCTGGAATTAGGCCCTTTTCTGCTCGCTGTTCATCCATTAGCATTGTTTGCGTTTGTCATAAATCTGTTTACAAGTCCAGTGGCCACTTTAGGAGAATTAGCTTGACTTTATTAGCCAGCAGGACAAGTAAGTGCAATATGGTTTTATTCAGAATGGGAGAGAGAAAGAGAAAGGAGAGGAAGCGCAGAAAGGCTTTTAAGGAGACGGATCAGAATTTTAGTGGGTCTTGAACGCACAAAGCAAGCCAATGGCTTTGGCAAGCGTTCGGTGTGCCGCCATCTCTATTTACATGCTCTCGTCAAAGGGCACTCTGAAAAATGAGCTTGCAGGATGGAGATTTTTATTTGCATGGGCCAGCAATATTCAGCCTTTTCTCCTCCTTTTCCACCCTATTCTTTCTTCTCTCTTGAGAAAACTTGCTTATTTATAAGGAGGCAGCAGCAGCAAACAAACTCTTAAAATGAAGGTTGGAAACTTGAGGTCGCTGCTGACTGACGGGTAATTTTTGGAGGGATGGAGGGGGCTGATGTTTATGGGTGGGGCTTTGTGGAAGCTGCAACCATTTCCACTCCTGCTCTCCTATCACTTTCCTTCACTCATTCCTGGATAAAGATTGATTGATGACATGAGATGTTGGAGCCTGTGTGTGTGCTGAACGGGCACATTAACATGAAGACAATCTCAAGAGCACATCATTGTGGTATTTCCTGTGTGAGCACCTTTTTCTTTCTCGTTGTCTTCAGTTTTCTCCATGGTAACTCAGTTGAGATCTCCCATTAATGGTGTCCCAGATTAAGGCAGGTAAATTCATTATCACACACAAAGGACTTCTCCAACACCTCGCCTATTATAAGCAATTGTTCTTTGGACACCCGGGAAGCATAATTATGAAATATCCAGGGAAATGTTGATAGACTTCTCCTCAAGATATTATCTGTGATGTCCACTCACTGAAGTTTCCACTAATTAATGAAGAAAGGCTTTTGTTGAAACTGACGTTAAAGAGTGTGAAGGCAGCAGACTAGCACATTCAGGCCTACTTTACTTGGACTGTATAATATTGTTACACCAGTGTGGTCTAGACACCGGAATTGGCTCTTTAAAATGCCAACAGTGCATTCGATTACAAAGTTTGTCAAGATATATTCCCCATTTGCTGAATTACAGTTCAGTTACAATCAGGGGGCCACTCTAAAACCCCCCACCCTTCAAACTTGATTTTGGCCAAGTAATCGACTGGAATCCCCCCGCTGAACATCTCTTTTCAAACCCAGCCAGCCAACATCCGGTTTTATTCTAATATAGAAATGGATGCTCTTTGCAGCAGATACAAATACAGATTACAGTTTCTTTCTTTTGCACTGATGATATATCATGTGCTTCAGTTGGGGGTCGGCAGAAGGACAAATGTAGCATTGGCTATTCACTAAATAATACATCCTTGCTTGTGTGTTCCGCATTGAGGAATTGTGGGTTTGAGTAGCTCATGCTCATAGGCGAAGATCTACAACTCCAGACGCTTTCACAGCATGAGGGTGATACCAATGGCAGCAGACATGTTTAAATGAGTGAGGTGTTTGTTTCTTCGTATCCTTTTCTTCTTTTTTCCTCAGTCACTTGGGCTTTCTCTAGGCAGGCTCTGGATTTATACAAGTTGACAATAGGCGGCTTTGCAGGGCTGGTTTTATTGATTTTCATTACCGACCTCTCCAGTGCCACATGAGATCAGCCCTAATGACATCAGCTTTCATCAACACTGCACTAAAGAGTGTGTGATGTGCGTGCGTGTGTGTGTGTGTGTGTGGGGGGGGGGGGGGGGGGTGGTTCATTGTTTATCTTGGGCAAACTAGTAGCATTTCTCTTTTTTTCAAATATTAAACGGAAAGTTCATGCAAAAGTAAACATTTTCTCAATGACTATCTTTTTTTCCTGTGGACCTCAAAAAGAGAATGGAGCTGAATATCCAAGGAGCTGTTTTTCATACAATAAAAATTAATGGGTAAAAAAAAATAAAATACTGACTCATAAAAGTAGTCCACACCACTCATGCACTATATTCAAAGTAATCTGAAGTCACACAATAGCTTTGTGTGAGGAACTGAAGTTGTTTTTCATTAAAAATTGCATTGAAAGTCTTTGTTTATACAGTCGTGGTCTCCATTCACTGTCATTGCATGAAAAATAACTGTTTACTAATTCTTTAATACATATCATCTTTTGTGTTCCATGGCAGAAATAAAGTTTTAAACAGGTTTGGAATGACTAGAGGATGAGTAAAATTTTAGCAATTCTTTCTTGTCTTTTTATTCTTTTCAAACTAATAAGGTAATCTATTATTGTTCATAATATTTGTTACGTGATCCTCAGTTTATGAGCTCATATAAATGATGAACAGGACAAAAGTGCAGGAACAGATGCATGATTAATCGTAACAGTAAAAATCTCACCTGCCTCGTCTGTGTGAACTCTTCTCTATCATATGACTGTTGGAATGAACAGATGAACTTACATAGAGGAAAAGATAAAAAGACACTCAAGAGCAGAAGGAATGGGAATCATAAATATATCTGTCCAGACGATTTCAGCTTGACTCCACTGCTGTATATTTTCACCCTCTCAGAGTAGAATGGCTTTAAAATAATATTTGAAGTTGATGTGATCTGTATCACTTTACAACAAGAGTTTCCAGAAGGAATGGTGCTGGTATAAGAGAAACGATAAAAGTTTATAGACGTGGATCTCTTTTTCATGAGGAACGGATACGAACGAGACCTGTGGGAAATAGTAAAAAGACCTGGTGTGGCTGATCCAAGAGCTGCTGTAATAAAATAAGACATCATATTGATATAATATAGCCAGTTTGGTTTGGTGTGTCAGAGGGGAGATGGAGAAGTAGAAAGTCTGATGTTCACTAGATGTGTGAAAGATTAAGATTATTGTGTTGTTGTTTTTTTTTGTTTTGTTTTGTTTTTTTTATTTATTTTTTTAATTATTATTATTTAAATAATTAAATATGAAATAAAATGAATGAGAATTATTATTTTTTTCCTGAACACCTTCCTTCATGCAGAATTTTGTGGAAATCAGTTGAGTAGTCTGTGAGAATAATGTTTTAATTGTTTGATCAAAATTCCTCCCAAGATCAGAAAATCTAAAACATAGACATTATAGATGCAAGAGACAAATTGTGACCCTGGACCACAAAACCGGTCATAAGGGTCATTTTATTTTAAACTGAGATTAATACATCATCTGAAAGCTGAATAAATAAGTTTTCCATTGATGTATGTTTGTTAGGATATAACAATATTTGACCGAGATACAACTATTTTAAAAATCAGGAATCTGAGGGTGCAAAAAATATAAATATTGAGAAAATCACCTTTAAAGTTGTCCAAATTAAGTCCTTAGCACACATATCCACTCACAAAAATAATGTTTTTATAAATTACGGTAGAAAGTTTACAAAATATCTTCATGGAACATGATCTTTACTTAATATCCTAATGTTTTTTGGCATAAAAGAAAAATTGATAATTTTGACCATACAATGTATTGTTGGCTATTGCTACAAATATACCCGTGCAACTTATGACTGGTTTTGTGGTCCAGGGTCACAATTTGTTATTCATGGAAATTGGGATATACTATTCAAAAGTGTCAGTAAGACACTGAAGGCTGGGGTATTGACTGCTGAAAATAACATAAATAATATAACAGGAATCATTTATATTTTAAAATGTATTTAAATAGAAAACATAAACTATAATAATATTTCACATTTTTGATCAAATAAATGCAGCCTTGGGGAGCAGAAGACTTCTTTCAAAAAAAATAAAAAATAAAAAAAATACATAAAAAAACAAACAAAATCCAAACTGTTGAATCTATAGCTCAAATTGGTCAGAAGTGCTGTGCTTTTATATTTGAAATTTTTAATACACCTTTTTCTAACCACAACATTAATTCATCTCATAAATCATATTCAATTCAGCCACATAAATAACTGTATAGTCAGGTAAATAACTTTGTCAATAACTTTATAAAAGACAAAGTTTTACTTAACAGTGAAGAAAAGAACGTTCTACTCTTTGGATCTCTGCAGTAGGTCTAAGATTATAAGTCAGAGACTTTAAGTTTGAGAAATAATCAGAGTATTGAGACTCTGACCAGCCTAAGCCCCTCCAAATCTGGTGTCAGCATATTTGGCACGGATCATCTGTGAAAAAACAGTTCAAACTCTTGCTAGGCTTTGGTGAAAACAGTGGGCTGTGTTTCTTTCACACACTGTCTCTGTCTTCCTGTCCATCACTTCATGGCCAAAATGTAATCAAAGCTCGGAGCGCACGACTAATGCTTTCTTAATGAGTGCTAAACAAACTGCTGGCCCCCTCTCGCTGTCTGTCTCTCACTATTCATCTTTCTATCTCTACCTCTATCTCTCTCTCTCAGGAGAAGTGTCATTATCTCTTTGATTAAGGAGGAAATTGTGCTTATATAAATGTGATGCTGATGTGATTGAGAATTCAGTTCGTTCATTTAAAGGACAAAATCTTTACCCCACCTAAAACAGACCCTAAGTGAAACATTCTCATCACACACCAAATCAATGCATGGTGCTTGACAATGCATTGCAACCTCACAAAATTATCTTCATGTCTGCCTGTAATCAGCCTATGGAGATGAAATATGTTTGTTTTATTTTTCTTGACCATGAGGAATGATAACTGAGAGCTTTTTTGTATATCTACCAGCAGGTCTCTCCGCTAGCTTTGTGGTTTTGATTTGATCTGTGTTTGTTTGGCTTATGTTTACACAAAGGGCCTTTTTTGGTTTGCGCTTATTTATGTTAGTAAACCTCTGTTTGCTCAGGTTCACCCAGCTGTGTTAAATGTATGTCCACCGTATGTGCATGGTGGTTTAGTGGTTTTCATGGTCATGACAAAGACTAAATAAAGGACTGAAAGAGACAGAGGAAGAGAGAATGACTGCATCTTTGTGGAAATCTGTCCTGTGCTTTCTCAATGAAGCTAAACACTACAATACTGAATATGATTAGTCTTTTGTCTTGTTTTTATTTGCATACTGAATTGTGATCATTTACATAGATTAAAAGCCTAAATTCTAAACTAACCTTGATCTGTTTTTTCTTCTTCTTCCCCTCTCTCTCTCTCTCTCTCTTCATTCTCTTCCATCTGTGATATTTAGAAATAGTTCAGGTAATATGCATGCTTTTTAAAAACCAGGTCAGTATTTGTATTCACTGTCTTCTGGAAGTTTGAACGGGAAAAGTCAAGTGTCTTGAACAACTACGGTTTAGTCAATATTCACATTTCCTAAACGGCCACTGGGACCGTCGTTTCATTAGAGGTGCAGAAAATATTGACCGCAAAGTAGACAAATCGACACAGGCGACGTTCTTGATGCCTGGTGGGGAATCTCAGTGTTTGTAAGTCTAGTGAGCGCTAGTGATTTATAAAGACTAATGTTACAGGAATAGTTCACCCAGAAATTATAATTCTGTCATCATTTATCATTCTCATGCCATTCCAAATCTGTGTGACTTTCTTTCTTGGTCCTTGGTTCCCATTCATTTTTATAATATAAAAAAAGAGCAGCAGGTCTGGAACGACATGAGGGTGTGCAAATAAAGACAAAGTTTCCATTTTTGGGTGAACTATTCATTTAACCCTAACCTATCCTTATTTCTCTCTCTCTTTCTTCCTGGATCATAAATAAATAGATAGAATGAGAAGCAGACGTGCTGCCTGGTGTACTCTAGATGACACCTCCTTCAGCAGAGCCCTACTGTGACGGCCTATTACAAGGCCAGACTGACTTTGTTTTCTTAAGCACGGCAATGCCCTTCGTAACTCGTGATAAGCTCACAAAATGAGGGATTGGAGAAGAGAATGAAAAAAAGGAGTGAAAAGAAAGACCACTCGATTGAAATAAATGTTTGTGTAACATCATCTCAAGATTAAATGCATATAAATTAAGAAGGGAATTCTGTTTAGACATCAGTGAGCATATTCTCCATTACAATACAATCTAAAAGAATGTTTTAGTTAAAGGAACACTCCACTTTTTTTGAAAGTAGGCTCATTTTCCAACTCCCCTAGAGTTAAACAGTTGAGTTTTACCGTTTTCGAATCCATTCAGCCGATCTCCGGTTCTGGCGGTACCACTTTTAGCATAGCTTAGCATAGTTCATTGAATCTGATTAGACCGTTAGCATCGCGCTTAAAAATGACCAAAGAGTTTTGATATTTTTCTTATTTAAAACTTGACTCTTCTGTAGTTAAATCGTGTACTAAGACCAACAGAAAATGAAAAGTTGCGATTTTCTAGGCTGATATGGCTAGGAACTATACTCTCATTCCGGCGTAATAATCAAGGAACTTTGCTGCCGTTCCATGGCTGCAGCAGTGCAATGATATTACGCAGCGTCTCTCACAAACGTCTCCATGGTTGCAAGGCATGTTCCCTGTGCAAGCAGGGGCTCACGGGCGCTGCGTAATATCATTGCGCTGCTGCAGCCATGGAACGGCAGCAAAGTTCCTTGATTATTACGCCTGAATGAGAGTATAGTTCCTAGCCATATCAGCCTAGAAAATCACAACTTTTTATTTTCTGTCGGTCTTAGTACACAAGTTAACTACAGAAGAGTCAAGTTTTAAATAGGAAAAATATCAAAACTCTTTGGTCATTTTTAAGCGCGATGCTAACGGTCTAATCAGATTCAATGAACTATGCTAAGCTATGCTAAAAGTGGTACCGCCAGAACCGGAGATCGGCTGAATGGATTCGAAAACGGTAAAACTCAACTGTTTAACTCTAGGGGAGTTGGAAAATGAGCCTATTTTCAAAAAAAGTGGAGTGTTCCTTTTAAAGTTACTTTTTTTTTTTTTATTACCCCATTATAAATGATCTCATTGGCCAAAGTCAAATCGTTGTTTGAGCATGTGAATATATTGAATAAGTAATTTAAAGATAGTCTGATGAAAGATGGCAAGAAACATAGATGTTTTTTTGTTTTTTATCTGATGTAATTTGAGAGAATGAAATCAAAGAAATTGAAGCGCTCTAATGTGACCGTCTAACGATGGAACTGTTTGTGTTTACATAAGCATACAGTTCCCATCCTCTGATCTTTCCAGTCACGAAACTCTCCCCAAGCCTGTTAAATGAGATGCTGGGTATATTCTAATAACTTACTTAGTGGAAAATGTACAATTATAAGTTTACTTATCTAGACTTTTTTTCTCCATTAGAACTGATAATATGTGAACTACAACTCATATTGAGTCTCCAAAATAAGTGTTTTACTTAGAGACTCGCTAATTGTGGCATTTGTGATATTAAAGGCAATAGTGGAATTAAAGATTTGCAGTTATTTATAGCGCTAAAGTACTTTCTCCTATCCCAGTTGTAAACACAAAGTGCTTTGTGGTGCTATCAAAATCTGTTTATTTGAGCCTGACACAGGAATACTGTCTCAGCCATTAGTGTGGGTTATAGGGATGGGACTATCTGATTGTACAACCAATGACAAGGGGAGTGTTTGGGAGACCTGTTTGAAAACAATCTTTTTTTTCTCCTTTTTCTCCATTTTGGGATGCAGTGGTGGTTTCTAGCTGCAATGAAAGTCGGCATGAAATGAAAATGTAAATGCATGTGAGCTGTGCTGGCAAAATGAGTTGCAATGAGCAAATTTTCAAAAATGAGTTATTGTTATTTACAACCTCCAAATTGATGTATGATTTGTTGGAATCAGAGACAAAATGACTGAGCTATACCTGTTTGAAGTCGATAGAGTCAGCACAGTCAATTTTGAGAAAAATCGAGTTAAAGTTTTCTGAAGGTTCCAAAACAAAATCACCTAGCAGCAACCCTACCTTTAAATCCCTGTTAATAACACCTAATTCGGCACACACCTTGTCAAAGCCAAATATCTATAGGAAAATATAATATTTAACTTTTTGTTTCAATATTGTACTTCAATATTTTGAACTGTAATTCGGTTTATATGTGTATCTCTCTTTGTGCGGGCGCTTCGGATCTGTCAGTCAGCACGAGTAAGATCGATTTGTTTACATCAGCATGAGTTTGAAAATAACATTTCATTGGTTCAGACTCATGCCATCTAAAATTTGCTATGAATATTCACAAAGTTGGAATGCTTCGCCTTTAAAACGATACCAAACATAGATTAATGAGGAAATTGCTGAGGGGAAGTGGTGAAGTGAGCAGAGAAAAACAGCATTTTTCATGGACGAAGGAAAAGTACTCCTCTCAGAAAACATACAAATAAAGATACTTTTAGATGTTTAATTGCTATGTGAAGTATTTGGATTGCTAGATGAGGGCTTAATGAACTCATTTTTGTGAACCTCAAATTCGACCGAAATCAACATTTTTGACTTGTTTTGCCTGTAGCTTGTAATTAGCCCATGCGTATTCCAACTCATTTTGCCAGCATGGGTCACACATTATTGATGAAAAATTCATCCATGTATACCTGACTTCTCCATTCATTCAGTCTGCTTAAACCCCATCACTTCATCGACTGCAAGTCTGCACTCATTTTTGAGTGCAGTGGCCAAAATTCAATTAACAACCAATGGATAGAAACAAGAGAAAACATTTAGATAATAACTCAGATGTATGAAACAATACTTAAGTAAAGATATGTCACTATTTCTGTTTCATTGCAACTTTGATAATTTAACAAATGCTATTATTGTAAGAGCCCGGCACCATCATCATTATCTCTTTAGTCTTTCTCTCTTTCTTTGCTCATTCTGCCCCCTCATCCTTCTCTCTCTCCTGCTGTTTGTTCAGTCTAGAGGTTGTTATTCACTGTTGAGTTTGAACCTCCAGATTCCAGCTTCAGCCCCAGCAGGCTGTTCCTCTGCTAGCCTAGGTCACCTGCTCCCCGCCTGGCCACTGTAACTCCATCCGTCCCCCTTATGTTTCCTCTGGGGTGGAGGTGATGTTGAGATGGGGGACGCCCAAGGAAGGCTCATAAAGGATGACTGTTCTTCAGGCAGGGTTACCGGTGGAGATGTGGAAGAGGTTGACAGGTTGATCGTTCTGCAGGAAAAATCAGTGCTGAGACTGACAGAGAGCAGTAAATCATCTGGAACAGAAAGTGTTGGATTCAAAGACAGCGTTCTGTGTGAAACTAGCTTGTGGCAGTATTGATTAAACAGGTTGTCTATATGGTCAGCTCTGAGACAAATGAACAGGATGCAACTGGAAACTGGGACAGCAGCGTATCTCTATGAATTTCTTTTACTGTGAAAATCACAATAGGAGTGGCTGACCAATAAGTGGATGTATGTATTATGTCTTATGTTATATATATATATATATATATATATATATATATATATATATATATATATATATATATATATATATATATACAAATTGCTTATTGGTCAGCCACTCCTATTGTGATTTTCACAGTAAAAATTTTTTTATATATATTATGGAATCGCAAAGGCTGTGATTATTTTTTTTATGTGTCATGTGATTATTTTTTATATTTTTTTTATCTTGTCAATGAAGTATGGCTGCAAATGCTAATCCTTCTGAAAGCACTGCGAGTTTGAGTTGATTATAATGTAAATTTGAAAAAGCAACACGAGTCAAAAATTTTTCCAGACATGAGAAGCATTTATTAACATCTTATCCAACAAAAGACAACATTTAATAACATGTTTTTACTCCAATATCTCTTCATGATAACAGTTGAGCATCTTTCTGTGAGATGATGTGGCTTCTTACACAGAATTATACAGTTATGTTTATTACTCATGTTTAATCAATCAAAGTGTTTCAATCTTCTGTTTATTCAGCCTGGTCTCATTGTTAATACGTAGTTATTAATACGTAACTTTAAAAGACACAAAACGTACATATTTGTACGTTTTGAATGGTGCTAAAACGTACAAATACTGACGTAATTATGGCACCAAAACGTAAACATACTTACGTTTTTACTGCGAATAAAACGTAAAATATTTACGAATCTTTCATGTCATAAAAATATATGCATAAAATATATATAAATGTTCCCTTTTTAACATTTTTAGATGAATTTAATATCCCTAAACCCCACCCCGAACCTAAACCTACCCATTTTATACATAATGTTAAAAGAATAAATCATAATGGACAGAAATGTGTAGGAAAATGACAATTTTAGTAAAAATATGACATTAAAACGATATTTTGAGCCACTTATCCTACACCTACCCCTAAACCTACCCATAACAATTTCTTAAAACTACATAACGTTACTGTTAATAAATGAAAAACAGACAAACAAGCGTAACGTTAATCACAATCATTTATTTTTTGCAAATATGTCAAAAGTGGTACCAAAAGTTAAAATGATGATGAGTTCCAGTCGCAGTCCTCTCTGGCTGTAACGTAATAGTTTTTATAGGGTACAGAGCAGAATATAATTTATTAATCCGTGAAATTATGAATCTGTCTTCTCTCCGTGAAGGCGCGCACTCATTTCAAATGTCAATCCACTGAAACACGGCATATCGCAATCTGCGACGAAGCAGGTGAGAACCAATGAGCGTTCGATATCAGTGCCGTAAATCATGTCGTAACGCTTCTCGAGGGTGGCGCAGGCGCACTGGCGCTATTTTTTAAATTTGAATCATAACGTGCGCGGGCTTTGATTGTGACGGTTGCTGTTGCTGAAAATGAAGGTGAAGATCGACAGATAAAGGGCTGAATTTGAATCTGTTCCTCGCAAACATATGGATTCTAAAGATATGGAGTACAGCAAACAAATAAAATGGGTGTGAATTGTTAATTTATGTTGTGCTTTGGTGTATCTTATGGTTGTATTGTCAGTCACTGCATAGGAAAAAAATCTCACAGCAAAATATTACAAAACGATTATAGAAATGTTATTCATTTTAAGGTTTCAAAGTGTAGTCTCGTTTAACATTTATGTAACGTTAATGACAATTGAACACAACATATTTGAATCATTAAAGCCACGATTTTAATATTAATACATGGTAATTCATATACATTCACACTTTACGTTAGATGTTTTACGTTTTTTAAGCTGCTAATACGTAAGTATTTGTACGCTTTAGTGCTATAAATACGTCAATGTTGTACGTTTTTGTGTGTATGAAAACGTTAGTAAATGTACGTGTGGTAGAACCACACTTCACGTAAAAATACACACGTATTCTCATGAGATCACGTTGGTTTATTCAGCTAAAGCAATATGAAGTGTGTTATCTACTTCTGCGGCAGGGCATATTTTAAGTTTCTGTGCAAGAGCGCCCTCTGGCTTTCAAATGGAGATGCATTTACTACTGAACACAGAGCAGTACAGCTCTGACAAGCTGCAAATTAATAATTGCAGCCTTTGCCAAATCATGTGTGATTTAATCACGATAAATTGTGCAGCTCTAGAGAATCTCTAAGTTCTTTAATTTTAAATTTTAATATTTGTATTTTATTTATATATATATATATATATATATATATATATATATATATATATATATATATATATATATATATATATATAATATATATATACACACATTACCTTGTCATATCTATTATCATGCTAAACTCTTCCGAGAGTTGTCATGATAGAAATAAAAAATTTTCATGGTGGTCTGTTATTGTGCTATCATTGATTTCAGATTTACCCCTAAATATTTCATAAAACAAAACAAACTGTGGTTGACTGATTTACATGTGGTCAGACAGTCTTTTCCTGTCTAACTGGGTGGCTCTTGGCCCGAATCTGCTGTAAGTGGAACAGACTTTGTCTCGATAGTCAAAAGTCTGTCTATGCAAGACTATCACGAGTGATCAGATCTGATGCTGATGTCATAGCTGCTGTCGGCCAGAGTTCACAGACAGAAGCTCTGTTGCCAGATTGATGCTGTCATTTTGGTATTCTGTGGGTCATAACGTTTGCTGCACCTCAAGCACCAGCTTTACTTTGTCTCTGAAACAACTCTTGTTTTAAAAATGTCTTTCCCCACTATGTCCTCTATTTCTCGCGCCCACTGATATGAGTCACAAACTCATTCAAAATCTCTTTTTCTTTCAGATGTTCCATTTGTAGCTCACTTTTGGTGCATAGCGGGCAACACTTTTAAATTCGTCTTTGGACCGCAGAGACAATACGAAAGCATTTCCATGGAGATGCTGAAGACATGAGGCATTGCTGCTATTCTGTCCAGCTGTGCTGCTTCCTTCAAAGCCAGACGAGCATGGAATTAAAGAACCCTGCCGACACCTCGCTTCTTCCTCCCACCTGTTCACCTCTCTTTCTCACTTGTTTTTTTTTTTTTTTTTTTTTTCATTTTACAGCATACAGAGGCTGTTTTAAACTGCAAACAACTTTCCCTGATGAGGAAAAAAGTGGTAAAAATGGGTGAAAACCTGGGTGTGAAGACAGAGAAAAGAAAATGATAAAGACATCTTGAATTTGGGATAGCGCTGTTTTAATTAACATACCTTTTTATCACACTCAAACCTTGAAGTGCGACTGGATTGGAATAATGAGGGCTTAAAATACAATTACAGGCAGCTGGAAAAAAAGACATAATGGTCACATTGTAAAAGATTTCTATTAAAGAGCTGAACAAGTCAAAAGAAAAACCTCTTAAGGAAACTTAAAAATGAGAACCTCATTTCCTCAAGCTCACCATTAGCTCTGGTAGTTTGGCTTTCCAAATTTATAGGCCATTATTTTATTAAAGAACAAAACTATATTTAAATACTATATTTAAAAAAAAAAACAAAAAAAAAAAAACGTATATACTCATAATCCACTTTGTTTTTGCAGTTAACATCTAGCATATGTACCTTTGCTTAATAGCTTTTTTTTATGTTCATCTAACATATATATATATAACCATGGTACAGTCTTAAAGTCATTTTAAAAAAAAATCTAATGCCTTCTACCTTTAAAAAATGCTTCACCACTGCCACACGGTACTATATTCTAGGTATTTTCACCTATTTTTACCAGTATTTATGCTGAAGAGGAAGCTGCATCATTGAATAACCATCTAGCATACCACAAAAAGGAGCATTAATGTTTTTACACTGGAATCAAAATCATGGGAAACAGTATATCACATGTATGAAAGTTTAATGTTGGTTAACATTGGTTTAATACAGCTGGATGAAAGCAAGACACATGCTGATTGACAACAGCAAAGTGTTTAGACTGCCCGGTTTAAACATTTTAAAATGACAGAAATACAGAAAGATTGAACTGCTAGATTTCCTGAAATAACACCGTTTCCATCAGCGCCATTACTAACATTCATGCACCGTGTGACTTCCCGTGGACGGGGCTGTGGCACCCCCGAGATTTGTGGTACAGTATAAGCTATACTATTCCTCACCATGTTTCCTGTTCTCAGATAGGTACAGGCTCAAAGAACATGTTATGCAGTCCTCTTTGATATTCTGTAAAGATTTGTGTAATTGATATTGACTGGAATATATTCCAGCAGTCCAAATGACTGACATTAGCTAATGGTAAAATGATTAAGTTTGGGCCTGGTTATTTATATAATATTCAGTGTTAATGAGTAAGTGGGGTAATGAATTATATTTCTTGACAACCTCTAATCTTTTGAATTGCTCAGTCCTCTATAGCTGATTTAATAGATTTGATTTCTATGACTGCTCGGGTGGAAACAGAGGTTAACTGGATTGATCCAACATTTTTTCATTATTCTGATTGTTTTGTACATGTGATTGATGGATGAGGAGTGAAGATTGCTCCACCCACTGCCTCATGACTCATTTCCAGTAGTGTTTTTGACATGTGTTTTCTCTAAATACTTATTTTATTTTAACTTGACAGTCATATTTGGTTGTGGAAATGAATTACTATATTGATTGATTTCCATTGGAGACCTTGCGCTGAAGTCTTCAAATAAGTTCAACATTTTCCAAGCATAATGTTTCTATCTAAGCAGGGAATATCACTTGTAGTTTCTTTTCAAGTGTAAATCTTAAAGTTTTATTGACAGATCTCTCAAAATGTGATGTCATCTTAATCAGCATCATAATTGTTATCATTTTTTATTTATTGCACGCTGGATTTTTCTGCCTGGTTAAAACTCTCTTCTCCAGAATCTGATGAATAATTGCTGTTATGATCGATAGAATATACACAGACATCTTTTTTAAATGACATTTTGTTTACCTCCTGGTTTCCATCTGTGTTAATTGTTGCAGGCAAATAGTATTACATTTTGTGAATAAGGTGCTAACATTAATAAGCAATCAATAATGATTTACTTACAGAAGAGACGTGTTTGCACTAAAAAGTAATGTCTTCATTTAAATAATCACAACGCAATACTATTTTTGTGCATTTAGAACCCTGTCTGAATTGTAGATATTTGATGAATAAGACAAGTGTCCCAATCACCTTTTTTTTTTTTTTTTTTTTTAATTTATTTTGATGCAAATACAAGAATGTACATGTAAAGTATTAAAATAATGTTGATATGGGAATTTGTGTGAGTAAGAGTGTAAATATGTGCCAAATAGAGACCAAAGAATGTTCATTGGGATTAATTGTATGTCTCGCACAGGGAAAAAGTGTGGATGTTTGTGGAATGTTTGCATATTTTATGCAAACAAATTGCTAATCACTTTCCGATATACTTGAGTTTTCTAACTCTTTTCCTTTGACTTAAAATAATTTGGACTCTTGGGTTTAAAAATATTTTTTAAAAGAAAACAGGCATATGGATAGAGTTTAATATTTTGTCTTCAATGCCAGTTGACAACAGCTTTGTTGTGCTAGCGCACTGATATGTGGACATGTGGCCGATAGCTTAAACCTTAAAAAGAAAAAACAATTCTACCACTCACCAAAGAAACAAACTTTTCTGTCATCAGGTAAATGTTTGTATCTTATGTGAGTAGTGTATTGAGACCTCGTCCTGCAATCAGGTGCAGTGTTGTGGCTCTCCAGGTTGGATTGGATTAAATTTTGTAATTCTGCTTTCCCTGAATGGGCAAATGGTCTGTTAAATGGTGTCTAACACATTAGCTTAACAGCACATGTGGCCTCTTTTTTGATTTTTCCCTTCATCTCCCTCCCTCAGGAAGCTGGTCAGACCAGACCAGAAAATGCAGTTTCTTCAACAGTGTTTCTTCAACAAACTTTGACATGGACAGAGAGCAGATATCCACCTGAATACCTTTGATGAGGAACACACATGTATGAACATATGCAATTCAACTAAAAAAGAGAAATAAGCACTTCAAAGAAGCTCAAGGTATTTACATATGGCCAGGAAACATTGCTTCACACACCCTCTCACACGAAATCCACTCTCTGTGCCATTTTATGCTCTTCTGATGCTGTATTAGAAGTAAACAACCAGTTAATCATGCGTTAAATAAAGCTCACCATGTCCAATGACTAAAAGTGTGTAAAATCTCACTTAGTGAATCTCTTCATTATGGAGATTTGATTAGCATCGGCTGTGCGCTAACCGTGAGTCGCAGGTGTAGTGTGTTTACAGACAATAGCTCTTTTCCACAGCCTAGTGAGCTTCCTTGCTGAATACTGTCTACATTGGCAGCTGTCTTCTATGCCAACATCGAAACTGGAAATGAAAACCGATAAGAAGGTGATTTGGAGCAATCTATATACTTAGTGTAGCAACTCCACATCACACCTCACAAATAGTTATCTGCAGTGATGGCCAACTGAGAAGTTAACATCACTCTGGTTACCTTGACAAAAACCCAATAAGAATTTTCCATTGGCTTTGGGATTATTGTGGAAAATAACATGTTTTCCTGTTCGGTGTGATGACATTTAATGTCCCTGACAACCTCTGTAGTTCCATTTAACCACTTGTTAGCAACCCCCTTTTTCAAGACCAGTAAAAACTTAACAAGGGGGGTATTACTTATGTATTTTATGTTGTAGAATAAAATGTGAAAATATCTCAAGCATGTGTTGATACCAGACCATATTTAAAACACTAATTGACTTTGGGACGATGAAACAATAGTGCTAAGTTGCTTACTTGTTTCTGGGTTTTGGCCTATGTCATCACAGAACTATAGTATTGCAGACTCAACTCTCAAATCATTTTAAATGACTTTTGTTAGCATGTTTCTAAGCAGACATCATGATACTCCAACCCAGAGGTCTTCCCATTAATATTTAATCTCTTCAAAAATTTATGTGGAAAATACAAAGATGTGTACAATATTACATTTAGTTATAAAGCTAAATGTAAATATTTTTTCTTTCATTAAAGGTGTTCAGTACATGAGTTCAGTACTTGGAAATGACATACAGTGAGTCTCAAACATCATTGTTTCCTCCTTATGTAAATTTGATTTATTTAAAAGACCTCCGAAGAACAGGCAAATCTCAACATAACACCGACTGACGTAACAGTCGGGATCATTAATATGTACGCCCCCAATATTTGCATATGCCAGCCCATGTTCAAGGCATTAGATAAGGGCAGGCAGTATTAATGTCTGGATCTGTGCACAGCTGAATCATCAGACTAGGTAAGCAAGCAAGAATAGCGAAAAATGGCAACAATAACTGACATGATCCATGATAACATGATATTTTTAGTGATATTTGTAAATTGAAATGTTTCGTTAGCATGTTGCTAATGTACTGTTAAATGTGGTTAAAGTTACCATCGTTTATTATTGTATTCACGGAGACAAGAGTCGTCGCTATTTTCATTTTTAAACACTTGCAGTCTGTATAATTCATAAACACAACTTCATTCTTTATAAATCTCTCCAACAGTGTGTAATGTTAGCTTTAGCCACGGAGCACTATCAAACTCATTCAGAATCAAATGTAAACATCTAAATAAATACTATACTTACATGATCTGATGCATGCATACAGCATGCATGACAAACATTTTGTGAAGGGTTCCATTTTGAGGGTTATATTAGCTGTGTGAACTTTGTTTATGCAATGTATTAGAGTCGTGAGCCCAGGGGCGGGGAGCACGAGGATTTAAAGGGGAAGCAGCCTGAATCCATTCCGTGGACACCTTAGACTTATATTACATCTTGTGAAAAAGAATTCTAGGCCACCTTTAAATGCGTTACTCTCTCTCTCCATCTCTCTCTATCTCTCTCTCACTCACTCTCTCTCTCTATATATATATACATACATACATACATATATATATCCTGTTCTTTTCCCCTTTTACTTCTGTTATTGTGAGTTTTCTCTCTCTCTCTCTGTCTCTTCCTCTCCCACATCCCTCCGTCCTCATCTTTTTGAGCGGGGGCAGATGGAGGGAGCGCAGCTTCATTTAATGGTCAGTTTAGCTAAAGCGTTAATGGCCGCTGAGAGAGTGACAGGGAGCTAATGAGTGCTTCATTTGGCCAATCAGATCTATTTCTGCCGCGCATAATAAGCGTCTCGCCACCGGTTGCTGTGGCAGCATCGCCAAGGTAATTGCACCTTTCAAGCATGCTGGGATAGATTCAAACAAGAGAGAGGAAGAGAGAGAAACGAAAGGAAAGCACCCAAAAAGAACACTAAAGCATATTCTGAGTGAGCCTTTCTTCAAGACATGGTGTATCTATTTCACAAACATGTTCAAAAATTTTCATTGGGAACCAAACAGGGGATAGACAATGAAACTGAAACGCTAATATAGTGCATGCCAATATAGTGTCGAAGGTTTCACATCTATATATGCACAGCCTTGTGGCCAATCATCACTGACTGCACATTCCATCAGGAAGAGCAGAGTGTTGAAGGTTGAATTTGCAGAGCAATAGCACAGCTGAACATAAAATATTGCAGTTCACACAACAGGGGAGACATGTCAGAGTTCAAAAGAGGACAAAT
Organism: Chanodichthys erythropterus; assembly: GCF_024489055.1. Taxonomy (NCBI): domain Eukaryota; kingdom Metazoa; phylum Chordata; class Actinopteri; order Cypriniformes; family Xenocyprididae; genus Chanodichthys; species Chanodichthys erythropterus. The sequence goes on from NC_090234.1 coordinate 27,749,610, forward strand.
TGTTGGTGCTCGTCTTACTGGCTCATTTGTGACCAGGACAGCAAGTCTTCGTAGTGTATCGAAAGCCACCATGGCACCAAAAATACTTGCTGTCCTGGTCTCCAGGGTAATGTCGACATACCACTAAGACAAACATCAAACAGGAGACAAAGAAAGAGGAAGTTGTCTGAAAGGTATGGCCTGGTACTAACCGGGATTGTATCCATAAAGCATAAAATCACAGCTGCCCAAATCACTGCAAAATTAAATACATTGCATCCTCTATTGGCCCACTACTTGTGCTTGATGGATACTGCCAAGGACTCCCGAACCATTCTGGAGGACCTTGTGCACCTAATGGTTCAAACATTGTATCCTGAAGGTGGGGCCATTGATGAACATGAAAGTGAAGTTGAGCATCTCCCATTGCATACACAGTCACCAGATCTGAATATTATTGAGTCACTTTGGGGTGTTTTGGACATAGGCGTAATTTGCGGGTGGGACGGGTGGGACATGTCCATACCAGTTTTTGCCAGGGTCGATATTGTCCCCACCAGTTTTTGAAACATCTCGTGGCATGGATGTATACTAATACAAAAGAAACATCTCTAGTTGATTAGCAATTCATTCGTTTGTGTTAAATAATAGGCGATCTGGCACTGGGATGTGATGTTTTTGAAATCATGTTGAGTGCTCGTTGCCGCTGTTATCAGTGGCTCAACAGTGTTCTCTTGACACTCGTTGCTGCTGTTATCACGCAGTCTTCACACGGACGAGCGCTTCAATCTATCGGAGACTCTATTCGTTCCGGTGAAATCACAAAACAAAATACACATAAACGTGTCCCTGCTCTTGATATACAGATTAGCAGATTAGAACCCAAAACCTCTAGCAAGCTGTAGTCCATCAGGACAATCTGACACTAAACGCGGATCAAAGAATTTATTGGCTAATGTACATAGGCTACTCTCGAGACTAACAATATATTGAATTATAATAGATGTAAGGACGAAACTATCAAATTAAACATGCGGTCTGTGTCAATACACACACACACACACACACACACACACACACACACACACACACACACACACACACACACACACACACACACACACACACACACACACACACACACACACACACACACACATACATTCCTGTCCCATCCACTTTTTAAAACAAAGTTATGCCACTGGTTTTACGCAACGTTTTCCTCCACCAGCATCACGTAGTGACCTGGCTCAAAACCTTTCTGGTCACTGTGCAGTTCTTGTATCTGTCATTCCCAAGAATGCTAATGCTGTATTGGCTGCAAAAGGAAGCCCTACCCTATACTATTAAATTATTGTGGTCTAAAACCACTTAGTAGAGCTGTGTTCTTCGTGGCATGGTAAGTTAGCAGGTTAATGTTTCAAATGTACAGTGCCAATCAAAATTCCGTAACCAAAATGTTACTATAATAGCCTAATAATAATGCTAGAAAGTCTATGCACTTGTTAATTGTGATTTTTTTATTTATATTAAGTATGTGTATTTGGCATGCTGTCCGAGAAGAGGGCTCCGAGCTCGGTATTTTGGCCGAAACCCCCTGGCTGTGATAGGAAGCAGCCAAAAGTGAGGAGTCAGGGATGCTGAAAACGGTCTAGGACATATATAGTTATAGAAAGTGTTCCGCCCGAACTTTGTTAATAAAACATCATATAGGCTAGTATTCTATTTCATCATTAAAATCCCCACACCTGCCCCCCGTGGCGCCAGCCCTGCTGATTCTGTCATATCTGAAACCTGATTGAAAACCTGAAGATCCTTGCTAAATTTCCAGCAGCAGTCATTATCCTCAAGCTTTTAGCAACCACACATGCACTTGTGTTCCATTTTCTTTTGCTAATGCACCATCTCCAAGCATTTTCAATGCAGACACGTTATTATTTCCCTCCATTACATGCATGAGATTACAGGGGTGTATGTGCGCGTGTGTGTGCGCGCTACAGGGCGCGTCATGACTTCACAGACGTCCCACAGATGTCTAATTACTGTACAATCATAGCAACGGGGGACATTTCGTTTTCTCCTTCCTCTGTTATTGTCTGTTTCTTTCCCTCCGTTGATTAAATCTCTGTTCTTTCTCACCAGTACAGCCGATGTGAATTCATGCTGTAAAAGCAAGGTGCTTTACTGCTTAGTTTAAGTCAGAGAAAGAAACGATAAACACTGCAGCCCAGCGGTTTCCGTGCACTACCCTGATCCTGTAATTGGCCGAAACGTGTTCAAGAGATGCCGCCCAAGTTACATATTGGCTTTTACATCAGATCCGGAGTGTGATTTCAACATTTTTAAAGCACGCACTGGTTTAGTGAAGTTCTGACAACTGCAATTATGCTTTACAAGTTCCTGAAGCAGAAGCAGGGATATAGAGTAATTAAAGGAATAATGCACCTAAATATATAATCACCCTTGTGATGTTCCAAACCTGTATGACTTTCATCTGTGGACCAAAAAAAAAAAAAGTTTTGAAAAATATTCAAAATATATCGTTAGAATGTAAATGCTTCTCTCTCGTTAAAATGCATAAAACAAAAGAAATATATACATAATGTATATGACTGATGTTGTACATCATGTACATCATTAATGATTAATTAATCCTACATTTTTAAGACAAAATGTCCCCACAAAGATAGTAATAGCAGTTATTTTTAACATTGTTTGACATTTTTTGGTTAATAAATCATACAAAATTATGTTCTGATGAAGTATTAAGATAAGCTGTCAAACATCTTGAACATATTTAAGAAAATTCAGTTTTAGCAACAGGGGAATAAATATATTAAGATAGAAAGCAGTTAATTTAAAGAGTAATAATTTATATGTTTTATTTATTTATTAAATATTTGATGATTTGATTTTGAACGGTGTACACACAATAAAACACATTAGTAGAAATTTCTAATCCACAGTTATGAATATTTATATAAATAGAAATACTGTGCACAAGAACACGCACACACCAGTTGAGAGCCTCTAGGGTCACCTCAGTCTGGTCGAAAAGGTCAAGTGTCTGAATCGTCTGTTCTCGTGACGTGAGGAATCCAGAATGCAGTTTAGTGTGCGTGATTTTGTAGCGAGTCACTGTGTATGTGTCTGAAGGGTGTGTATGTCTGCCTGTAAGTGTGTGTTCAATCGAAATTCCTTGGCAGTCTGAAGAGATAAAGACCGCTGGGTCGACACACAGACTTCCAGGCCAGACAAACAGCTGATCTGGGCTGTTCGCAGGAGAAATTAGCTGAGCAATCACAGATGATTAATGATGTCCATCATTATGAGATTTTACAGGGGTCATATTGTAATTCTTTATTATTTCATTTTTTCCTCCCCGTGAGGTTCACTTATCATGTTAGTCAAGGCTCTTTGCACCAAAACAGCCTTAATTTGGTTTCACATGACCGTTTCCACCCTCACTTATACTCTTGGCTGCTGCACTGCACATTTGTATTTCCAAAGCTGTGCAAGTAAGAAAAATGAAGTTACAATAGTAAGGAATCTTATTCTCTCTCTCTCCCTCTCATTCTTTCTCTCTAGCAGCAGACAGCGGCCTGTAGCAACAGTTGCAGTCAATGTTGTAAGGGTTTTGGTCGTCTGCCTATTTAAACAAGACAGAGAGCAGTGAGTGATTAACCAGATCAGGCGACTGTTGATGCAGTCAAAGAGCCAAGTCAGAGAGATCATACACACACACACACACACACACACACACACACACACACACACACACACACACACACACAGACAGAGAAAAATCAGTTCATTTGCACACAATGAAATGGCCTTTTTGGCTTTGCTGAATTTCTTTTAGTGTGTATTTACTTAGCTATATTTTGTGAACAAAATCGTTAACTAAACCTGACAAAACATCCCTTTAGGGTAAAAGTAAAAAAAAAATATTTTTTTTAAAAAGCAAATGTGTTCTTTTAGGCACAGGGTTTGGGTTAGTCTGTAGCCATTATAATAGCTTCATATAAAAACAATTGAAATCTTTGGTTTATCTGCATTAAGTGTGAGTGCACTCCGAGTGTATAAATACATCCGGTGTAAATTAACTCCAATTTTACACAATTGGAGTCATCAATCAGACCCCTTTCCCTACATACATGCTTACTTCAGTGTGTGATATGTGAAATTTGTTGCTGTTTATATCATTCCTGCTGATTGTATATTTGAATTTGTGTGCGTTTACAGTATGTAAATTTTTTCCAATTTTTTTATTGCCAAGCCATTAATAGTTACCTTCCTGACATCTGCTGTAATGCATCTTTAATAATATTACATCTGAAATGTCAAAGCACCGAGCAGATATAAGCAGTTGTATAAATCTCACGGTACTCTTAACAACAAATATCGGTACATAGGTATAAATATATTTTTTTATGTGTCAGAAAAACATTCAGTACTTCATATACTATACTAAAAGTTTGGGGTCTGTAATACAATGTTGCAGCTCACCAAGGCTGCATTAATTAAAAAAAAAAAAACAAAAAAAAAAAATATATATATATATATATATATATATATATATATATATATATATATATATATATATATATATATATATATATATATATATATATATATATATATATATATATATATATAGTGAAATATTATTACAATTGAAAATAACATTTTTTATTGAAATATATTTTAAATGTACTTTATTCCTGTGATGGCAAAGCTGAATTTTCAGCATCATTACTCCAGTCTTCAGTGTCACATAATCTTTCATATACTGATTTGGTGCCCAAGAAACATTTCTTATTGCTATCAATGTTAAAAACAATATTAAAAGAACAGTATTTATTCGAAATAGAAATGTCACGTAACATACAACTTGTCTTTACTTTTATGCTTAATACGGATAATCAGTTCAGTACTCGCTGAATAAAAGTTACTGACTCAGTATTATATTTTCATATAAGAACAAATATTCCAGTTGCAGTGCTGTGAAATCATTGTATATTTGTCACAAGCAATAATGAACTAAAACATTTTCTTCCACAAATAATCTGAATGTGTGAAGGGCCAAAAAATGAGTTCATAATAAAAAAAAAAAATAAAAAAAAAGCTTTTTAATGAAAAAGGTAAAAATGCAGGTTCGTGGGAATGTCATTAAGGGATATAAAATATCATTAACTCAGACTCAGATTATATGAAAACAACAGAGGTCAATGAAAAGTCTCCACCATAGAAAAGAAAATGTGCATTCGATCAGTAATGCTCTGTCGTCATGCTGCTGCCAACACGTAATCCATCTTTGCCATCTTGGACAAGAATTCATTTGAAGTGACAGAGATGGATTCCAAAAGTTCCCTGGCAGTTTCCTGAATCTAATGCAACCACAGTGCTCTCTCTCTCTGTACCCCTCATCCATCTCAAAGTGTGTGATTCAAATCAATGAGTCAACAAAACTGATTATTTATATGCTGAGGCATAAGCAACCTGCCTACATTTTTTACTGATTACTAAAATTTAAGAAAAAGACTCCCCGTTTATCATCAGCTGCGACTTTTCACTAACTATCTGATGCATATTACACATAAAAATACAACTTTCTCAAAACAGCAATCTGATTGGCTAGTTTTGTGCAAAGGTATCAAGGAAAGCAAAAGGGGCTATGAGAGACTGTAGTCTTGGCTTTGGACTTTTGGAATTATTGTTAGCTTAGTTTGTAGTCTAATTCTCTTGTCGTCAGATCTTGTTTCTCCATCATGTGCTATACTGTAAAACTGCTCATGCTGGAAAAAGACCACCAATAAAACACCTTTCACACAAGAAAGGGCTTTTTTTGACATCCTTTGTCCAAATCTTCACCTGATCTGCACTGATGTCAACCACCAAATCCATTACATCATTTAAACACAGCTTTCAAATTCACAATTGTTAGATTCACTCGCCTTGTTCTTCAGAGTTTTGATCACTTTGTTCTCCTGTCTTTAGATCCCAGCCTTACTTTTCCAAAATAAAATCTTTGGGGAAATGTTTATATTCAATGCATCTAGGTCTGTAAAATTATTGCTCCTTCTGTATGGTATCAGAGGACTGGGATGTCTCAGATGTTCAGCTAAACTGAGTCTTGATATGCGCTTTATGCCTTTAAGACCACAGCACTTCTTTGCATAATCTATATTTATTGATTATGAAAATATGATTGTATGCCATTTCTGCTGTGCAGCACTCATTATATTTAGTTTACTGTCTAACTGTGTATCTAGGATATATGCTCTGATTTAGGGCCTTTAATTGTGTTCTGTGTGTGCGCGCGTGTGCAGAACACATTTCCTCTGGTTGGAATGGTTCTTATTCATACTTTTTTTTCTCTCTTAGCCATGATGAGCCTTGTCTGTCCATAATTTGTGTGTGTGTGTGTGTGTGTGTATATGTGGTAGTGTGCTAGTGGTCTCTCTTTGCAATGGCATTCTGCCATTCTAGACCACAAACACAGAATAGTGCACTTACAAAAAAAATCGAACACGCTCTAGAATATACCTCTCTTAAACAGGATGTCAGATTGCTAGCCAGTTCATTTTAATGTAGTTAAATAATTATCTGATTAATTTAAAGCATTTATGTCTTGTTATTGAAATAAATATTACAGTGTTATAAGAAAATAGCAATATTACAAGAGCTGTAGATAATCACAGTCATGCAATAGTCCTGTTAGTACTGCATTTGCGGTATTGCCAGTTACAAAACTATCTCCACAATGAGCAAAATCTGAATTAAAGGGATAGTTCACCCAAAAATAAAAATTATCTCATCATTTACTCACCCTCAAGTTGTTCCAAAACTGTATGAATTTCTTTGTTCTGCTGAGCACAAATAAACAGATCACGCCACCCATTGACTACCGTAGAATTTCATTTTCCTACTATAGTAGTAAATGGGGAGATCTGTTTGGTTACTGACATTCTTCCAAATATCTTTGTGTACAGCAGAACAAAGAAATTCATACAGGTTTGGAAGTACTTGAGGGCGAGTAAATGATGACATAATTTTCACTACTAAATTTCACTAATTTAACTATCCCTTTAACACTTCACCAAGCTGCACACAGCAGTGCTGTTTCATTCCTGAATGAATCAGCATCTGAAATAATCAATTTGGATTGAGTGAACAATTCAATGACTCACTCTTTAAGACAGTGGCTGTGTCCAAATTCACATACTCTCTGAGTAGGACTTGTTTTGAAAAGGCAATTACTTTGCAACCGTTAAAAAGTACATGGTATGAATAATCCAGACATACTAAATTCATCATGTTGTCATTGTCATGTGACCTATCAGCATCAGTTGCAAACCATCACTGCTATTCACAAATTCTCTCCGGTTGCCTCATGGATAGTACAGTGTCCATTGAATGCACACTTCAGAATCTTGCCGTAGGTCAGTGGTTAGTAATCCGGGTTATAGTTTTGCCTACTGTTTTAAACTGTGAATTCTGACCAACTGCCCTGTTCATACAGTATATTGTCTATATAGTACAGAAGTACTATACTTCGGAAACATCCAGTGTTTTTGAATAATTTGATTGATTCATTCATTCAATGAATGAATGAATGAATGAATGAATGAATGAATGAATGAATGAATGAATGAATGAATGATTTTCTTATAAATACAGTCACTTGTTGCCACCTACTGGCATAATGATGTAATGTGCAGAAAGAGTCTGAAAAATAATAATACACTGCTTAATTAAAATCTGATGATAAAATTAAAATGATACCACTTCCTTATATAGTTTAATGTAGTAGAACATAATATAAAATATTTATGAAAAATGAAACCCAAAGCATTCAGCCTATCAAATATTTAATGCAATGTGGAGTTTCCTTTTCTTTTTTCCCTTTGTTTTTCCATTTGTTCTCAGGACTCACTTGTATTCTATTTTTCCTCTCTTGTCTGTTTTGTTACTGTACCAGCTATCACTTGTGAGCAGAGGAACATACTAGAAAAGCAAAATCCCATTAAAAGTTACACTCACAACTGCAAAGATCCCTCGGTTCACAGCTTGTGCCCTTTTGCATTTGTCTTTTTGTGTGTTTGTTTGCATTCACACATCTTTATTGGCACAGAGGATTTAATCTCAAGGGTAGGAGCAAAATCAGCCATAATCACATGAAAGAGAGAAGGAAAGAGTGAAGAAGAAGAAGCACATGACGCACAAAGGTTCAGCTTTGATCTGGATGTCTGCTTCAGTGTCATGCTCTGTACAGACTGCACTGGATAGACGGTGGGTGGCAGAACATGGTATCTCTGCGTAGCTCTGTTCAAAACTGAGTGAGCTTGCTGTCTACATAGGCAGTTCACTTCTGTGACAGCCAGTGAGTGATTTGAAACGCTCTACATAGGCAGTGATTTTCATAATGGTTCCTCAGGCAGATCATTATCACTCCTCATGAGAACTGATAAATGATAATGCTCCCAGTCGATTCCAGTAGAGTTGGGGTTGCATGTTGCTAAGCTAATAATCTGATATTCTAATAAGCATACAAACCCTTAAAATACAACATTTTTTTATAATCAAATTTCCTCTGAATTGTTTGAAGGAGCTTTTATGTTTAGATAGTGTTTGTGATCACTTAAATTTTATTTTATTTTATTTTAGACAGCCCCTGGTAATTGTGGAAGGGATAATATCATCATGATATCATTTCATGGGCTCTTATAAAAACTTCAATAGTGATTTACACTCAAATGTTTATTTACTATTTGTATTAATAATATGGAGACTTTGTGTTGTTTTTTTTCCTTTTAGAAGTTCAGCTTCCACTGAGAAAAGGTGATGTTTTAGTTTTGTCCTGGACAAAAGTCATTATTCATTAAAGGTGCTAAAGAGGATTTTTCGTCGACTGAGAAACCAAAGACTGTTACTGAGTTTTTGAAATGAGCGCATGCTTAAGAACAACCCCCCTCCTCGAAGGAACGCCTCCCAAAACTCGTAAACACTCGTATTGGAACACGAGTGTTTACCACCGGCATTCACTGTGTTGTGTTAGTGGATTCATTATGTCGGACTCACCGCAGGTAACTCATAATCTGCAGTTGTTACTCCTGTCTCCGGACAAAAACATTGCATGCGGCGCCTGTGGAGCGTGGAAAGTTACTGGAGCGCGCAGCCACACTCGTCTCTCACAAGGAACGTCATGGCAGTGATTGACAAGCCAGAGGGCCAATCGTTTACGCAATGATCGCCTAAACGATTGGCTGATGTTTTTAAGGCCCTACCTCGTGCACAGATGATGTATATTAATATTATTCCTTTCAGTGCACCTAATAAATAGTCTTTTATCAGTTAGTAAAGACAGTTTCAAGTAATATTGCAAAAATGTATAAAACAAAACATCCTCTTTAGCATCTTTAATATTTGACCTCCTGAATACCGTGACTGATCATCAAGTATTCAACAGTATTGTCTGATAAATACTTTCATCGCACAAAAAAGAGCAGCATGAACATTCTTTAAAAACGCTTGAATTGTGTTCCATGGATGAAAGAAAATCACAGGGATGGAACATAGACAGCTGTTTTGAAACAGTTTATATACATATCTATCTCTCATCCTTTCTCAGTGTTGTTTTCTTCAATATCTACCAGCATTTTGGCTTGTGAAGTGTTGAGAGAAAGGGGGCTTAAACTTTGCAGTTCACAAGATGCCAGAAGGAGTTTTTGGGAGAAGTTCTCTTTCCAGAGAGAGAGGGATGAGCTGCCTATAGAAAGAGAGGTGTAAGAATAGAGGGATGAGTTTATCTCTAGGTCTGTATGGAGGATGATGTCTGCTGGAGCTTTAGACGACCAAAGTAAATGACAACACAGGGGAACCAGGAAGAGCCAGAGCTGTCAGTCACACTCACACACAGACGTAAGCTGTCTCAGAAAGCATAATGCAGGCTTTATGTGTGTATATGTGTGTGTGTGTGTGTGTGTGTGTGTGCGTGCAGATACTCTTGCAGTATCAGTTTGTGGACTAACAGGGATTACCACCACTGAGCTGTCGGGGGAGTCACATAGCTATTAGTATCTGTATCCACCTTCCTCTATCTTCCTCTGTCTCTCTCTTTGCCTCTTTCTGCCACTTGAAACGCTTCTTTCTGCAACTCACAGACTCTTCACCATTTTTTTCCCCTGTCGCCTTCCTTTGTCTGAACTTCTTTACCTTTCCTCTGAACTACATTTCAGAACAGTGTTTGAAAAGATCTGTGACAAATCACCTCGTCCAGACAGTCTGAAGCTTCACATGCCACCAGGAATATTCATTTAGATCAGCAGACAGCAATCTCTTCAGACATAAATCATAATAGGAATGCAATCTTTAGGGCTTTTCACACTTGAAATAGTTAACCCTGGCTCATTCTAAACCCCAGGTAAACTGAATCCTGGGTTTCTCTTGCTTCACATTTCACACTGCTTATAATTTACCCGGGGTTTACAACTAGGCAGTGGCTATTTGCACTAAGTGAAAATGGCATATTTTCTTAGTGATAGATGCTATTTACAGTAAGTGAAAATAGCAATATATTATATTTACACTTAGTGACAATATCAGCATTTTCTTAGTGATATGCTATTTACACTAGGTGAAAATAGTGATAGATTCTACGCCATGTAAAAGTATCAGTTCTTTGCAATAAGAGTAAATAGTAATTAGATGCTATCTATACTTTATATTAGCAGATACTATTTGCACCTCAGTATTCTTCTACATTAACAGGATTCAATAATATCATAGTGTAAATGATTATATTTAATAAAATAATTAAATGGATGCTGCCTTATTGGGAGAATAAAATCCTCCCATACACCTTCCCCTACCCAATAAACATATATTTATTTATATTATTATTATTTTATATTTATATTATCAAACACTTGTTTGCAGTTTATTTCCACTTTTAGAACATTATTTTCATTTTATTAAAAATAAATGCGAGCTTGGCAAAAGGTGGATTCGAACCTGCATCGATCGCGTTAAATATCAGGACGGCAAGACTGCAGACAAAAATAATAAAAACATGACAAAAACAGCACTACAGTACTGCGCTCCTCCATCATTATGACTTTGCATTGTGGAATCAGATCTATTTCAAAAAATGTCAAAAAAATGGCTTTTCAGCACAGTTTGAATTCGACGGATTCGACTCTGGCTTTGGAATTTCCGAATGATCATCATAGCATCATTTCAGATATGCGATGAGACCAAAGATTATTCCAGTTATGAATGAATTATTCTGTCACAGACTTTTTTAATGCACGTTTTATTCTTAATAAATTTACTACAAGTTTCTTCTCTAAATATCCCCAGCGAGTGTACAAGTTACATTTATTCACATCTTGTGCAGTATCTTAAAATGTGCAGACGTAGCCGTTTTTTCAGAAAACCAATACGACTCATTTAAAATTCTGTACTATTTACATTACTGCATGCATAAGTTTCAGAAACTCACTTTAAAAATGACAGAAAAGTGAATACCAGTCAAATACAATAGATCCTTGCTAAGACATAGCATGGACCATTTTATGGTCCATTTAGGCTATTTTAACACAGCAAGTTATTGACAAATTTATTTCTATTAGGCTATACTTTATTTTTCTGAACATACCCAGACAGCAACATAGTGTGGCCCAGATCTGGTACATGTGGATTACACACGGACCAGATGTGGGCCGGATCTGGCCCGACTCTTCTGTCTCGCGCACAGTCGAGCGTGCAGCCTTTGAAAGTATTTGGCTGCGGGAAGATGCGTTCGGCGTGTGCACCTTGCACTATCTAGTGGACTTTTGTTTTCAAGCACTCAGTTCACTCTCGCATGGGCTGTTGTACAGTACACACGTACTGTCCGTGCCATCACAAAAATTGGGCTGCACCCTCCTGATGAAGAAAATTACGCGATGCGGACAGTGCGCGGACGCCCGAAGTATACTTTGGTGTTAAGCCCGTAAAGCCCCGGGTATACTTCACTTTCCGCGCCCGGAATTAAGGATTTCGAAGGGTACAACTGATGGACACTTTGGGCCCCCATGATCCTTTGTACAGGGAAGTTGTTTGACGTCACAGAATAGAGGGTATGCATGTGACGTCACCGTTGACCGTTATGACTGCGGTCACGCCCACTGAGTGGCAAAAGACTGAGCGGCGGCATTGGTTTCAGTGTGAATGCCTCGGAAAAACACATAAAACACATCAAAAACGGGAAAGAGCTTTGTGATCGACTGTACAAATAGCTTTGACACAAAACCTGAGGTACTTAAAGACTGCTGAAAGCTACAGAAAAAAAAGCAAATGGATAACTGCAATTCACAGAAACAGCTGGACTCCAGATTTGCAGTTATTTTCTGTCAAATTGTTGGATTTTGAGGTAGAATCATATATCGTATTGTTATATATTGTGTTGACAACTCATCAATTAAATATTTACCATCTTATATTCCGCATATTTGGGTGTTGTTAAATAAACACTAACAAGTTTTAGGGCTAGACAATATGATGATATATATAACATTGATATAAGTGATTACGCGGATTTAAACCTACCTATATTGTAGTTATATAAAATATTCACAGGCAGATTTGTTTTATGTATTTCCCCGGGGTCTATTACATAGACACGATATAAATTATATTTAAAGTAACAAGAAGCCCAGTGATAAAATCAATATAAAACCACAGCCAATCAGAGGTGTGGGCGGGCTCTCTCGGCAAGAGCACAGCAGACAATGAAATGGGCAAGTACATAGTTAAATTCATAAATATTACACCAATTAAACATTAGCTACTTAAAGTGCATATGGACATTACGGAGTGACTGAACCAATCTTTGTCATATAATACGCTTGTTTGTTCGTATTGAGTTGACAGTTTGAACGTTCTTGTGCCCATTTATTTATTTTCAAGATCTGAGGTGAATTAGCCAGTGTGTTCATTACAGCTAAAAAGGGAACATAGAATGATATTCAAACTCACATTAGACGCTTAACATTGAATAAAGCACATAAACTGTATTATCATTGCAGCCGCAACGTCGCGGAGAAATAGAAACCGTTTCTAAAATATGTGTCGCCGTCGCGGCTGGTTAGGACACGGACTTGACTGGTAACGCTACTATCTGGCTCATGTTTGCACCGCGCCACCGCTAAACTGTTCCAAAAAGAGTCATGAACGCGACGGACTCTAGGATGAAGAAAGCGGTCAGGTGGAGCAGAGGGAACGCTCTGAACGAAATGTAGCAAAATGAGTGACCTGTTCAGGGCTTCAATGGCAGGTCAGTTTCATCTGTAAATAGGCTGTTGTCTTTAAATTGTCTTCATTAAAACGGCTAGCAAATGTTAGCATTACGACCCTTACGAAACTGAACCATGGTTTTACTACAAAAAAACAAAAAAAACAAAAAAACAAAAGAAACAACAACATTATAATAGTTAATCCATGGAAACCACAAATTAACCATGGCTTTGCTACTCTAACCATAGTTTAACCATGGTATTTGTGGTAAAACTGTGGTTATATAAATGGTAATCAATTAGCCAAAAAACATGGTTACTACTCTTTTACTATAATAAAACCATGATTAATTTTCCTAAGGGGATTGTCACACAAAATACTGTGTTAAAGGACAACGTTATAATCTGTTGTAAAGTTACACTGACAAATATTCACACCGATTTATAGAATAGACATGGGATTATTATTAGTTATTGTACTAAATTAGGGTTAGGGTTAGGTGAAGAAGTGATGGTACAAGACAAATAGGGGAGGAAAAAAAAGCACACACAAGGGAGAGATATCAGGGAAAAGGCAATTTGATGTGCAATTCGAGAGAGAACCTTTAATTATGTTGTTTGGCCCCAGCCTATGGATTTAGACCTATGTGATGGACATAAAAAAAAAAAAAAAAAAAAAATAGGGTTGATTATTTGCTTTTTACTTGTATTGTAAAGTTTGAAATAAAGCTTCCTTACATTGAGTGAACAAACATTTAGGTGAGATAATTGTAATTTATTTTTAAAAATATGTATAAAAATGCTATTACTTCTCAGAAAAGCCATTGCTACAACTTAACGTGATGTTTTCAAATTAGTAACTGAACTAGCCACATCAGATCCTCAATCCATGTGTAAGGTAAATGTGGGAAAATTACATCGCTACTGTATTAAAAAACAGACACACAACACAAACAAGTTCCATACATATACTATATATACGCATAATGCAATACTGATTTGAACTCCAGACTACAGCTGTCTTGTTCTTGTGCCATGTCTCCAGTCATACAGTGCTCACAAGCAAAGAAACAAACAGCCTAAAACCCAGCTTGAACTTGGAACACTCTTATCTTTCATCAGGCCATATCTCTAGCCAAACGTTTGTTTGCTCAGCCGCGACTTCTGTTTTTGACTGTTTATTTAATGCAGGCAAAGTTTCAACTCTTTGTGTTCTTTATCGTCGGCCTTTGAAACAAGCATGGATTTGTTTTTTTAATGACTTCAACCCATTAACGTTTAACTGTGCTGTGTCTTTTATACTTCACTTATGGAAAGTTTGCTTTTTTTTTTTTTTTTTTTTTTTACCTTGCAGGGTGAGTTCATCCAAAAATGAAAATTATATCATCATTTACCTACCCCATTCCAAACATGTATGATTTTCTTTCCTCAATGATCACAGTCAGAACTTTCATTTTTGCGACGTAAACAGCATGCTGAATGATCAGTGGTGAAGTTCAGTAAGTTGCATTCCTCAAAAAAAGTACTGTTTTGGTTTTATATAGAATAATTATTTACCTTTTATATTACTTTCTGGCTGAAGTACTATGTTTTCTGCATGGGTTAGACAGTGTGTTTACATGCATTAATGAATGTGTGTCTGTGAGGTAACATCCTAGTAAGAATTTAGGCCACCTCAGAACAGCTGCCTCAGCCTTCGACAGGACTACTTCAAACACACCGTCTCCAATCTAGACGAGAGTGCGAGAAAATAATCGGAAGGAAGTGTGTTGATGGGGCGGAATAAAAATAGAAACTTTTTTTTTTGCTTGTTTGCGAGCTTCGCTCATTCAATCATGTGCAATTTGCAGGGGTAATTGAGGTGGGGCGAATAGGAAAGAGTTAAGCAATTAAGAGTTCACGGGTCGCAGCTGCGTTCTGACACGACATCATTAGTTTTCTGACAATCTGCTTTTTTCTGTTGCCTCCCTCAGGTTTTCTCAGGCCAGGAGAGAGTTTCAGATTAGAACATCTGGAGTTCCATGTTGAATCGGCATCATTCTCCCACCGAGACCCGAGTGAAACCATTAGGCCAATGAAGACAGAAGAGCAAGTTTGACTGCGTCGACACACACTGTGTTCCGGTAAGCTCTTTAATCACCGCTTATCTGCAGGAGCACAGCTAAACACCTTCCTCTCCCTCCTGTCGAAATCTACATCACTCCCTCAAACCTAGGCCCTTCATCATTCTCTGCCTCTGTAATATCACTGTTTTCAGTTGTATTTGGTTTCCTCTCTCTTTTTTTCCCAAGTTTGAGAAAACAGCCTGTGCCACTGATATGTATGCCAACTATGACAAAAGCACTGCTGAGGAATGTGCTGTGTGTCTATATGATAGAATGCTGGGTAAATATAGCTGTCGTTTTCATACGGGTCTGTTTCTGCACCATTGTTTTCGCTGACAGAATGAAAACACAAGGCCTAAACAGATGCAGAAGAATGCGGTACGCTGTGCATACGTTCAGTCATCCATTTTCTCTTTTTGTGTGTTCTTCTGTCTACTGTTTTATTGACCGATACAATTCATATTTTATATTCTCAAGCCCAGGTCCTCCTTTTATCATAAGGCTTTGCGACAATTACAAAGAAAGAACTATTATTATTGTTGTTCCTTTTCATCATAAACACTCTTTAAGGAGATTTCTAAGAAGATATATTGAAAAATAATTGTCAGTACATTGAAAGTCATTGGGGTTCAAGGTTGTTTTGAACCACGTTGACTTTCATTATATGGACAAAACAGTAGAGACATTCTTCAAAAATATATTTTTGTGTTTCGCAGAAGGAAGTCAGTCACACGGGTTTAAAATTACATGATTGTGAGCTATACCTGTAAAGCTGCAATGAATCAGAAGAAGTGGCAGATCTTTTTTTTTTTTTTTTCTTATTATGATGTACATCTAAGTGAAACAGACTATCGAAAAAGAAAAAACATAGGGAGAGAACTTTGTTCTCTCCATTGGTTGTTGATTGAGTCAGATTGGCTAAATGTGAGGGCCAGGGTTTAAGCTGACTTAATGATTAGAGAAGTCAGGCATACCCAAATATAAGTCAGAAGTGTTATGAAGGTAAAAAAAAAAAAAAAAGCACAAATGAAACATTCATAATAAGATCAGTGACATTCATTTAGAAAATAGAGGTTGAAGACTTGAAGTCTCATCCCATCCTGTGAATTGTTCTGGAGTTGTCATTAAGAGGACCATGTCATGTGGGTCTGGGATACCACCCTGTGATTTCTGTCCAGATCTGTATCTCAGTAGTTCGGCTCATAAGTGCCATTCTCATCGACTGCATCACACGTGGTATTTCCTGTTGACATTAGATCAAGCGAAGGGCTGGGAACAGAGGAAGCAGACTAATTGATGGATCGATTGCTTATCAACACTGCATATCAGTGAAATTGGTATTAAGCTTTCCCCCTTAACAAGCAAACCACTGCACAGTTAATATAGTACATCACACACAAATGAAAATGCTGACATTATTTACCTCATGTCATTCTAAACCCATGCTATGTTTTTCCACATAACACCACAAAAGAAATTTGTATGCTCATTTCCATACAAAGACACAAATAACAAAACCATAAAAGCAGTCGAATTGTGCATTATTTCCCAAGTCATGTAATACACAAAGCTATTACATGGCCTTAGAAGAAACAGGAGTGAGTCATATGGACTTATTTTATTGTACTTCCATGCGTTTTTTTTTTTTTTTTAATTCTGTCATGTTTCATGATTTTTATATACATTTATATAATAGGAAATAAACACAATCTCTGAATCTGTTTTAAACCATGGCTAAAATACTAAGCTTCCTGATGCAGGAAAAAAAAAAAAAAAAAAAAAAAAAATGTTATGTCTGCTTCTACCCAAAATGTATTGAGTAGATCTGATGTAATTTCCTGTTAGCGTTCAAATATCACAGTACTTATCATGGCTCATTTATGCTGTATTGATATAATTTAATCCGAGCTTGTCCAGAACAACTTCCTGTAAAACTGTTCTGAGTCAAACTAATTTAGACATGACTGGCACACACTGGCATTAGCTCTGCCATAAACGTCACTTCTCATAGAATGACTGACTGTGGCATATGGAGTATAATTTTTGAGATACGAGTTCAATAATCACAACAAATGCAGCAAAAACATATACTGTGTACTCATCAAAAGAATGATTTTTCCAAATGTTTTATCTTGCACATTTACTACAGAAATATGCCATGAGAGGTGTTATTTTATTTTATGTTTTATTTTATTTCATGGTTTGTTATGTTTTGTTTTATTTAATTTTACTAGTGATGAGCCGGCAACCAAAATAATTTTTCAAAAAAAAAGAAAGAAAAAAAAAAAAATTCTGCAAAAAACCTTAGAGGTAGAGTGTTAAATCTCTTTAATTGCTTTTATAAAATATCGGCAACAGCAATATAATAATAACAATAAGACATAATGTTAATAGTAATAATAATTTGTAGAAATAACAATTTTCTACAAAGTGACAGTTAAAAGTCTGTTTACAGTACACTGGTGCACCAGATCGAATGTGGCTCGAATTTAGACTCTCAAAAGCATGTTTTAACTTTTTTTCTATACAGAATTCCTGTTTTTTTGCTTTTGTCTGTTTTATTGTTTTAGTCTTGTTTTGTTCTGTCTTTCCTCCTTTCATTCTCTCTCTGCAGTGACAGAGCACGGGAAAACAGAATTAACCTTGTCTGGCTAAAGCCATCTATTCCTCTCCTTCCTCTTGTAGCTCATACAGACATAACCTGCCCAGCCCGGAGGGCAGTAGACACACAGAAGGAGAGGGAAAGAGACACGGGCGAGGGCAGGAGAGCGGGTAAATAAACAGAACAAACTACAAACCCCTGTGAGCATTGATACCCAGCTCTCTCCTCAGATCATTCCCTCAGTCGAGAGCCGCTCTCTCGCCGTCCACCCTTTAAATACCAGCTGGTGGACCTGAAACCCAGCGGAGGCCTCGATCCCTTACAAATGTTTGGATTACAGGAATGACCTGCTGAAGGAGTGTTTCACTGTTAAGTGGGATATTATTCTTGTGGGCTACTCTCAGGCAGAAAGCAAATTCTATACCTGTTTTGGCATAAAGGTTTCAGTGTACATGTACAGTATGCATCAACAAAGAGCTCCTTGTGTTCGAAGCAAACACGCACACACTTACAAGAAAAGAAAAGATGAAAAGGGGGGGGGGGGGGGGTCTAACATCGCCTAGATGGAGTCAGTCAATGGAGCCGTCAAGTTATCAGTTAACTCCAGTGGCATGTAGTCAGCGGAGCAGAGCAGGAGAGAAAGAAGCAGAGGAGAGGGGAAGAAAGGAGTGGAGGGGAGGGCTGAAACAGGACACTGGTTTAGGGTGCGACGGCTGAGTTGAGCTCTTATCAGCACTTCTCTCTCAATTACACCGCTAACGCTACTCTCTCGCTCTCTTTATTTCAATCTCTCCATTATTCCACTTATCTGTGTTGCTTTCTTACCTAGTGCCTTTGCAAAAGGGCAAATTACGTGAAAGGGGAGACAGCATTTGAACAGATCCCAAATTGTGAGCTCAATGAAGGGGTTTGTGTGTTTGAGTGTGTGTGTGTGTGTGAGAGAGAGAGAGAGAGAGACAGAGAGAGAGAGAGAGAGAGAGAGAGAGAGAGAGAGAGAGAGAGAGAGAGAGTGAGAGAGTCACTTTTTTTTTTAAATCAAAGGCATCTTACATTAATATTTTGTAATTCTATTTTTTTTTTTACATAATCTAAATCAATAATAATTAAAAAATGTAGATAGCAAATAAACTGCACAAGTATAGTGACTCCAAATAACAGCTTGGAGTCTGTTATTTTTTTTTATTATTTTTTATTTCTTTATTTATTTTTTTTTTTTAATGTTGTTGAAATAACTTTCATGCTCAGCAAGACTGCATTTATTTGATCAAAAATACAGCAATGTGAAATATTAAGACAAGTGATTTTTATATGTCTTGAAATGTAATTAATTCCTGTGACCAAAGTTGAATTTTCAACATCATTGCTCCAGTTTTTAGTCACATGATCCTTCAGAAATCAGTGTTATATGCTGATTTGCTGCTAAAGAAACATTACTTATTCTCAATGTTGAAAACAGTTGTGCTTTTTTTAGGATCATTTGATGAATATAACGTTCAAAAGAACAGCATTTATTTGAAATGGAAATCTTTTGTATTTTTAACATTATAAGTGTCTTCTGAAGCCATACAAAAGTATTGTGTAAGCAGCAGACTGATCTTTAAGCAATTAATATATAAATATATATATAACTGACAGCCCTTAATCACTGTCTACTTTTACTGTATGGAAAACAGGAGCATGAACTTTCTTCAGAACAACTCTTTTTGTGTTCTACAAAAGAAAGAAAGTACAAGTTTGGAATGGTGTAAGGGTGAGAAAATGATCACAGTCATTTTATTTTTGGGTGAACCATCCCTTTAAGGTTTTAGCCACTGTCTGTATGACCAACTGGCTGATGTGTTAGTATTTGCTAAGAGCATCAGCATGTATGAAACTGGCAAACAATACTAGAATGCACAGTATTGTAGAAAGATGGCAATGGATTATGGCTCTTCACAATGAATAATCACTGCTGAATTCACACTCGTGAACACACACTCCCTCACCTGTGTGAACTCAGGCAGTTGGTTTGGCACTACAAGAATAGAACATGAGACATTGTAGAGAAGCAATTTTAACACTTTTTCCAATGCTTTTAAGATGATGACACCTGCTGAAGAACTTTGCAGCTGGACGCTCTTAAGCAAGAGATTGAAACAAAGGTGAAAAAAATCCAAATGAAAGGCAGCTTCCCAACACCTCTATTCTAAGTCTCTTTTCAAAGTGCGTAACTGCTTTTTTATATTCCTCCATCTTTTATAAGAATGAAAAATGTGTGTATACTGCACTTATCTCTTTTAGATTCTAGGGAGTCATTTCTCTCTTATCAGCTCTGGGAACTTTTTTTTCCCCCTTGTTTTTAGCTCTTTGTGTTTTTCTTATATTGATTTTCATACAATATTTGTCAAGGCCTCAGTAAAACTTTTTTTCTGACTATATAAAAGTAAAGCTTTCTGAATATTATGTAGAGAATATTATGTTTATATATGTAATGTTTTTTTGTATATAGTAGAACATTTTGTATTGTGGCACAAAAACTCTTGAACTCATAACATCTATGAGTTACATCTAATACATAAATATATATATATATATAAATAAATATATATATAAATAAATATATATATACAGCTATGGAAAAAAATAAGAGACCACTTAACATTGATTTCTGAATATATATATATATATATATATATATATATATATATATATATATATATATATATATATATATATATATATATATATATATATATATATATATATACTTAACATTATATATATATATATATATATATATATATATATATATATATATATATATATATATATATATACTGGAAGGACATTTTTTACCTGAAACTTGGTGCCAGTGTAATTAGCATGACAGCGTAAACTATATTCATGTCTGGAATGCTCTAAATGTTTGTTATTGTGCTGGGTTTAATTCTCTTTTATTTAGGCAGTGAACTACAGACAAAGAGCAGAGGTCCTTCAGGACACCAGAGTGCTTTAAAGCCACTTAAATGTATTGTTTACCAAGCAAATGCTTAATTACCAGGTTGAATTAATTAATTACACTTCTTCTAAAGACAATAATACCCCATCCCCTGAGTGAACCTGGTGCGTGTATGTGTGTGGACTGTGGAGTGAAGGGGGCCAGAGGTGACCCTCTCCTTCTTCCCTCTAAAAATAAACTAAAGGGAAAGAATTGCAGAGAGGGAGAGGACGCGAGTGGGGTGGGTCCAGGGGGAGAAGACAGGTTAACATCACATTAAGTGGAAAGGGCAGTTTCTCTCTGCTTAAAGTGGAAATTGTGTGCATATCACAGAACACCCCACACACTGAAAAGCTCATTAGCATGAGGCCAAGAAAGACAGAGCTCAGTCCGATACTTGCTGGAGTTCTCCAGGGGTGAGCCCACGCTAGACCAAGAGACCCTCGCACACACTCCCTCACTTCAGGAAGAGATCGATGGAACTGTGAATGTTTGCACACTTGAATTTAACAGACATTTAATCGGTTCAACTTTTAAGGTGAAGGATGTTGATTCTTCTATCTCGGTTTAACATGCAAAGTCAATTTTAAGTAAGCCATTGGTAGATTGACTTCTGGAAGAATGCAAACACTGACTTTGTCATGCTTTTGAAACACTGCCCTGTTTGTTTGAGTGGCTAGAAGTGTCAGTTTTTGAATTATCCAGTGAGATTAGTTTGGGCCATATCAGTACATAGAGAAGTTGGTTTATTAACAGTGATCAATTTCTCTAAACATGCTAGTAAGGCAATTAATCAATTATGAAAAAAAGCAGCACAACTGTTTTCAACATTGATAAAAATAAAAATAAATTTTTCTTGAGCACCAAATCAGCATATGATTTTCTAAAGGACCATGTGACACTGAAGACTGGAGTAAAAAGATGAAAATTCAGTTTTGCCATCACATTACATTAAAGTCCCCTTGAAATCAAAATTTACATTTTTTTTTTTTTTAGCTCTCAGTATGAATATGTTAGCCTTAAGGTTATGAATAAGTTGTTGTGTTCCAAAACATTGACAAATTTTGCATTTAGGAGATATAAACATTAAAAACTTAGTCTCTCACTTCTGATAAAATGGATCACGGATTTTCATGACATCACAGAATAACTAGAATAACTTAAGCTTCTCATCAGATAATCGAATGCTCTCTATCCAATCGAATGCTCTCTAGAATCTGAAGTCCTACACTATAAACAGATGCTGAAACTGTGGCTGAAATCGGTCATTTGTGCACACATTTACTAGTTTCTATATGGTGAATGGCACATAGTGCACTATATAGAGGATAGGGAAAAATTCAGATAAATGGGCTTTCCATTGACGCGAATAAAATCCGTTTTCACGTTCGTGTCACCTGAAACGGAGCAGCGCTCTGGTCCAGAGACACACACGACAGCACAAGATCATACACGTGAGTCGGTGCAGACCACAAAACGTATTAGACCCATTTGAATTCTGTTGAATGCTGTATTTTAAAACAATATTGAGGAGATTAGGAGGAAACTAAAGCTTTACTGAGCTCAGTGGATCTGGATGAGCTGTGATATAAACAAAATGCTATTGACTATTTAAAAAAGTGGCGAAGCTGTACAATATGTCCCACCCTGTCTTCCTGTTTCAGTTGAAATTACGTCAACACATTGAATAATGCTGCACATTCCAAGACACTTCAGTGGGCCTTTAAATTACATTTCAAATAATAGTTTAAAATAGAAGTTATTTTAAATTGTAATATATTACAAAATATTACTTTTTTACTGTATTTTTGAAGTCTATTGTGTATTATTTTTACTGTATTTTTGATCAAGTAAATGCATTTTTGATGAGCATATAAGATTCCTTTCAGTTTGTTTTTTTTTTTTTTTATAATCGACTCAAAACTGCTAACCTTTTGAATGGTAGTGTAAATAGATTTTACAATTTGACAAATAAAAAAATGGTAAAAACAGCTTATTTGCTAAATGTGACAAGTACTAAATTAGTATTAGTGACTAGAATAACAGCAGAAGAAATATTCACTTGCCCAGACACCATAAATCATGTGGAAGAACTCACTCTGTAATGCTATCTTCTATTTTTTATCTTTCCTTTATATTTCTCAAGAGCAATACATATATGTCTTATTGTCCTTTAGAGAGGAGGAGAACAAAGAACTTGCCAATTTCTCAAGAGAGACATAAGCATTCCCCCGGCACTGTATGGGAAATGATCACCTTGTCCCAGATTTATTTTTTACTTTCCTCTAACCTTCTCGTCCTTATGTCACCTTCTCTGCTTTAGTGTTATCTAACGCTTGTCATAAACCTTGTCTCCTGTTTCCCTGTTCTTTCTGAATCCTGATTGGCTGCAACTGTCCGGTATAATGTTTGCAGATTTGTCTCATTGAGTTTTGAATGTCTGCAATTAATCTCCCACAAAGCACCAGCAAGACAATAATGGGCCATTTGAATGCCATTGGCCAGCGAAGTCTATGAAAGAGAGAGAGACTCTAGAAATGCATGTACATTTGCTCTATACGTGTCTGACTCATAGTCCAACCAGGGGAACGATAAAATGCTTAATGTTTTCATGAGAGCGTAAGTGAATGGCTTTGCTTTTATACACTCTATTAATGTGTAATTATAATTCGGATGAAAAGAGAGCTATTATCATTGTGCTGATGAGGCACAGCTCGTTCTCTCTTACCCACTATTGAAAAGCTCTTATTACGATGTTCAGTGTCACTGTGAATGCCTGAGCCTCAGTGGTGAATGCACAAAGATGTCTGGGCACCTTTGTTCAGCTGGAAATTTCCCGTAACTGTCTGGCCCTTTTATCCTTGTCGAATGGCATCACTGTGTTTTATTGGTGGAGTAATGATGAAACTGATCTGTTCTTTGATTGGTTGAGTTGAACTGTCAGTAAAGGTGTTAATGAGATCACAATTACTTGAGGAAAAAAAGCCAAAGAATGTTTAACTGAATGTTCACACTCTTTTCTGTACAATGTGGCTTTTCAATTCCAATATTCTGTGTGTGTGTGTGTGTGTGTGTGTGTGTGTGTGTGTGTGTGTGTGTGTGTGTGTGTATGTGTTTGTATGTGTGTATGTGTCAGCTTTGCCATCACTTGAATAAACCACACATTAAAATTATTTTAAATTTTGATCCAATGCAGTCTTGGTGAGCGTAAAAGACATTGGGCCCTATTTTAATTATCTAAGTGCATGGTCTAAAGCGCACAATGCAAGTGCACTTAGGGCATGTCGAATCGACTTTTGCTAGTTTAAGGACAAAAAAATGGTCTGCGTGCCCGGTGCATGGTCTAAAAGGGTTGTCCCTATTCTCTTAATGAGCAATGGGTGTGTTTTAGGCATAACGTGCAATAAACCAATCAGAGTCTCATCTCCCATTCCCTTAAAAACCAGTTGCGCTCGCGCCATGGCAAATTCACTATTTACATGGTGGAATTTGCAAAAGGAAAAAGTGAACACTTCTCTACTAAAGAAATGGATCTGCACGTGCGCAAGTTTAAAGTACGCGAGTAGACCATCTACAGGACAAACCGGATTCTGCCAAAACATTTTATCTTTATAAACACAATAATAATCTTTTACATTTGTAATCCTTTTATTTTTAATATTTGGCATGTTTGTGTGCGGCTGCGCGGCCTTGTGTGTGTAATAAGCAGTGTGTACTAACGTTGTGCGTACATATTACGGAGCATATTACTAATGCACCCTTTAATTAACTTAATTAACTATGTATATATATATATACAGCTATGGAAAAAATTAAGAGACCACTTAACATTGATTTCTGAACTTGGAGTGGTCTCTTAATTTTTTCCATAGCTGTATATATAAAATTATATAATTTCATTTGGTCAATGGCGCAGTCTATTTCAGCATGCCCATGGGTGCACAAATTGATGTAAATGCATTTGCTATTGAAACAACGTGGCGCAGGATGTGAAAATGATAACTGCGTCAGGCTGATAATAGCAAAAAACACTTGCGTCGCGCCTGGTTCAGCATTGCGCTGGGTGTATGATAGGGCCCATTAAGTGCATTAAAATCATAGTGAGTTCGAGGTTTTTTTTTTTGTTGTTTTTTTGTTATTATTATTGCAAGAAAGCCGTGGCAAATATATCATTAATATTCAATATATATCGCCTAGCCCTAGTTCTGTCATTTCCTGTCTGAGAGCTTATCTCTGAAGTGCATAAACTGGCAAAATGATAAACATCTGTCTAAACCTTAATCTTAATGTGTTTTGAGTATTTCATTGAGTGGAAATATCCTTTTCTATCAAAGATCTGCCTTTGATATCAGTTCAAGCACATTTACTCTTCTTGTCAAGTTAAAGGTCATTTTGAGAGATCCTATGAATATTATTATGTATGTGTGGAATTATCTGACATTTTTGATACAGCACATGGTACACAGATACATTTTTAACGCATTAGTTAACATTTGTCTATGGAGGCATACATTTTTAAAATTTGAAAAATTATAACTATACTATATGGAAATAATTGTTGTCCTCTTCAGATATGTATTTTGACACGTACTTAAGAATATATATTCGGTGTGCTCTGACAATATCTTGACTTATGGCTGGAAACAAAGTTTATTCAGACATCACTTATACCATGTTTCCACATGCATAAGAGCATTTTGATCTTTGTTATATAATTCAAAAGCTATTTTGTATCACTGTGCATGTATGTATGTATGGCAGGATCGTATGACTTCATTGAGATAACCATTGAGAGTGAGTGATGGTTTTGGTTCTCTTAACAACATCATTATGGGAGATGAGTGTATGAAAAGTGCTCAAACATGCGTCTTTGCTGACACTGAGCTTCTTAAGAATGTCAGTTCCAGTGA
Organism: Chanodichthys erythropterus; assembly: GCF_024489055.1. Taxonomy (NCBI): domain Eukaryota; kingdom Metazoa; phylum Chordata; class Actinopteri; order Cypriniformes; family Xenocyprididae; genus Chanodichthys; species Chanodichthys erythropterus. The sequence continues at coordinate 27,775,463 of NC_090234.1, forward strand.
GAGCCTGTTAATCTATTATACAAGTGTATGCATATGTGAGTGTTAGCTGGATAGAGAGAGAAAGATGTTTTTACCACCGACATATATCTTGGAAGGTTCTAGAAGGCTTATAAATATCTCTCTTGCTTACTAATGCAGTCCCCAAAAGCAGAATGTGTGGAAGGTGACAGTCTTTGTGCATGCGTGTGTGTGTTAAAGAGAAGTACATGTGTGAAAGTGCTACTTTGCACCTCTGGATGGAAGGTAATGTACTCCGACTCAGACCCAAAATAAATAAGTAAACAAGGGAGGCAAAAGATGACAATGACACATTCCCACTTTGAAAAAAAAGTGGGAAGATTCCAAAGGGAAGTGTGTGACAGTGAATGTTATGCGTCAAAGTGGAAGACTGGTGTCAAGATTTTGCTGAGGGACTTTTCAGAGCCATAAATACAGTGCTGTTGGCAAAACATTCTGGTGAGGACAATGAAATGTAAAGATCTCTAAAAGGAAGAAAATAAAGCAGATGGGTCCTGAATAATAATTTAAAGGTCAGGACATTGATTGTTTTGTGTAGACATTCGGACATGTTGTTTTTCATCTTATCTGCCTGTCTTTGAACAAAGTCTTGGAAGTTTTGCCGAATTTAATTTAATTGTAGACAGTGGAAACATTGGAAATTAATTTTCCTAAGGTTAAAATAAACAGTGAACTCAAATACAATAAAAATGCAATAGCTAGCCAGCACTAGCACATGTTAGCATCCGAAACGTTTTACTTTTTACTTTTTACCTTACAATATGTAGTGCTGTGAAGACACTGTAGTTACTGCGAAGCTATTTTTTGCAGCATATAACCAAATATTAATCTTGGATATTAGCAGTATTTCGGATATCATGAAATACTTCTAATACTGTAAATAAATTAATAATTATATTAAACAAGGATGCATTGAATTGATCAAAAGTGACCATTTATAATGTTACAAAATATTTGTTTTATTTACATGCTTTTTTTCCCCCTATTAAGAATCCTGAAAAAAGTATCACTGTTTCTACAAAAAAAATTAAGCATCACATCTGTTTGTAACATTTATAATAAAAGCACCAAATTAGCTTATTAGAACGATTTCTGAAGCATAATGTGAGATTAAAGACAGGATTAATGTCCCCTGATTTATAGTAATAGTAAAAAAAAAAATGATTTCAAATTGTAATGTTTCACAGTATTACTGTTTTTACAGCATTTTTGATCAAATGAATGCAGCCTTGGTAAGCATAAGAGACTTCATTGTAACAACTGGCAAATTATCCTTTCTGTTAAAGGGTTAGTTCACCCAAAAATAGAAATACTGTAATTTATTACTCACCCTCATTTCGTTCCACATCCGTAAGACCTTCGTTCACTTTCGGAACACAAGTTAAGATCTTTTTGATGAAGTCTGAGAGGTTTTTGTCTCTCTATAGTGATCCAACTCAACTACTGCTCCAAAGTCCAGAAAGGTAGGGAAAAGACATCATTAAAGTGCTCCATGTGACTCCAGTGGCTTTAACTCAATTTTATGAACTGACGTGAGAGCTTTGTTTGTGAAAATTTACAAAAATATTGATCTGCAATGCGCGTTCATGAGAGCTTCACAATGCATGTGTTTGTGTTCAGACCCGCGCATCAACTCAACACACATGCACAAGTCTTCACGAGAGCATCACGACCCATGTGTTTTGTGTTCACGCGAGAGCTTGCATTGTTGTGTGAACGCTTTGGATAATATTATTTTGTAAAGTGGTATTTTTATTTATTTTTTTATTTTATTTTTTTGCACAATCAAAGCACTTGCGCCACTAGTAATTGTCGATTATTCCCTTGAAATTGTAATTGCGATTATTAATTATGATTATCATGTGTATCAATTTACATTATGTAAATTATTACATGATGTATTGAATAGCTTTATACCATTGTTTGAAGCAATGGCATGCCATATTTTTGTATTAAAAAAACAAACAAAAAAACAAGCTGAAAACACTCTTCCTGATTTTATTTTATTTGTTTTTTTCATTGTTTTTCTATATCATTAAACCTCAAATGTCAACTATACATTGGTTTGGTTTGTTCTTCAAATAATAATAATATTAAAAAAAGTCAACATATCATGGTATAATAATAGGGGATTCATGTTTGTGGAGTAAATATATAGGCTGTGTACACGGCATTTTAAAAATGGCGGGTGCTGGTGTTTCACATGCGTTCGACATATCAGCATAGACCTACGTCACTGGTAGCTCCTTTTGTGCTAGGTTAGACCTTTTACATTCGGAAGTAGTAGGGATTCACCTCTCGAAATGTAACATGCTCATAACACACCTCTCAAACACGCAGAATAATGTAAGTGGATATTTTTCCTTGTAATCGCTCCTTTGAGCGATTGTGAAATCGTGGCATCAGTAATTGTAATCATAATCGACTAACTTTAATTATGTCTTTTTCCTACCTTTCTGGACCTTGGAGCGGTAGTTGCATTGGAACTCTATGGAGAGACAGAACCCTCTCAGACTTTATCAAAAAAAATCTTAATTTGTGTTCCGAAGATGAGCAAAGGTCTTACGGATGTGGAACGACATGAGGGTGACATTAATGACAGAATTTTCAATTTTGGATGAACTAACCCTTTAATAATCATGCACCTGCAAATGTTAGCATTGCACTTCATTGTTATGCTAATGATGGAGTTATCATGTTATTTCCTTATAGATCAGTCATTTACTTATTTATTTACTCAATGAAATTACGTTTCAGCATTCAGGAATTGTTGTATTAACTCACTGAAGTATAACTTAAGCAAGTGCCAACAATATTTTCAATATTTATCCCTCTACAGCACAGCGTTGCCCTCAGGCAACGGAAAGTTTTCTTAAGCCCTTTGTTTTGTACATTTTTCTTTAAATGATTACAACCAATTAGAAAGGTAGAGAAAGCACCAAAGAACAGTCCAGTAAAGTGTGGGAGTCACTATCAAGCACCATTTAAAGGTGGGACATCCTGTTCTGACACATGGTCACAGGAGCACATGGTGTGAGGAGAAGGCAAGATTATTTGCTTTAGTAATCTTATTTAAAATGACATGAACTGTACATAAAACATATGTGTGTGTATATGAAGGTATAGAGAAGCCTTTTGTCAGGTTTTATGAAGTTTTTTTTTTTTTTTTTCGTTGCCTCAGGATGTTTTCAAGGATGTTTTGGACAATACCTCACATTGGCCATAATGTATTATATGAAGGGAAGATGCAAGGTTCCTGGGTGTGCAGGAACACCCAAAGTGATGTGAAAAAATTGTAACATATACCACTATTTCACAGCAGAGAAGAACTGCTTTTTGATGTTTCGTACGGAGTGAAATCTTATAACATGAAGTACATTATATGGCATAGCACACTACATGATACAGACCTATGCATGTATCATATTCCATATATCAATGTTTTTCAAGTCTTTTTCCCTTTTTACTTTATGATTTTTTTTTTAATTGAAAATATAAATAAAATGTTCCCAAATGAACCAAAAATTTTTTTTTTTCTTTTTCTTTTTCTTTTCATGTGCCATCAACATGTGTGCAGTAGAGGGTTAAGTCTGTCCACCAACAATGTTCCACATTGTTTAAGACTTTGTGATGTCTGTTGGATGCATGTAAATTCTTCATTTTTGAAATGGATGTCTCTAACCGTGCGTGCATGTTAGTGTGACTCCATCAGTGTTTCTGTTCCTGAGATGAACTATTGGCTTGGGTCCACAGCTCTTCATACACACTTCAGAGACCGATGCCCTGCTCTCAGCTCTCTGTTGCCCAGGAAACAACCTTCTCAGTGCCACAGGCAAGGGTGGGCCGCCATTGTGGAGCTCTCGAGTAGAGCACTTCAGCTCACAGAACTCTGATTCCCTCTCACGCTTTCTGTAGAATCCCTACCTCTGCTGTTCATTATCTTTTGCCATTGTGTGTGTGTGAACACTTTAATGTCTGTGTTAGGTTATACACCATATCCACATAAATATCTACCCTTGAACATCATTCTAACTATTATAATAGTATCATTTTAATGGCATCACAGTTTTATCGCAGCACTGTTTTCTACAATGATATTCATCAGAAAGAAAGGTTTAATCCCATTTTGTGTTCATTTCTCAATGTCAAAACCAAAAAAAGATTACATAAACAAAGCTTTAAAAACTCTACTTTAAAAGTTTTCTTTATGATAACTGGTACTTAGCAGTGTTTTAGATTTGATTCCAAGCAAGACAACATTAATCTGAAAGGTTTTTTCATGTACTGAATCTCGGAAGGTCTTGCCCTGAAACCCAAAACCCCGCCGTTATCTGGGATTAATCTGAGAGAGAAGAGGACAGAATCATTATTAAATTCATTAGGTAATTAATTCAATTTCACTGAAGCTGCTCCACATTACTTAAATGAGCATTTTAATGTGAACCAGACTCTGAGTGAAACATCAGAGAGAGAGCATGCAGGGCGCAAAAACAAATAGTCACTAGAACTCGATGACACAGCGTTGCATTGTGAAAAGCTAATGGTCACTTGACTTCGGCGATAAGCAACAATACTGTAAGTGTTACTTTACACTAAAACGCTGTAAAAATCAGTCGATAGATTTACTATTGCTTTTAAATTTCATGCAGGTTTGACAGTTTTACAAAGTAAATAATGTGAAGATGTCATGTAATCCTATTTTATTTCTTGACACGCATCACTTCAATCTCCTGCCGCTAGCATTTTGGTGCAGCTAATTTGATAATTGCTTGTTTTTTATTTATGGTCATGAATATTCGGTTACTTTGTTCCATGTAGTCTCAACTGACTGTCTGATGCTTACTGAACATAAAAAGCAAGTACTAGCAGAACATTGAAAGATCCAATCTAACAGAATAGCTTTACAATTTTGAGGGTTTTTTTGGCCTGAATAAACCACAAAGTAGACAAGACTGCAGTCTGATTTATTTATTATTATTATTATTTTTTTTAAATATAGTCAAAAATTTGGCTTTGCAACTAAAATGTTCTTTAAAACTATAGCATTCAAAAGTTTGGGCTTGGTAAAATGGTAAAATGATAAAATAATAATATATTATAATAATAATAATCTCTTATGCTCACCAACTGTGCATTTATTTGATCCAAATACAGTAAAACACAGTTATATTGTGAAATATTACAATTTAAAATAATTTTCTATTGTAATATATTTTAAAATGTAATTTATTCCTGTGATGGTAAAGCTGAATTTTCAGCAGCAATTACTCAATTTTCAGTGTCAGCACAGCACTTTTGTTTACTTAAAAAAAAAAAAAAAAAGTACTGATTTTGAACAGTAGTGTGTAGATTCCATTTGTCCTTTTCTCTTTTCTTTTCTCTTATCTTTTCTTTTCTTTTCTTTTCTTTTCTTTCATGTACACATGTGGTCTTGAGGAGGACGGTTTATGTGTGTCAGGGCAGCAGTGCTCTCCTATCATAAAAGAAATAATTTATATGCCATCAGAGTAAATTGAGTACAACACTGGGACAGACCAACTGACACACAGGGGTCACTGGCATATTCAAACCTTTTACACCAAACAGCATCTGTTTTCAATTGCTGATCCATCAGCAATGCATCGTATTAGCAATGCAAAGTCCATCTTTGCTATTGACTAAACAGTATTTATCGATTAATCTTTTGTTTGATGGTCTGTTTTAATCCTGCACACCATACAACTGCACGCGTCTTATGCCTTCATGGCTGCACAGTGCAATATTTTCACAATGGTTGAGGTTGATTATGCATGTCACCACCATTCAGAGAGTATGTAATCAGATAGGATAGATTTAATCACGTGCTGTCATGCCATTTATGCAGTCCTGAACTCAGACACAGTGACAATTGGACATGTTTGCAGACTTAAATATGACCTTAAAAAAACTTTGGTATGTCCAAAGATATTTCGCACAAAGTTGTTTTCTCAATTTAATTTATTCAGTGCATGACTTAATTGGGCTTTATGGTCTATTCGCACCAAGCAAAAACAGACCAATCACATTTCTAGAAAAGGCATTCTTTTTGAATTCATTTTTGGTGTGAATGGTTCTTAACAGTGAATATTTAGCTTTTTAACAGTACAACTGGTCATATTTCAATATACACAAAGGTCAAGTCTCAGAAAGATCTGTTTTGTGAAATCTGCTAAATGTCAGGCTGGAATAGAGTTTCTCATCTCTCTCTTCTCTTCTGGTGCCCTCGAAATGTGCTTTCTCTCTCTCTTTCGCAGTGGAGATTAATGGTACCCATCTGCTGTAACATGTGGGGTTTGTCTAGATGATGCTACTGTGACATGATACATAATGGAGCCATTGTTTCAGTAAAATGGCTCAATCAGCCGGGATTTGTTTAATTCTGCGTCTGATAAGACACCGAGATGTCGCAGACAAGCTCTTCTTTTCTGTCAATAGTTTGAAATGAATGATAACTCATATTTGTCAGTGGTAGAAAGGATCCATTATTTGAGAGACTACTAAAATGTAAATTCATTGGATTGGAACATCAGATGTTATAATAGCGTAAATAAACATACATTATTTTAAATATCATCATATACACACACAAACATCTATACTAAGAATAAAATAAAATAGCATGGTAATTTTGAAAGAAGTCTCTTATGCTCACTAAGGATACATTTATTTGATCAAAAACACTGTAAAATATTATTACAATTTAAAATGACTGTTTTCCATTGGAATATATTTTACAATGTAATTTATTCCTGTGACGGCAAAGCTGAATTTTCAGCATCATTACTGCAGTCTTTGTCACATGATCCTTCAGAAATCATTCTAACATGCTGATTTTCTGCTCAAGAAACATTTATTATTGTCATTATTAATGTTGAAAATAACTGTGCTGCTTGATATTTTTTTTATGAAACAATAATACATTTTTTAAAGATTCTTTCATGAGTAGAAAGTTCAAAATAACAATTTATTTGAAAATAATTTATTATATTTATAGAAAAAAGATAGACCCAAAACAAAAAATTACCGCTTAAACTCTTTACTTTGATCTTCCAGTTTATTTACTGACTTTTCATTAAATGATGTGTGATTGTGGTATCATTTGTAGTCGATGTTATAGCTTGGCCTTTTAAACATAAAACCTAAGAATTCTGCTTTCATGTTCTTTAAACACATGCTAACACAGCTTCAATTCTTTATTGACACTTTCCACCTCTGTAATTTATTTGCACAACGTTATTAACTTTCCAGTATGCCAGCTCTCCGTTGGATATCATATCTATCACATAATATTCACCATAGAGCTATAGAGCTGTTGTGTTAATGTGAGCCATCTGCTAGGCTTTCTTTTCTTCTTAGTTCAAGCTATCTTGTCACCATGCTGTGACAGTTATGCAAAAAGCACTAATACAAAGTGAGAGCAAAGTTTAATGTGGTTAATGAAGGCGCCACATTCATTTCACCCACGTTCGCTTACACTTCAGTCTCACATGTTCTTTGTGTCCTTTTTTTTACTAACAACACAATACAAGTCTTTGATTTTAAGGGTCATATCATTTAATTTATTTTTTCCATGGGGTCCACTTGTCAAGGTTTCTTGCCAGCGAAAACAGTCATCTTTTATTTTTTCGCCATTTTCCTCTCGCTCTCTCTCTCAACTTTAGACTTTGCTATTGTACCTTTAGGATTTCGTTGCAGACGTAGTCTTTTGATTGGCTAATCCCTTTGCATAATGTTACAGGCTGCATGTTTGCCAATAGTTTTCACTGCTCTTTTTGTCTGCATTATATTGTATTGTTACAGGTTCACAAATAGTCAACAGACATGACACTGAGGCATAGCAGCATTTATATGAAGCATTTGAGCTCTGACTGTAGATCTCATCCTGGTGCATTTATCACGGCGCTGGACTGTATAGATTATGGAGGAATGGAACAAAAGAGATTATACATGGTACAGAAACAAGTCAGCTTGACAGGAACAAATCCGTTTAAGAGTGATGGAGGAGGAGGATAGGGGGAACGAGAAAAACAGAAAACGCTGAGAAGGGAGGAGTGATAAAAACACAGATGAGAGGAATGTAATTGAATAAAAGCAGGAATGTGAGGGAGCAGTCAGAGATCTTGATCTTATTAGGATTAAGAATCAGGCCTTTGTGTGCATGATCGCATAATGTAAGCAAACACAGATATAATGTACGACAAAGCAAAACATTTCAAGTAGAGAATATTGATGAATGAAATTCTGACTTTAGCCATAGTTGGTATTATCTTTAAAAATATAGAAGTGTATTTTTGAGGTCTCCCTCCACATGTGCTGTCTAATGAATATCTGCAAATATAGACTGAACATAGCCAGAACCAAAAGACATTTTCTGCACTCATTCTGTTGGAAATCGGCATATTAAAAGGATAGTTCACCTAACAAAAAATGAAAATTATCCCATGATTTACTCACCCTCAAGTTATCCTAGCTGTATATGACTATCTTCTTTCAGACTAACACAATCAGAGATATCCTTAGTCCTCCAAGGTTTATAATGGTTGTTAATGGCTGCCGAGATATTGAAGACAAAAAAAAAAAAAATGCATCCTACACGGTCACCGTGATTTTGCCAAGTAAGACATGTTCCTGGATCATCATCTTTGTTGATCCTGGAACAACAATCCAATCAACCAATCAGATTTGAGGGACAAGTTTACCATTTATGTCAAGTTTAGGCTTGCAACCAGGATTAGGTGCTTCTACATCAATGTTATTCACCTATCTTTCCCCTCTGATTTTAGGGATAAGTTATGGGTAGGATTAGGTTTAGGGGTAGGAATAGGGTTAAGACAAAATTTTTAGACTGGAATGTTGATCCAGGAACATGTCTTACTTGGCAAAATCACGGTGACCAACCTACGCTATAACATGTAGCACGTCATGTCATTGTATGGAACGTCATGCCGTTGTGTACTATGTCGCAGAAGTTAATGCAAATTTATTTATTTGAATTTATTTATTTAACTAAATTCTATTCTTTTGAACTTTCTACTCATCAAAGAATCCTGAAAAAATGTATCACAGTTTGCAGGAGAAAAAAAAAAAATAAAAAATCAGCACAACTGTTTTCAAACTTCATAACAATAAGACATGTTTCATGAGCACCAAATCAGCATATTAGAATGATTTTTGAAGGATCATGTGACACTGAAGACTGGAGTAATAGCTGCTGAAAATTCAGCTTTTCCATCTCAGGAATAATTTATTATATACAATTTTAAAATATATATTCAAATAGAAAATAGTTAGTTATTTTAAATATAAATATTTCACAATATTACTGTGTATTTTTGATTAAATAAATACAGCCTGGGTGAGCATAGGATATTTCCTTCAAAAACATTTACAAATATTACTGACCCCAATATTTTATTCATAAAGGTTTTAATGATTATTTTATTAACACAACTACAGCTATAACTCTAATATAATTTGTATGTATTTATTTATTGTAAAGGCAAATACATGTGAAAACAATCAGTTAACATGATTACAAGCACCTAATTTGAGGGATTTCTGGAAAAAGCCACATCAGTGTGAAAGTTATAGTCCAAAAAAATTGGACGCATTTGCATTTTAGGGTTAAATCATCTGTATGGGTGTAAATATGCATTTACATGTGTTTTTCATGTGCAATCAATAAAAACTACCCACTGTATCATTATATGCAAACCACATGGAAAGTCTCCAGTCACCAAGAGATCGCTGAATTACCTCATTAACTGGGTCATTTAAAACATCCAAATACTTCAACGTCTCTCCTGTTAACTTTGAAAGACGTTTATGCATCTTTCTCTTTGGACATCCTCCCCTGCTGCTTTGCTGAAAAGCAATGAAGGAGATATTTGGCAAGATTTTCACAGAGTGGAAATGTTGCCTTACAGAGTTTTGGGTCCGTTTTCAATTTTTACTGATGATTTGTATGGAAATTGTCAGTGACAGTGGTGTAATTATGGGATAAATGCTGTTCCACAGCCAGCTCGTAAATAGAAAAATCAGCGAGACAATTTTTCAAAGGGATGTTGCTCAGCTGATGGGGCTGCTGACAGCATGAGTCTGACCCTGCCGAGAATGGATGCTGTGTGTGTGTGTGAGGCGATGGGGTTGTTTTTGGCAGCTTCCTGTCACCGTCTTCACTGATGAACTCTTAGTGTCTTGATTCTGTCTCGGTTCATTTTTATCATGGACGTAGAGTGTGTATAAATAGCTTTACCACAAGTACAATACACAAAAAGTAAACAGGAAAATGAAGAAAAAAATTAAATAAAAAATGTATTACTCTATTTCAGAAGGAAGAAAGAGGATGAGTGAGCACAGACATGAACAAGTGACAGATCTAGGGACAGACAGACTCAGTCCCAGAGTAGAAGAAGAGATCTGACAATGATAATCAGGTCAGTGTGCTGGCTGGGACGCGTTCCACTCCATCCGTCCCCTGAGAACCAATCATTGGTTTGTTGCCTCTCTGTGGATACAGAAGAGAGAGAGAGACCAGCGACTTCTGTCTGCAGCAATCTGTTACTTTGGGTGGATTATTTCTAATGCTGACAAGCAGCTCCCCACAGTATTTGCTCCAAATGTGTTTAAACACTTTTATTTTGATTTTGTTATTTTTATGGAATATCAGATTAAATCTAATATAATTATGTAACTTTTAAAGCCAGTGATTCTCAAGGACAGATAGTCATCATCTCAATATAATTTATAGAAACTAAATGTTAATTACATTTGTATTTTGGAAATTTTATATATATATATATATATATATATATATATATATATATATATATATATATATATATATATATATATATATATATATATATATATATATATATATATATATATAATATATTATTAGGTCATTTTAATTAAAAATGTTACTTTTTGTTTAGATTTTTTTTTTTTTTTTTTTTTTTTTAACACCAAACCACAAATACATCACACTCTCAACAGAAGGTAAAGCATGATAGCTTTTATTTAGAGAACTCGCTTTGACCCAAAAAACAGTAGTCATACAGCGAAAAACCTTGACAGGGTGTGGATGCTTTATCTCCAACTAGAGCGCTGTGAGAATGGGTTGAAAAATGCTTCAGTACATGACTCAGAACAGCAAACAGGAAATCCCCCTCCAATCAGCAGCAATGAGATATATGTAATGCCGCTGGTTTCAAACTGAGCTGTCAAAACTTTAGCTAGATGAGATGGAATGATATCACAAGGGAGAAAAAGAAACAGAGAACTGATCGAGGGGTTAATTGAGGTTGCTAAGTTTATAATCATTTAGGAACTCCACCAGCCCATCTTTGATCAGCCTGTATGAACATATGGAGCAGTCTAAGCAAACATACAGTATATTAGAGCTAATCATTGTTCAACTATTTGACAATATATACTTTGTAGATCACTTTGTTTGGGTAATTGCCATTTACATCTGGTATTTAGGGAGTGACGAAAGCGCACCACTGTAAAGGAAAGGGGGCACTAATTTTATAAAACTAGACAAAATAAGAGGATCATTTTGAAATGGAATGCAGCACAATAATAGTTTTTAACTTGGCAGCCTTGTTTTCATAATCATTAGAAAAAAAAAACAAAAAAAAAAACAGGCACTAGTATGACCCCATGAAAAACAGCAGTCCCGACAAGCTCTTTCTGCGCTCTTTCAAGGCCAAAGGAGTATAGGATACTTTGAAAGGTTAGCGAGCTCAGCTGTGCACGAGATGGAGCGGGACGCGGAAAATGAAGTAAGGCCTATACCAGTGTCTTAAAGGGATAGATCATCCAAAAATGTTTATCTGCTTACCCCCAAGGAAAGTTAGCAAACCGACTGAAAATACTCACAGTACCTTTAATTCGTTACATTTTTGTTACGGTTATGATTTGATAAATTGTCTCCTCCCAGTCAAAGTTCAAAAGTCACAGGAACAAATTGAAGTAGCAGAAGGAAAAAACTTCCTCTGGGAGGAGAGAATGTGGGAAAAAGAGAGAGAAGAAAACTATGTGTTGGTAATTGCCAGTCAAGGCACCCCCAAAAGAAAAAGAAAACGCTGAGTCGGTTCATTAGCACGAGCCATTATCGGCAGTCTTGCGTGTTCATTTGCTGTTAAAACTGTCATCTTTTAATGGAAATTAGCCTATTTTTTTTCCCTTTTCATGTGGAGTTTGTTGTGTTCTGCATACGTCAGCAGAACAGAGCATAAGTGAAACGAGAGCTAGAAGAGAGCAAGAGAGAGCGAGGGAATTTAGCTAAGGTGGACAGATCCCACAGCACACAGACTATTTATCTTCCTACTAAAGTGGCGAGTTGTGAATGCCGGCACTAAGTGATTCCATCTATCTCTGATTTCACGCAACTCGCGGAAACGTTTGTGTTGTCCTCTACGGAGTCATTTTCAAAACAGTTAAAGTGCGCAGGAGATCTGATTTCATTACTGTGAGAGGAGGAGAGAGAGACTGTGTGTACGTCTTCACGGCCTTTTCTTTTGTCTTTAGCGACCGTCTATGTTGTTGCCGCCCATTAAAATCACAGATTAAATTGTGCTGCGTTTACAGATAACTGATTGTCATGGAAACGATGCCGCTGCAGTGTATCTACACAGAACAACACTGCATCCCCATTAAACCGTTGTGCCTTTGCCACCGCAACAAATTTAACTGGCGGACACGTGTTAGTCCCCACAAGACAGGAACTAATGTAATAAGGCCTCGATCTCATTTCAGTGGGGGAGCATTTTGAGCGTTGCACCGATGTTATGAGGCTATTACAAGCTGTATAGCTGACCTAAGATCAGCTCTGTGTTGTTATTAATAAAAGGGGGGATTTGGAGGGTTGAGGCTGGAAATAGTTATGTGTGAGCGTTCTTCTTCCCAGAAGCCCCATAATTTGGTTTGATTGGGCCATCGATCTCGTTTACTGGGGGCACAAGTGCTTCTCACACCTCATCTAAACTGTTTTTCAGTAAATAAAGCTGCTCATAATTCCTTCCTGGATGCTGCAGAAGGAATTTCATAGTTCATAACTGGTGTAAGGGGGTTGCTAACTAAAAATAGCAGCTCTACTAGTTTAACTAGATTTTTTCGAGGCAGGAGTTCATCTATCTTCATAACAGTGTAGCTTTTCTCATAACTAGTTATAAGTTTATGAGTAATGGTGTAGTGCGACAACTGTTTTCAATGAGTTTGAGTTGAGGGAAACAAACGTGATAACCTAATTAGTTTTCTGTTGACCTTATTTTTAACGTATGAAATCTGATTCCTCCTAAGTGGTCCACTCTCTCGAAGTGTTGGAAAGTCTGATTCATTCTAGTGAACTGGTTCATCAAATGGTCCACTCTTTCTTATGTAATGTTGGTAAATCTGATTCATTCAAGTGAATCGGTTCATCTTAAACAGTCTACCCTCTCATATGCAGTGTTGGAGAATCATATTTATTCTAGTGAATTGGTTCATCCTCAGTTGGTTCATAAATGGTCCACTCTTTCATTTGTTGTGTTGAAAAATCTGATTAATTCAAGTGAATCGTTTCATCCTAAAAAGTCTATTCTCTTATATGTAGTGTTGGAAAGTCTGATTTGTTCTAACGAATCAGTTCATCTTAAATGTTCCACTCTCTCATATGCAGCATAGGGAAGTTTAATTCAATGAGTCAGTTTGTTCAGAGATTCATGTTCAAGCTTTACAAATCTTTCGTTTCGAATCAGTATTTGAAGCGCCAAAGTCACGTGATTTCAGCAGATTGAATAGGTGATCCGAATCACTGATTCGAAACAAAAGCTTATTGCATATATAATTACTTTTTCAAAAGAGTAACATGACTGTAGATTTAATTACTTCAGTTTGATTAGCATGAAAGCTACATTTTCAAAGGAGCTTTCACAACACAGTCAACTCATGCTTACCTTCCTCCCACTTCCGCAGACACTGCTGTCTGTCTGTGTCTGTCGCTGTCTCTTTCTCGTCTCCACACACCTCCTTCTCCCATCACTCTTGCTTCGACTCTTCAGAGGCAGACTGGTTTTACAGCGAACAAAGGCCCAAGCGCGCACACAACACATTCATAATGAATGAAGGCAGGCTGTTTTAATGACCGGGTCCAGGAGGAGTCAGTGCACAAAGCTCTCCCGCGCCATCAGCTCTGTTCCTGGGATAATGATATCACCCCTGGCCCCAGAGAGGTCTAGTGGAACCTGCTTCTCCATGAGCTTTAATTATCTGTTTGATAAATGCCGGGCAGTGGAGGATGCTAGCTTGGGTTCAGAGGTCAGCCTCTGAACTGGGCGATGACGACCCCAGCAGGTGAGGGGTCGTGGCACATTTGCTCTTGCTAAGAGCCGTAAAATAAGCAGCTTTGAAGTGCCAAGTTGTATCATTTATTTAAGGTGCATACAACACAGTGGCTGCATTTTTAATATACGAGACGCAATAACCTGCAACATATGTGCTGTTATTGAAATGAGGAGGAAAGCCACCGCAGAGGTGTGCGGATGGATAGATCAATCATTTTAATAGCTCCGGTCTCTCGTATCGTGTGTGTAGAGGACATGGCTCGGGCTGACCTGTTGGTAATGGTGTTGAGTGATTGATGGTTGATCTCTGCTTGCAGGAGAGCGTACAGTGGGCGTCCCAGGGCTAATTTAGTCACTGCAGCTCGGGAGACGAGAAGATCCGATTGTGTGAAAAAAATCAGAGGAGCTGCCGACTTGCTAGGAACATTAACGTTAGCCGCTGAGAGCCAAGAAGACAGCGAAGACAAAACAAGAACTGCCAATATGGTGTTAACACTATACACCCGCACAGACTGTGAGATGGGTGACTCACGTTTGTGTTGCCTCCCATAAGTGGCGCACGATAGACCCAGTTTATACTGAAATACAGAAGGAGGGAGCGATGGGTAGGAGAGGTATCAGCAGACATTGAATTATTAAAGGTGCAGGGGGCATTTAAAACACAAAAGACTCCTCAACTCTAGATGAATGCAATCCTATATCTGCCTCAATGTTCATTCACTTGATGTTTATTATACTGACAACCCGTAATGCACCACTTGCAGCACTTCCTACACAGGAACATAAAAGGTGTCATTAATGAATTGGTTTGCTTGCTTCTTATTATTCTAATTGGACAGGCTGGTAATAAAGTTAACCCATGAGATGGATACATAATTACTGAAGGCCAAGGTTTAAAAAGATAGTTCTCTCAAAAAAGAAAATTCTGTCATATTTACTCACCCTCATGTTGTTCCAAGCCTGTTTGATGTTTGTTGTTTTTACCTTTGGACACAAAATACATATTTTGAATAATAAACAGTATAAATATGTATATTTAAAAAAAAATATTTGCTAAAATAAATATGACACTTTTCTTTTATGAGTCAGTGCTGTTTGTAATGAAGGATAATGTGGCACAATGAAGACTGGACGAGTAATGTTAAACAATTTTTTAAATTGTAATAATATTTCCCATTATTTAATTTTTTACTTTATTTTTGATTAAATAAATCCAGCCTTGGTGAGTATAAGAGACTTCTCTTACTTTAAAGGTGCCCTCGAATGAAAAAATGAATTTATCTTGGCATAGTCAAATAACAAGAGTTCAGTACATGGAAATGACATACAGTGAGTCTCAAACTCCATTGTTTCCTCCTTCTTATATAAATCTCATAAAAAAATGTCAGTTAAAAAAATGAATAAAAAAAAAATCTATGGGGTATTTTGACACATTCAGGGGACACCTTAGACTTATATTAAATCTTTTTAAAAAAAGTTCTAGGGCACCTTTAAACTTACTTTTATATATATATATATATATATATATATATATATATATATATATATATATATATATATATATATATATATATATATATATATATATATATATATATATATATATAATATAATGAACATGGTGATATGGAAAATCTGAGCCACCAACACAAAGTAAGATGGCTCAAGTAGAAACAGACAAAACAACAAAATTAAAAAAAAAGATGACCCACTGCAGGAGGTGAGTCAGATTTGGGGAGGATGGTGGCCTCCTTTTCTTTTTCTTTTTTTCTTTCATCCCACGCCTTTCCTTTCTTCCTTATTTTGGCTAATCTTCACAGACGTGCCGCGGCTCTCCCTTCTGGAGGTGGTCGGGGAACCCCAGGTCAGGCCATGCCCAGGGTGAAAGCCCCCCTCTGGGAATGAGGTCTGTCACTCCCCACCTCTATAGCCTCCATCTCACAACCACCACCTTCATAACTTCCTGAGCGATTTCAAAATGCGACCCTTCCTCCCCTCCGGCTTCCTATGGGTAATCGTCCCCAGCTGTAGAGTGCAGATCTAAATAGGACCGTAGGGAAATGAGATTTGTAATTTCAGAGAACCATAGAAACAAGAAAAAAGGGAGGAAATTGGTGGCAGGCCACAGAAATTAGCATTCTTTTTGGCTTAAGCAGACATTAAAGATTGAGGAGCTGCTTAAGTCCCATAGAGTGTTGTTAGTGAGGACGAGGAGGTGCGGGGGGTCAAGATCAATGGCACATGGATCCTTTGCACTGAGACTCGGGGCCACAGACGGTGAGGATTGTCATACGGCCCTCCTGCTGAGCACAGCTCAGGACGGGTCCCATTTATTATTGATGCTTGTTTAGATGGGCCTCCTCTGGTCCATTTGGCTGGCGTTTTCACCATGCATGTCTTTTTAACAGTGCAGATTAAAACATCGCAGAGTTCCAGCACTCAACGGGATCATATCATGAAGAATGTGATTTTCATTATCACAAAAAAAATATATATATATATAATTAAATAAATAAATATAATATATATATATATATATATATATATATATATATATATATATATATATATATATATATATATATATATATATATATATATATATATATATATATATGGGAAATGAGAAAATGTTTAAAATAACTATAAGAAAAGGTTAGCATTAAAATAAAGTAAAATCACATTGTTTACATCTTATGGCTATACTATTCAGTATTTTTAACATTTACAGATTGGCTGCATTCACTTCTATTGTAAATACTACAAATTTAAATTCATTTTTGTGGTAATAAGCATTATGCTACAAGTGCTGTCAATTGAGTTAACTTATATTGAACCCAGAATACTGCTTTAATGATTCCTTGTATAGCAGATCTTCTGTCAACACATTAATTTCAAATTAGTATATTTGCACTATTCCTGCTCTCTATATCTCTGAACATTCACCACAAAACATGTCATGTTTGCTTAATCCACCCAGACACGTAAGATAAAATCTAAAGTCCTACCTTAGGAGAAATAACTGCATGACATCAAGAATGTAATAACGTGCCCTATATAACTGAGAGCCTTATCATCCTTTATTCGCTTTATCTTATGTACTTTATCTGTAAATGCAGCTGACACTGTCAAAACATGAAACAGAATATTGAGCGTTGTAGTAAAATAGTAAAAAGCTCACAGATGTGATGTTAACAAGCACTATTTTTTTTGTCTGTCCATTAATATAGTTTACAAGACTCACAAGTTGCCTTGGTGCTATGTAAATCTTTCCTGAAAATTTTCTCTAACTTTCTCCATGACATTGCTTTTCTGTGGAAGGCAGGCTTATCTGTATACTTTATCCGGGCTTGAGAACAGAGGAAATTGCTTTAGGGGATTGTGAATAATTAAAACAGACGTGACAATACTAATAATTGAAACAACACCATGAATTGTGTAGATTTGAGGTCATTTAGCAGTGTTAGAGTACAAGGATGTATGATTATAATGATTATATGCAGTCATAAACTATTGAGATCCCTTAATCGCTTTGTTTAAGTGCAACTTTGTGGCTTTATATTAATATTTCATATTCGTTGTTGAATGAACTAAAACATTTGTTAACCTTGTAATATGAATAATTATGAACTGGTGCATTAGTGAATCTGTTCACATTAAACAATTATCAGAATTATTTACCTTTAATCTTGCTCACATGCAAGTATTTTATTTATTTTTTTACTAGCAAGCATAATATATTTAGTTTATATGAATATACCTTAAACAATCAGACCTGAGGACTAAAAACAATGCAATAAAACAATCAAAACAATTATAGTCTCCTGTCATCTTCTTTTGCATCCTATACAGATACCTGCCATTTCAGGATGCAATTTTGGAGCTGTCATTTCTACTTGGTCTCTGAGAATTAGTAAGGCTGTTGCAGTTCATAAAATGAGTGATGAGGTGTTTACGACTAAACAAAGCAACAGGAATAATATAATTAACTGTCAAGCATAAGTTCTGAATTCTGATTTGTCCCTCCGGCATCAGTTTTTTTTTATTGCATTTGATATTAAAAAAGGTATTATATTTGCAAATTTCATTGTGACAAAGTGAGATCTCTCATATTCTCTGCTGCAGTGATATCAGTATATTGCAGTGTGAAAATGTCACGCCAGGTAAGATGTCAGATTCCATTGGTTCTTGTCTTGAGCTGATTGACATGCACAAATACAAATGAGATTTGAGAACTAACCTGCTAAAAATTTATACAGCATTGTTGGTCACCAGCATAAGGTGTGTTTTGCATGCTGGGACCAGAAATGGATACTGGTTGCTGGTTTGCAGGTCACCAGCGTGGGAAGCAGTAGGACTGATGGAGCGGCTACACCAGCTCCATTTTGTTTGAGAACAGCATGACTATGCTGGTCCACCAGCTGCTGTAGACCTAACCAGCATAAACCAACCTGGACCATCATGGAATTCATGCTGATTTATGTTGGATTTTTCAGCTGGGTATAGCGGAGGCAGTGTTTTAGCCAAATAGTGACTCAATTTGTGGTGCTTTGATATAATTTGTCCCAACTTTTTTTTTTTTTTTTTTTTTAAATAAAATAAAGAAAAAAGTAAGTATTTACAATAGAAGTGAATACAGCCAATCTGTAAATGTTAAAAATACTCAATAGTATAGCCATAAGATGTAAACAATGTGATTTTACTTTATTTTAATGCTAACCTTTTCTTATAAAGTTCTTTTAAACATTTTCTCATTTCTCATATATATTTGGCCTGCTTCTACTTTCATAGTTTGATAAAGAGCAGTGTGGAAAACAACTTTATGTTCCATAGATGAATACATAGAATACAACATAAGGGTAAGTAAATGATGACGGAATGTTCATTTTTGCATGAACTATTCCTTTAATCCTAAACTAAATTCGTCCATCCTGATTCGTTTATGTATTTGTGGCCTTGCAAAAATCAGCCCGCTTCCAAGAATTCCAGGTTTGGAATTCTGGCAGCAGGAGCTGGGTACCATATCCAGTAACCGAATCCGATAATCAGGGTCTGGAATGCTGACAAGGTTGGCTTATTCTCCTCAGTCCCGCTGTGTGGAGAGGAAAAAAATTCCCAATCTGTGCTATCAGCATGTTTCCTAGTGGATATCTGGGATTATTGCAGCCATAATCCAATATCATACAGAGAGACACTCCACACACACTATCTGTTGGATTCAATGCGCTTGGGTCCACTTCACTCTTACACACATATTTTCTCAGTGTGGTAACACAGTGGTGTCTCTTGTGGTTATCCTCTCAAGGATGTCAAAACAAATGCAGCATTCCGTCATAACAGAAAATGTCGATAAACTGCATTAATCCAAACAGTGTTGTGTTGTATGAGTCACTGCATATGACGCATGCAAGACAGAAAAACAGTCTCGTGTAGGACTCAGTGACTAACCACATTTCCTGTAAGGTGCCAAAATAAGGTTGGTATGGTATGAAATAATGTCATAATATGTGGCAAATAATGACATGACCTTTTCGGTTTTTTTATATATATATATATAAAAGGAAGACAAGTCACTGTGCTTGTTTTAAGTATCTCATAAGTTAAAAACTAAATTGAACTGAACACCAGACAGTGTTCCATCAACCCATGTCATGGTGTAAATTGGTCAAACTGACAGCTGTCTCCATTGTGAATGACAGCTGTCACCATGAGAACGACAGTGTCAGAATGCTTTGAACACAGTTAATTATGAACATCAATCTCATTTTTATAGTCACTCTGGAAGAATTTGATAAAGAAAAAGAAAAAAGAAAAAAAAGATTTCTGATGTTTTGTTGCAGAGAAATCTGAGCACAGTTTAAGTGTTTTTTTAGGGAATTTTTTTAAGTGGTAAACCTCAGAAAAAGTCTCCATTTGGTCTATATTTAATATCATTGCTGTCTAATAGGAACAACCGAGAGATAAAGGGATTTCATTTGTGATTTTACTTTCTTATGGGGAAAGATTACGAAAACATATCAAGCATGAATATTTGCCACCTTGGGTGATGTATGCAGAGTTTAGCCCTGTTCTGAACACAAGAAAGAGGAAATGAAGTGAGAATGTGCACTGACAGCTGCTGTCATTGGTTATCAATAGTTGTGTGGGAACAGGGAACTCTGAGATTCAGACAGACGTAGGTGGGTATGACAGCACCTGGCACCACTGTGTTTGCTGTGGGATTGAGGATTTAAACTAAATTATTCATAACATCAAAATAATCAGCATATTAAAGTTTCAGCAAAGTAATATTCTGACACTTGTGTAATGTGTATGTGGTTATTAATTAGGATCACTGTAGTAATATATGCCTGTTGCTGAAGGGAGTTGAAATTCAAATTATACTAAATATAGACACGTATGTACATGAATACATTATCACTCAACAGTTTGGGGTTGGTAAGATTTGATCAAAAATACAGTTAAAACGGTGACATTGTTAAATATAATTACAGTTTAAAAGAACTGTTTTCTAACCAAATGTATTTTAATATGCAATAATGGCAAAAAATCATTACTCCAGTCTTCAGTGTCACATGATCATTCAGAAATCATTCTGATTTGGTGCTCAAGAACCAGTCATTATCAATATTGAAAACAGTTTCTTTATTTGAAATAGAAAAAAAAAAAATGTGTAGCATTATAAATGTTTTTTTTTTTTTTTACTGTCACTACTCAATTTAATATCTCTTAGCTAAAACAAAGTATTAATTTCTTCAAAATAATTTTAAATAGTAAATGTTTTTTAGTAAACTAATATGACATAATTGTAAGACTTTTTCTTATATTGATGGATACAGTGGAATCCAAGTAATGCTCGTTTCATGCAAATCACATTATTTGCACATTATTTTATACTTATGCTTAAGTGAAAAGGATTCTGTTTTTCATTTTTAATTATTTTTCATAATACATTAGCATAATTTCAATGAAAAATCAAAACATTACATTCTTTTGAGAATTTCATTTTAATTACAGCAGCACTGGAGCTGCATGAACTTTATGTTGAAGTTTATTTGAAATCTAAAGATCATGTTGTCATAATACTAATTTAAAATTTCACAAATGTTTTAAAGTTATTTCCAAGCTTCAATGAAAAAAAACAAAAAACAAAGTAGTCTTCTGTACCTTACTGTACATATTTTAGAAATACTGTTGTTATTCATATAATTGTGACTGGCAATGAGTGGGCATCAAAAAAAAAAGAAAAAAAAGAAAAAAAAAGAAAAGAAAAATCACAGGAATTCCTTCTTCTATCCATTGTGTGTCTCAGTTTGAAGCTTAACAAAGGTGGTCATCCTAGAATTGACATTCTAACTAGGCTGTTTTGAGTCTGTTTGGCAGCTGAAAGCCAAAAGAAGATCCATCAGCCAGCTTTGTCCATCTTTTCTTCTTCGTCCAGGCCTCTGTGAGAAGCTGACAGCTGCATGAGAAAATGGCAGTCGAACAAATTCATAACACTTAAAAGAAGACATAAGAGCAGCCATTACTCTCTCTCAAACCAGAGCCGCTGTCTTCCGTGCCACATGATTCAGTGGGACGGCAGTAAACGATGAAGAATGGTCTGTCTTTCTCCAAATCTGTCCATCCTGCTCTCTTTGTGTCATTCCATTCGTCTGGTCCTTGGAAAACACGGTAGGAGCGTGACAGACTACCTGTCATCTCTCTCAAATGCACCCATTTGATTCACTTAATTGCTTTATATTCAGAAAACTGCAGAGAGAAACAAGCTTTCAAGTGTAATGTAAACCTATCAGTCTCTCTTCTAAGATTAGTTCAAACTATAGTGACCTTTCTGGCCTCTATGTTGAGCAATGCTCCACTTCTCATGCAAATCACATTATTTGCCTCTTAGTTCAACAGGGAGCCATTTTGTACTTATTATATTTCGGACCCTTAACCTTTTCTTCTGATGTAGATGGAAGAGAGTTGAAAAAAAACATTCCTCTATGTTCACACACTTTCTCTCCTTTTTTCTGTTAAGTTGCAATGATAAATTGAAATGGTCTTCATCAGCACTGGTCCACATAGTCTGCTGCTGTTGGCCAAAATAATTCAATATGCAGTGTGAGAAGTAAATTGGCTTTAATTTCTAGATAAACCAGTGTTAAACAACATAATTTGTTTATGATATTTATACCCATCTTTGGCTTGTTATGGCTTCAGCCAGATTCTACTGAGCTGCCTTGCTGTCTACATAGGTACTCACTAATTTGGATTTTTTTTAAAATTTGGGTAAAGAAAAAAAAAAAAAAAAAAGATTTATAAATTTGATATAAATTCTTTTGAACTTTCTATTAATCAAAAAACCCTGAGAAAAAGATATATATTTTCCCCCAAAATACTAAGCAGCACAGCTGTTTTCAGTGTTGATAATAGGAATTGATTCTTGAGCACCAAATCAGCAAATTAGACTGATTTCTGAAGAATCATGTGACACTAAAGACTTGAGTAATTATGCAGAAATGTCATATCACAGGAATACATTACATTTGAACATAGATCAAAATAGAAAAGAGTTATTTTAAATTGTAATAATATTTCACAATATTACTGTTTTACTATTGTATTTTTGATAAAATATAGGAAATATATTCTTACCAACCAGATAAACTGGAAGAGAAACATTAGTTTGTTTTATTCGCTTTGGTACTATTTTCACAAGTAAGGTGTACATTTTCAAAACTCTAAGTACAAAAATCCAAACTGATCACACTTGTAACGCAGCTAGTCATTCTTTCAAAACCTGATGGAATGCTTTCAGTCACTTTGACAATTGTGGTCATCATCTAAGATAAATTGCTTATAAATAATTACATTTTATTATCCATATCCAAAATTGCAAAAAAATGTCTATAGAAACTATGCCTATAGAATCAATATCTATATATATCTATAGGTGTACCAAATGATCCATTGATTAACCATTAAGTTCAGTTGGATTAAATAATAGACAGATGTATTAAACTGAACGAAAAGAGATGCAAATCACAAGTTTGATAGTAATAGCATTATGAAAGGCAGTTACTGTGAATGAAACATTTATATAGATGAAACACTTATTTTGTGTAGTGAAAAGGATACTTTGTGATTTTGTGTATTTTACTAAAACAATTGAAAATATGCTGAAATGTTTGAAAAAAGTGCACTTTTGATGATCTGTTGTGATATTAGTACTAAGAGTTTTGAAAATGTACACCTTACTTGTGAAAATAGTACCAAAGCGAATAAAAAAAAAAAAACTGTAAACTGATGTCTTTCAGTAGAATAAATTAATTTAAGATTAATCTCATCATTCCGATCAGTGTTTAGAAAGCAAATGTGAGATCCTTTGAATTGGACTGCCTAAAAATGAGACACTAGTTTTTCCATATAATATGAATTATATTTTTTTGCATGTGTATTCAAAGTGTAAATTATATCCGTATGAGTGTTTCCAGGGAATCGAACCCATTACCTTGGCACCATATTTTACAAGCTGAGCAACATTCAAGCTTTTGGCAACTCGAGTCTAAATGGAGTTAAATTCTCTGGAGTGAGTTGGTCTGGTTCAATACAGGTTAAGGAATTTTTCCTCAGTACAGGAAGTAGCACTGTGAGTGTTTTACTCTCTCTCTCTTTGTCTGTCATCCTCTCTCTTTGTTCTGTCTCACAGCAGTTCGATACTTCTAACCCCCAGCTCTAAATGAACTGTTTATCCCGGATCTCGTCTCCACACCCGCATGTTGAACAATGATCAATAGCGTCTCCTGCCTTATCGGACCGAGCTTTTCATTCCCACCATTAAGATCTGCTGATCTGAAACACTTATCCAGAGTAATCTGCAGCATTTGGATCAATTGGCCTCCCTCGGCTCTTACTCCCGGGTAGGTGGGTTAAAACCACAGGCTCAACGCAATGGAGGTCACCTCCAGCCAATGGATTTACATGAAGTTTGTCCCACCGCAAACGTATGTTCACCTGCTCTTTTTTAGCACTTTCCCCTCCCTTTCTGAGACTCTTTGTCGCAGTGTCTTTCTCTTTCTCACTTCTTGTGCATCAATTTATGAATGTGCCTCCATGTAGCAGCTATTTTCTAGGCTGAATAGCTACAAATGGCTGCCATTTAAAGTACGGTTCTCTGAAACGGAGTCGAAAGAATAGGGGGAATGAAAGAAAGCTTGAAGGGAGAAACCCCCCTGACCCTCCATCACATGAGGAAGAAAAGCTCTGACAGAGAAAAACAGGTCTCTTTGGTTAAAGTCTTCCTATTTTTTTCTGTCTTGTGGTAATTTTCATGCTGATATATGAAAGATGTCCGCTCTTTAGGTTTGAAAAAATCTGCTCGTTTTCTGCTGAGTGTAATGGATACCACTCCTCTGTAATTATAGCATCACGGTTTGGTTTGGAGCAGCTGCTGACGTTTGTGATCTTGACTCGCGTTTGTCATCGCTGTTATTTCTTTAGCAGGTGTGACGGACGATTCCTAATCTTAAACAGGACTTGCGTCATTTGTTTACGGTTCCACACTTCCTGTAGCTCAGCGATATGACATAATGTAAGGTAATTACTGTCACCATGGCGATGGAGATGGAGTTAAAAGATGTCTTAACCTGAGAGTTAAAATGATGCAGTGGTGAAAAATATGTGGTGAAAAAAATCTCCTTGGTAACGCACAACAGATGCCATGACAACCTTTACCTATCTCATTCAAAAACTGATTTGTGTGCCAGTTGTATTAGCAGTAACATTATTCTGCAGGGCTTATAAAGATAAAAAGGGAACATTGCAACCTGCTGCTATTGTCTGAATGCCCGCAATGAAGAATTGCTTTAGCATTTATCCATGTAGTATTTGTGGGTTTTATAGATTAAATTATTGTGACATCCATCAATCATGTTTCGGGGTTCTTCAGATAAGCATCATTTAGTGATAGATATGAGCAATAATATGGTCTTAAGCAGTATATAATGCTATTGTTTATGTTTATAAAAATATGAAGTGATTCATATAGTTTATACTGAAGAAATAGACAAGTTATTATTATTATTATTTTTTTTTTTACAATTTACAAAACCAATTTCTACTTTATGTTGTATTCTGTACATACAGGGTATGTAAGAAGTAAAGTAGATAATCCACTCTCTCAAACATATAATGAAACACAACGACGAATGTCGAATTTAAAAATAAAAAATAAAATTAAAAATATGCACCAGGCATAGGGTATGCTGCTTTACTACTTGAAAACAAATGTGATTATTATTTTATTATTTTATTTATTTTTTTGTTATTAGCAAGGGTGCATTAAATTGATCAAAAGTGACAGTTAAGACTTTTACGTTGTTAGAAAAAATATTTTACATTTTCTATTTATCAAAGAATTCTGAAAAAAATGTATCATGTTTTATGGAAAAATATTCAGCAACACAAGTGTTTCCAACATTGATAATAATAAATTCTGGAGTTCCAAATCGGCATATTGGAATGATTTCTGAAGGATAATGTGACACTGAAGACTGGTGTAATGATGCTAAAAATCTAGCTTTGCCATCTTGCACTGGTCAAAAAATGTAATTTTAATATACATTTAAATAGAAAACATTTTTTAAATTGTAATAATATAACCATTTTTACTGTGTTTTTGATCAAAGAAATGCAGCCTTAGTGAGCATAAGAGCCTTTTTTTTCAAAAACATTTTAAAAAAATCGTACCGACCCCAAACTTTTGAAAGGAAGTGTAGGTATAATATTTGACTTTGATTAGATGTAATTGCTGGTCTTGATTTTACAAATGATATATAAGTTTATTCATATAATTAATTAATAAATTCATTCCAGGTCCAGTTTGATTATTGATTTTTCACTGTTGTGTTTTGGAGGTTAAAATAATCTGTTTAAAATTTTAGGCTTTGTGTAATCCACTGCAAATGACAGAAATCTACAAGTAGTCCCAAACTCCACCAATCTTTTGGAAATGGGGTGTTTCAACATCAAACACAACCTTGTTATTTATTTTATTCATTTTCAGCTCAATTTGACCCGGAAGTGTCACTAGCGAGTCTCTGTTTGTAAACTGTAAATTAATCTATTGAAAGTGGCATGTAGCAGACGGTCTATCAGTCACATGGATACAAAGAGATCTACTGCTTTAATTCTCAAAGAAACCTGATATCTCATGATATCTGTCTGTAAAAGAAGAAAGACTACATGTTCTAAGCATTTCTGTAAACCTACAGCTCCCTTGAGGCTTGTGTCAAGTGTTATTCAGCGGTTGGAGGAGACGGATCATCTCATGTGCTGGTTGCCCTGAAGGGATTCGGGGTAAAGTATCTAAATGGAAGATGTTGAAGCACTTCTTAAAAGTGGACTTAGATTAATGTTGACCTTTCTGCTGTTTAGCTATGCCTGTGATGAGCAGCTGTTGTGGGTTTGTGTCCCTTGAGCTGTAGCAGCGTAACAGTGTGAGATAGAGGAAAGAGT
The DNA here is from genome assembly GCF_024489055.1 of Chanodichthys erythropterus. Classification (NCBI taxonomy): domain Eukaryota; kingdom Metazoa; phylum Chordata; class Actinopteri; order Cypriniformes; family Xenocyprididae; genus Chanodichthys; species Chanodichthys erythropterus. The sequence continues at coordinate 27,802,330 of NC_090234.1, forward strand.
CAGAACAGATTACTGTTACTCGGTTGGGGAGCGTTGTTCATTAGAGTTTCAAAAAGCAGGACTGGTCTGCACTTTTAGCCCAGTTAAGTTGAATTTACTTAAACAAATTGAGGAAACTGGTTGCCCTAAAAAAATTAAGTAATCTGAACTTAATAATTCGAGTTCATTCAAAGGTCCCGTTTTTCGTGGTTTTTTTTTTAGCTTTGATTGTGTTTATAGTGAGTAATATAACATGTATTCATGTTTCGCGTGTAAAAAAAAACACAGTATTTTTCACATAATTTACTTATCTGTATACCGCTGTTTCCACTGTCATAACTTGACAGTGGAAACTTGATGACTTCCTTGTTCTATGAAGTCCCTCCTTCAGAAATACGTAACGAGTTCTGATTGTGCCAGCGGTTCCTGTGTTATGATTCGACAGCAGCTTAGCGCACCTTGCCCGGAAAGGTCACGCCTCTTACCATATCGTGTGCTGCACATAGTTTTACATGTGGATTATTGTGGTGTTGTGCCGAATGAACACAAAAGACAATAATTCCCGAGAGACTGAACTCTTTAATCTCCACAAGCAGTGACAGAAAATGTTCAACGTTAGCACTCACTCAGAAGAGTACCTCATACGGAAAACAGCCATATACATAACAGCGTTTCAACGACATGGCGACAAACACACTCTACAAACGCAACTCTTGCTCTTCTCCGTGGGAACACAACAAGACCACGCCCCCTTTTTGTGTATTCCTGTGGGCGGAGGTTAGTCAAAAAACTAGTTTTAGTGACGTCATTAAAGAAGGAAGTAGAGGGATGTAGTCCGAACTGGCCGTTCGATGTAGGCGACTTCTGTTAAATAAAATATCTCGCTTGGCATTGAACTTTGAGCTTTAAAATTTTACAGATTTTATTTATACTCTAACAACAACATTACACACTAACTAAAGTTTGAAACATGGGATCACGAAGAACGGGACATTTAACTTAAAATGTTTTGTAATATTAATTACTTTTAATTACAAGTTAATTTATATCAACTTCTATTTTACTATAAAATTAAGAAAAAAAGCAAATAAAATATGCATTCATTCAATGTTATGTTTTATTTTAATTCCAAATTCAACAAAATTTCATGTCCTGAAAACATTTCCTTACAAAACGTGAAAAAACCTAGTTTTAACAAATCAGCTTATTGTTAAGCACATGAATAGTCGATCTCAGAATCACAACAAATTGCATCAAAACTATATGGTTTGTTTACACTCCTGAGTTCATAATATTGACAGTATTCAATTTTAGGTGCCAGCTCATATTTTCCTAGGTTGAGCATTACCTGCTGAATAAAATATAAAGTATTTTTCATACAGTTAGGATAGTCCAGGTGCAGAGCATAAATCAGTCCGAAAAAAGGACAGAAGTCCTGAGGTTGGTCAGTTCATCCATCACCAAACATCCTTCCAAGACGATCCTCACTCTAGATGGGTTTAGCTGAGCACTTTATAGATCAACACAGAGGATTCTCACTGGAGTTTGCCTGTATGAGTCCTTGTCAGCTGCAACCCAGCAGAGGAAGAAAAAGATCGACAAAGACATTATCATATAATAATGCATCAGATAATGCTATTGTCAAATACAGTAAACAGATTTCCTGTACCTGAGGTAATGAATGCGGTTGCGAAGCTTCCAACAGCGGTCGGGATTTGTAAAGTTTCCATTGATGCGTCACAGTGTATAGATAGACCGATGTCTACGGACTGTATCAACCTGTGGTCACGAAACAATGGTCACAGCTGTTGTTGACAACACTGTTAAAAAAATTGCCTTAAGTAAATGTTACTTAAATAGTATGTTGGAAATGCATGTGTTTACAAAGCCTTGTCTAGATTACTCAAGACGTGAAATATATAATTATACTAAATATGTTTTTGCTACAAATCCAAATTAAGTGAGCTACTCAAGCTATCCAAGTAAATTAACAAACAAATATTTATTTGTAAAAAAAAAAAAAATAAAAAAAAAAAAAAAATATATATATATATATATATGTTACACTTACAGCCTCAATTATTCATTTTTCTCTGTAAATTTTAGGACATGCATCTGATATAAATGTAATGAAAAATACCTACACTGTAAAGAAAAAAAAAAAGAAGTGTTGGTTTAACTTAAAGTAAGTAAGAATTGTTGGTTTAACAATTCAACTGAGTTCATTTAAATGCAAAATTTGAGTTAATACAATGAAGGCAATTGGTTTAATCAACAGAAACTCAAAATATTATGTTATCTGAACCACATTAATTATCTAAGTTGATTTGACAAAAGAAGGAAAAAAAAATGTTGTGATAACAAATCATGAAAATATTTTTAATTTTTTTTACAGTGTTAGACAGTGACCCTGGAGTTTTTAAACTGGGGTCCAGGGATCCCATTTAAGAGATGCATGGAGGTCCACAGAAAATTAGAAGAAAAAACATTTCACAAAATTTCTTTCAAAAGTTTGGGGTCAGTAAAGTTTTTGAAAGAATCCTCTTATGCTTATTAAGGCTGCTTATTAAAAAAAAAAAAAAAAAAAAATACAGTAAAAACGGTAATATTGTGAAATTTTATTACAATTTAATAACTTTTCTGTTTCAATACATTTAAAAAAAATCTGTTGATGTAAGAAAATCTTCAGTCACATGATCCTTCAGAATTCATTTTAATATATTGCTTTCATACTCAAGAAACATTTCTTATTATCGATGTTGAAAACAGTTGTGCTGCTTAATATTTTTGTGAAAACCATCATAAATATTTTTTCAGTATTATTTGAAGAAAATTATTTGAAAAAAATATTTTCTGTCATTTTAAATGTCTTTCACTTTTGATCTATTTAATGCATCTTTGCTGAATAAAAGTATTAATTTGTCTAAAAAAAAAAAAAAATCTTACTGACCACAAACTTTTGAATGGTGTTGTGTGTGTGTGTGTGTGTGTGTGTGTGTGTGTGTGTGTGTGTATATATATAATATTTATATACATGTATATATTGAGATTGAGATTGAATTGATTGGAAATCATATGATTAATGCCAATTGTTTTATTATATTCAGGCATTGTTTTTACTAATAGTAAAACAAACCCAAATCTATTTTTCCCCCTTCTTTTTCCCCCCAATGCAAGTGTCTTGATGTATCTTTCTAGGGATTTTCGTCTCGCCATGGATGCCTTTAACTTGTTTATCTTGTATTTCTTTTTAGGTTTGCACATCTGGCATTAATACTTGGTAGTCATTGGTGGTGGGATTTATCACAGGAGTGAGGTAAGCGACTGTTAAACTCATGTGTTGTGAATGACAGGATTAGATGAACATGCTCCTCCTCAACTTTCGGTTTATAACTCCATGTAAAGTGAAAGTGTGTCAGAAATCCCTTTTGAATGGGTCAAGTTTGCCTACGTTGTCAAATGTCCTCGCGAGGATAGGAAAACCTGAAATCACCTACATTAAGCTGTCAACAGTAATATAATATAATATAATATAATATAATATAATATAATATAATATAATATAATATAATATAATATAATATAATATAATATAATATAATATAATATAATATAATATTAGTTCATTTTAAACACAATAGATGTCAATGGAAATTCCTCACCATGATGTGCATATTGTATATGTTAATTACTGAGCCAGCAATATAATGCATTATAAAGAGGTGAACAGCTTCTAGAATTAACCTCATCCTCATGAGCAAGATCTTGTGCATTCTAATAGCCCTAATGTCATAATGGCATCAATGCCTTCTGGGAATCTGCAACCACTGAAGCTAAAATATGTTGTTAATTAACACAGTTATTCTGCACCAAACAGAGAGAAAAAATAAATGAATAAAAAATCTTGCACGGATCACGGCGTACGCCATAGAGTGTGAAGGCAGTCCTCCATGAATGAAGATGCATAGCTGTACTGTAATTAGTTTTGGGACTTGATTATTTGATTATGTGATGTAAAGTCCCTGGTCGTGCACCAATGAATAAGCGTATTGTGCCCGCTCGCATTAACTAAGGCCATAATCCATCCTATTGCATACGGCATGATACAAGCGGTGCACAAGTCCCATCACATCTGATTTAATTAGTAACTGATAGCAATAAACAGAGCTCACTGGAGTGGAAATGGCAACTTCTGTTGAGATGCTTATTTGAGATGGTGTTTAACACAGAGGCCATTAAAAACTCAAAGGATGATTACATTAGCAAGCAGGTTACTACGGTAGTTACTTGTAATCACCTCTCTTACGTATTTTAAAGAAGAGCATTGAGATATAATAATACACAGGGTTCAGGGCAAAAATACCACTAAAACGTGTCTCACGTAACCAAACATGTTGCTGTAGTTTGCTGTATATCTCAAGCAATGCTGGAAAATGTAGTCTTCCAGTGAGCGCCGGCAGTAACAAAATGTATTGACAAGCATTACAGTAAACAACACAACGAACAACATTTCCATATGTGGGTCTCATTTGTGATAAGGCAATATAATAATGCACCGTAACTTAACAAGCCGATCCGATTGGACATACAGGGTCATAAAATGCATATGGAAGTGATCGTCCAATCCAGATACAAATTAACTTGGTAAATCTGGATATTATATGCATTATCAAATACTTGGTTTGTGTTGTCCCTTATCAGTGCAAAATGATCACAAATTGAAAAGGATTTATGCCAATATTGTCCAAAACACCACTTTTTTAGGGCGTTTCCAAACTTTTGGAGGGCAGTGTATGTATATATACAGTACTGGCAAAAGTCTTAGGCACGTCAGTATTTTCACCCCCCAAAAAAAGGTTTTAAGCCAGTTATTTATATCTTTTGCTGTAGTGTGTCAATAGGAAATATCCGTTCACATTTCCAAACATTCATTTTGCCATTAATTGTAATAATCCAGTGAGATTTTTGAATACTAGGGGTGCGACGAGACGGGTATCTCACGAGACGAGAGATTGAGATGAGACGAGACAAGATTTTTACACACTATTTTAGAAAAAAATATTCTGCAGGTGTATTTGAAATGTTTTAACTAATCATCTTGTAATGAATGTCATTTAAGCTCTACTTTCTGAGTATGAATTATCATATGCAGTAAAAGACTGTAAAACGTTTTGCCACGAACTCAACTGACTGACTTCTATTCTGTATGATTTATGTCTCTTCAGACCTTACTGTACATGATTTATGAGCTTCTACAACTTTTGACCTCCTAACTGAACTCCTTTCCACAAACTGATCATAGAAATAAAAGGTATAAATAAAAATGGTAACACTTTACAATAAGGTCTCATTTATTAACATTAATGTATTGTTATTAATGTACATTAATGTGTGTAACCAACATCAACTAACAATGAGCAATATATTTGCTAAAGTATGTATTAATCTTTATGTTAGTTAATAAAAATAGTCATTCATTGTTAGTTCAAGATAGTTCACAGTGCATTAACTAATGTTAACAAATGAAACCTTACTGTTTGTGCTTAATAAGATTAAGAGAAAACTGTTATTCATTTTTTATGGTAACACTCTACAATAAGTGCAACCATCGCACTCTCTCAATATTCAAAGTGCAAATAAGACCACATTTTTCTTTGATACAGAGCTAAGAGATGGTTACAACTACATTGCCCAGCCTAAAATAGCTTTCATATTGAGAGATATTTGCATTCATCAGGGAGCCGCTTTCAAAATGAGGGGTATTGAAATCACTTTTGAATGCGCGCTCGCGTTTACTTTCACTTTCACGATCGTGCGTAGCTACTCTGTAAATATGGAGCGGTGGCAACCGTTATCCAAATTAATTAAATACAAAGCAAAAGGACAGTGGAGGTGTAATGTAAATGAAGCGGTGGCATATTCTTTCCTAATCATCCTAACACTCTGTCATGGCAACATCACGAGACTACTTTTCGCCTCGACGAGAAATCTCGTCACATATTAGTCTCGCGAGATCACACCCCTATTGAATACACAATAAGACTGATAACAGCTGGTGCTCCACATGGAGATCAGTGCTCACCATTATCGAATCGTCTGTGATTACATGAAGAAACATATGAAACCGAGACAAACCAAATCCAGAAGAACTGTGGCCGTGTTTCCAAGAGATTTTAAGAAAACTGCCTCCAAAGCTACCTGAAAAATTATGCCCAAGTGTACCAAGAGCTGTTTTAAATGCAAAGGGTGGTCACACAAAATATTGTTTGGATTTAGTTAATATAAGTTAATTGATAAATAAAATCTATTTATAACAGTATTTTTTAAAAACATCCTCTCTTTACAGCATTTTTACACAAGTGCCTAAAACTCTTCACAGTACTGTATCTTTGCAGTCAGGTTTCTTCAAGCATCTTAGAGACATGGTCACAGTTGTCCTGGATTTAGTTTGTCTCAGTTTCATCTGTTTCTTCATGTAATCACAGATGGATTCGATGATGGTGAGATCAGATCACTGTATGGAGCACCGGCTGTTATCTTGTCTTATTGTGTATTCAAAAATCTCACTGGATTATTACAATTAATGGCAAAATGAATGTTTGGAAATGTGAACGGATATTTCCTATTGATACACTACAGCAAAATATATAAATAACTGGCTTAAAACCTTTTTTGGGGGGTGAAAATACTGACATGCCTAAGACTTTTGCACAGTACTGTATATAAAAATATATTCAAGTTCATTTATATGTGCCTTTGTCTTTATAATTTGCATCTTGAGTTTGCTAGTGGTTAGTTTTGTTTTGGGAATGTCATAGTTCAGTAAACTTTACCTCTGCTTTTCTGCTTCTTGTGAAAGACCACACATTTTTTATTCAAGCTGGTTATTAGGTCATGAGGGGTGCACTGTAAAAAAAAAAAAAAAAAAAAAAAAAATCCCAGTAAAATTTACGGTAAAAAAACGGCAGCTGTGGTTGCCAGAACTTTACCGTAAAAAATACAGTAGCAATGTAAAAAAAAATCTGTTAAATTTACGGTAAAATAACGTATTTCATTAACTGATATAATGTTAATTTACCAACCTAATGAAGTACTAATATCTGTTTTGTACCTTTATAATACGCTAACAGTCACCAAACACAGTGGTGATAAGAGTCACATGATGAATCAAAGTTCATCACAAGCAGCTTTTCCACAAGCTGAGGAGGACAATACTAATATAAAAAAGGTGCACACAGTGTCATTCACACACACACTAAACATCATCATGGTAACATGCATGAAATTTAAAAAATGCAATAAACATTAATTTAACAACAATAGATGTAACATAAAACCCTAATGTACATAACTGATTAGAAAAAAATAAGAAAAACTAAGAAGAAACAGAGTTTCATTTCAACGAAAATATATCAAATGTGAAGTGTCACACAAGGAATTGTGGGAATGTCAATTTTTCACAGTAAATTTTACAATGAATTGTTATTTTTCACTTCCAAAAACTGTGAATTTAACGGTATTTTACCGTAAAATTACATTAAATATACCATTAGATCTATTACAGTTATTCACCATATATAGTACGGAAACTTTCAGTAAACCAATTGACAGTTTTTCACCGCAGCATTTTTACAGTCTTTTACTGTTAAAATCACTGTCATTTTTTACAGTGTGGGCATATCTGAGTTGTGTGGAAATATTAACAGACGGACATACAAAATGTCTTGGTATCATTTTAAGAAGCAAGATTCACACATTTTCTGTTATATGCAGCTGTCTTTATTAGAAACTTAATGAAGCAAAGTGTGAGAGAGAGAAATGAGCTCTAGTGATATGCTCTGAAGAAGATCTGCTGATCATTAGGGATTTGTGTAAAAGCAAAATGTTCTTAAAATACAATCACAGACAAAACAGAAATTTCTGCTGTGGACATACATGATTAAATAACAACTCAAGGAGAACACATAACTCTGAAAGGAGCACAGAGAAATGTATTTTTCGCTTGCCTTCATATCAGAGAACAGATTTGTCTTTGTTTGCCTCATCAAGGACTGTATAATTTAGTCAGTGAGGCCATAATTATCACACTATGCAAAATGGGAACTCGGTGGTGAGATAGAAAGAAGTGCTCAGAGAAATTGTCAGCCAGACTTTCACCTATTGGCATTATATGTATGCATATTCTAGCTAAGAACTGCATATAGTGACTGTGACTGTCTGACCAATCTATGTTTTACATGTATGTATGTATGTTATGCATATGTGTGTGTATATATATATATATATATATATATATATATATATATATATATATATATCCCACATCCCATTTTATCCGAATATATACATTTCAATTATTTGTGATTATACATTCTCTAAGTTATGTCGGGATTGTGAACACACAGTATGCCTGTTTGTATTTTTGTTTATGCACATGAGTGTGTACTTCCTGCTAACAAAACATATTTGTTTAGAATGTGTCTCAGTATATTTGTATATACAGCATATAGGGGGGGTGTGTGTGTGTGTGAAGGTTTCATTTTCAAGTTTTATGAGAGAACTCCATTGAGGTCAGACTTGGTTTTACACTTCAAATAAAGAAGCGAGTGAAACATTTATCGAGCCCTAACAAGGGAACTGATGCAATTTTCAGACTGTTTGACAGAACAAAAAAAGTTGTATTATGGCATTAATAACATCTATAGCGCTTCTGAGTGGTGGTCTGTAATGCTGAAAGATGAAAGATGCTTTTTCACTCTCCCCAGCTGTTTTTTTTTTTTTTTTTCCCATTGAAGCACAACCACCTACAAGCTTGACAAAACCACTCTCCTGAAGGGCCAACATCAATACCCTCGTCTAATTTCCTTCATAGTTTTTTGTCTAATCTTTTTTCTTCTTATTTTCAAGTATTTTTATATACTTCTGTTATTGTTCGGGCTTTGGTTTGCGAAGCTGCGTTTCATTTTGATTCCCTTTATTCCACTTCAGCGAGCCATCAAGCGAATGATTGTTTGCATGGCAACTATCCGTGTTTGTTTCTTTTCCTCCCCTTTTCCCTATAAATAAATAAATGAAATGATAGCCTCGCTTTCTTACAAATTAATTTCAAAGTTACTGACTTCAAACTCTTTTGTTTGCTAATTAATTTGTCCCCCTCAAAGGATGAGCAGAAAATACCAGCAGACAATGCAGATGTCTTTTCTGGAAAACAACAAATAAACATCAGAGTTACTATCAGAGTTATATTAAATAATGTCTCAAAATACAAAAAACAAAATAACTCCACGTTTCTCTGTGTCCATCATTCACTCTGATAAGCAGAGTGAATGACCGAGTTAACTGAGTGCATTGTCTGTCACTGCACTGTAAAAAAAAAAAAAAAACTCAAATTTTTAGTTTGAATGAACTCAAAATTTGAAGGCAAACATGTTAGGCTACTTTAAGTTAAACCAACAAATCATTTTACGGTGTGATTACAGTGTCTTTAAATTTTGTGCATGATAATCTAATGCCACATCCACAATAATAGCCTACATATTAATTTAAAAATTACATTTTCAAATGAAAATAACAGGAAACAGGAGGAAAACAATAATGTGATGAGCGGTGAACACAACGAAAACTTTACAGTGAATAGGAAACTGTCTCGTATCGCTCTCGCATCACATTATGTAAACAGCATTTATGACAAAGAACTGCAGATGTAGATGTCATGACAATCTATCAATAAATGCACAAACACCTTGTCCTCTGCTTCTGAGCCACTGCAGACTGGATAACACACTGAATAACGTGGATTAAAAGACGGGGAGAAGCCGAAGCCAGCCGCCATATGAGGTTTAAAGGGGCCTGGGGTGATCACAAATTTGAGTACAGATTACAAAGTTGATCACAATTGAAAGTAAAAATGTAGAGGTCTGAAGGCCCCCTAAAAAGGACCTAGTGACACCCGTGGTACCGGCAAAATGTGAGAAGTGCCAGTATGCTACAGCCGGTACTGTGTACCGGTGCATACCGACCCACTTCGAGCACTGGTTATAAGATACAATTTGCAAAAACTAAACTAAAGATGTGTTAGAAAGTCTTAAGCACGGCATATAGCAAACCTCTGACAGTTCTAGATGGAAACAGCTGATCCCTTCTGAAGAACATCTGGAAGTCTGAAATCTTCTAGTCATGAAATAATTGTCCCTCTTCCAAAGTCTCATAAACATTGAAATACAGCCATTCACAAAGGGCTCGTGCTGTCTTTATATGTTCATCAACAAAGGTTTTTTGAAAGTTATGGACTGTCACTGTAATCAAAGCTGACAGTTTATGCTCAAAATCACAGAGTAAACAGTTATGGTCAGGAGTCAAAACAATTCAACAACATTAAAAGCTTTACAAATGAAAAACAGTTATGCATGTAAGCTGACTTTACAGCAACATCTTCGTGGTTTATTTACTTAGGCAATTTGACAGCTACACTGTAATTGAGTTCAGGCTTTGTTGCTTGTGTTTTAAGTTAACTTATGATGAGAATAATAATAAATTAATAAAACCATTCAAGCGGCGATAAACAAACAATCTGACACTGCTCGCTGTCGCAGAAAACCTCACACGTCCCTGTTTTCTTCTCTTTTTCCCACAGCTTTTTCATGTCGGTTAACGTTGTTGTGGTGGCTTTTTAAGAGACAAACAAGGGAGACACTCTTTGAATCTTTCATTTATGACAGTCGAGTACATTACACACAGACAGACTCTCACAAGATGACAGATTCGTATTCACAACAGCAGACACATGAAGTACTAAACACTCTCAGATGTAAAGGGAGTCCAAGAGAGCAATGATGCAGAAATGCTCTCCTAGATAATCCAAGATTTTTTTTTTTTTTTTTTTTTTTTATAGAATATGTAAATTCCATCTTTAAATACAGTAGGCTGGTTTCTGAGTTCTCTGAGATTATGCAAGAAAATTTAGCAGATGTATAGAATATATGTGTATATTAGCATATAAAAGGTTGGTTTATATGAAAATTAACATAATTATGCTCATGGTGATGAAACAGCAGACAAACCGGGCTAAGAGCTGGTGGGCTGTAAAGGGAGTCCAAAAGAGCAATGACCCAAAACATTTTCTCTGGGATGCATGCATGTATGATCTTGGTTGCTGTGGTATGAAAATATGCTCATCATAAATATGGTGACGAAATGACAAATAAAGTGCTCCAAAGAAGAAATGATGCAGAAATGCTTTCTGAGATAACGCAAAATAATATGTAAATCCTATTTTTAAATACAGTAGGTTGGATTACACTAAAATATTTTAAAAATGTATAACGTGTATATATATATATATAGATATATATATATAGATATATATATAGATATATATATATATATATATATATAGAGAGAGAGAGAGAGAGAGAGAGAGAGAGAGAGAGAGAGAGAGAGAGAGAGAGAGAGAGAGAGAGAGAGAGAGAGAGAGAGAAGGTTTGTTTCTATGAAAATTAACATATTTATGCTTATCATATGGTGACGAAATGACAGACACATAAGGCTTAGAATTGGCAGACGTAAAGGGAGTACTAATAGCAATACCCTAAAAATGTTCTCTGGGATTTATTCATTTATTTGCATATAAAAATTCATCTCTGGATCAATACATTCCCAAATTTCCATATCCTAAATATTGTTAACATGTAATAATTTATCTGCTAACAGTGATTGTAAATTAAATTGCCTAAATTATTACATTGTTAGCTAAATGCATGATTATACATGTACATTTCTGAAATTACATACATCGCCTCTGATAAAAGATTACTATAAATTGTAATGTTGACATGCATTCTCTGTAAAGCTGCTTTGAAAAGATATGTATTATGAAAAGCACTATAGAAATAAATGTGAATTGAATTGATTCTTTAATTATAGAAGATTGGTTCTGTGGTATGAAAATCAACATACATTTGCTCATCATAACTATGGTGATGAAATGACAGACAGATAAAGTAAATTTTGTCGGATGGAAAGGGAGTGCAAAGGAGCAATAATAATAAAAAAAATGCTCTCTAAGATTATGCAAGAAAATTCAGCTTTAAAAAAAAATGCAAATGTCATCTTTAAATATAGTAGGTTGGGTTCTGTGTTATGAAAATCAACATAAATATGCACATCACAGATATGGCGACGAAGCAAAGCAAATATTAATAAGAAAGATGGTTATTTTCTTTTGAACGTGTGTGATATTAATGTACGCCCTTCTGCGGTTTTTCATCAAAACAGGCTTATGCTGCGTATGTGTGTGTGTTCAAAATGGGAGATGGTACAGATCAAGAGACACAACAAGTCAAATATGGCATGTCAATATTTTTAACATTCTTTAGAAGTGCTTATTAGGTTGCTGTCTTGGAGGAAAATGGACCTCTGGAGACTCACACACACGTGCTCTCTTTTTGTGTTTCCTGGAGTCTCTGTCACTCCCTCACATTAAACACACACAAAGGACAGAGTGGCCGCAGGGACAAACATAATTATATTAATTGTTAACATAATGACGCATTTATTTTTAATGTGTTCCTTCTGGTAATTAGTGCAGGTACCTGGGGCTTTAAATAGTCTCTCTGTTTCCTCTTTCACATTTTCATGCGTATTATCCTGTTTTTGTCTTATTGTCCTTGGTGGAGCTCTGAATGAGCTGTGTTTAGTTCCTCTCCAACAATTCCCTCACAGGTGTTCCAGCGCACAGAAAATGTCATAATTATTAGATCGCTCTTTTATTACCTTTGAGCGTCTGCGTCTCACTCCATGAGATCGGGTCTGTGGGGCTCTTTCCGTCTCTTTCTCTCTTTGCGTTTGATGCAAAGATGTCACAGGACCCCTACTCAGGACTGAATGCATAAAAATTATTACCATGTTCTCACATTTGGTCATGAAAAATGATATATGAATGAACTGTACAGGTGTAATGAGGAAACAAGAGCTATGAGGGAAAGATGTGGCTAAAAAAAAAAAGAGGGCAAGGGAAGGAGACAAATTAAGAAAAATACAGAAAACGGGACTAAGAACAGAGAAACAAAGCGAAAAAACAGAGGAGCATAACATTAGTGCTAGCCTCACTCATTGAATTAGCTGGCTAATGCGATTGTGAGATGGTCGTGTTAGCTTCAGGGTCCTGTGTGAACACATCGTGGCCTTTTCTGTACATTGCCATCAGACTGAATGTACAGTTTGATGATTAAAGCCTAATAAGGATAAAAAGTTCAACATCTCGCCTGAATGCACATATCTTGTGTTTCACAGCAGCAAGTGGCATGAATTTATCTGTGTGGTGTTCATTATTCCTGCTTAACCAGACTTCCCCAATGAGCCGGCCCAACAATGGCAAATCCGTGATTCAACAAGATTTTCTGAGGATGGATGGAAATGTGTAGGTGAGTGGGTTACATTTTTTTCCCTACAATGTTGGACAAAATGTCTTTTTGTTACATCAACTGGACATGATATCTATTAGGGGCAGTTGTGACCTAATGGTTAGAGTGTTGGATGTGTGAGTGAATGAACAGTGCTCTCTTCCGCTCTCATTAACTGAGGTGCCCTTGAGCAAGGCACCTAACCCCCAATCGCTCCCTCGGTGCCGCAGGAAAAATGGCTCATGTTCAATACTAACTGCTGTGTGTGTGCACTTGGGATGGGTGAAATGCAAAGCAAAATTCCGAGTATGGGATACCATACACACACGTCACCTTACTTTCTCATTCAGTAGTGAAAGTTTTCAGATTATTTTCATCTTGCAAAATGTAAAATCCTGCTTGTTGCCCATCTTTACTGGTTTTAAATGAATTGAGTCTCCAAACCTTGCCAAACTGGTCTTCAGTTGGTTTAGCTACAGTAGTTTCCCAGCCTGCCCAGCTGAAAAAGTGCCAAACCCCTCTAAAATCAGCCAAAAACCAGCCTTGGGTACTGGCTAAAATCAGCAAACCACCTTCGGCTAGTTTATGATGTTTTGGGGTTGTGCGGTTTCCACAAGAAAAAAATAAAATAAATAATAATAATAAAAAAGACTTAATATGCATACAAAATAGTATATGAAAAATCTTGGAACAACTGAAACCACACATACACAAACATCACATACTCTCGGTGGCCTTTTTAATGCATTGAGATGAAATTTTATATTTCATCTTAAATATATTGGTAACATTTTACAATAAGGTTCATTTGTTAACATTATTTAACTACGTTAGCTAACACAAACTAATAATTAATTGTACTTCACTTATTAATCTTTGTTAATGTTAATTTCAACATTTACTAATACATTACTAAAATCAAGAGTTGTTTTTTGTTAATATTAGTTAATGTACAGTGAACTAACATGAACAAACAATAAAACAACTGCATTTTTATTAAAGGGTTAGTTCACCCAAAAATGAAAATTCTGTCATTTATTACTCACCCTCATGTCGTTCTACACCCATAAATTAAGATATTTTAGTTAAAATCCGATGGCTCCGTGAGGCCTCCATAGGGAGCAATGATACTTCCTCTCTCAAGATCCATAAAGGTACTAAACACATATTTAAATCAGTTCATGTGAGTACAGTGGTTCAATATTAATATTATAAAGCGACGAGAATATTTTTGGAGCAACAAAAAACACAAAATAATGACTTATATAGTGATGGCCGATTTCAAAACACTGCTTCATGAAGTATCGGAGCACAAATGAATCACTTAGAATACTCCAAATTCATTAAAATGATAAAGAGTTTAAGAATAAATTCATGTGCCTGCACATTTTGTGAATTAGCTGGATATTTTTTTGTGAGTTCTCCTATGCTAAGAAACATGTACAATCCATACAATTGTTAGTGTATGAGACTCAGTGTTTTGATGGCAATTTTTAAATGCATAAATACAGCTTTTGAGTTTAGGCCTGAACAAAAAATAAAAAATAATATTCTTTGCATAGAAAATAATAGAAGTCAATGGAAAACCCCCTCTATGACTGTGTGTGTTGTGAATAATGCCTGCAAATACACCAAATTTCAACACACTGTGTACATTTCTGAAAACCTGATCAAATATATAATGTAGACAACATGATGTGTTTCAGATGGAAATTTCGAGGACTCTGTCATGGCCAGTAGTCCTTTCAGGTTTCAGTCAAGCTAAATTTGCCAGCATTATGGTAAAATCGTATTAAACAATGAAAGATGCCACTGATTATTCTCATAATATATGAGGTTGATATGAATTTATTGTTTGCGGTGTCTCTGTTTACAAAATCAATTTGTGAAGTGCTTTACTAAGCACTATAGGGCTGATATCTGTCATGATGTATAAAACGCTGAGTGGCACGAATGGCAAATTCACTGTCAGGATCGATAACACAAATGAGAGAGACCAAACCTGATAGACTGAATAAAAGAACTACGAGATTTCTGACTAACACCAGGTGGGAATGCTAGATGAGCAGTAAGGAATACACTGTGACGGACTTAATCTTCATTATACATATTTGACCTTTCACCTTGGACTCTACCACTGAAAGTTGTTATTGCCTGTTAATTGGATGAAGGATTATTGGCTGTTTTGATGGAGAGAATATGGCAGTGGAATGGATGATAGATGGAGGCCATGTTACATTGACAAACTGTCGCTGAGGATGGAGTTATACAATAACATTATTGAAGTGGCCCATTTGTCATTTTCACTGTGTATTTTCCTTTTTCATATATTCGCCTTCCATTGTTCCTTAAGTTCATAGTGTAGAATTGAGGTGAGGTTTTGTCATTCATATCTGCCCAATGCCATTGCCTAGTAAATTGTCATTTATGGGCTTGAGTTTATTTCAAATAAACATATAAGACTATAAGTCTAGCCATGAGGCAGATTTTCTTTAAAGATGATTATTGTGTGAGCATACAATTTTTCAGTATGTGTTTTGTATTCAGAAATTATTACTCTGCTAAACCTCTTATCTGTGCAGGTTAGATGCTCACCGGCTCATTTTCCCTTACACTTTCCTTTGCCTTTTCATAAATCATGGCTTGTCATGGGTGATGATGTCTCAGTAGTTCCTGGCCTACATGGAGGTTCATTTTCCTATCATTGCTATGCATTTATTCACATGGGAGTTATCTGAATACAATAATGTTCCTGTAAATCCCCCTTTATACTATCCACCTTCCCACTCCCCCAGGGAAAGAAAACCCCACGTACAGATTCTCCATTTGGCATCATTATGTCCCATTTGCATATCACAGCACGTATTCATCATGTGATCATACATAGTTTTATGATGCAAGTAACGCTTCCCACCAATATCAATGACAGGCGTTAAACTCATATTTTAGTGTGAAATATTTTGCTTTGTGCAGGGGCTTTCAGCTAATGTCTGACTGATTTCTTTAAGACGAGTCGTGGCAAATCATTTAGTGGCAGTTAGTGGCGCAGCAGTCTCTGTTAACGGTTCAGACAGAATTGAAGAAATTATTGGAAACTGTGTGAGACTCTATGGTCAGACGTTCTGTCAATCCAAAAGTAATAAGTAACAGTGCATTGCATAAACAATAATTATAATATCCAGTTGACTTGCTACTAAGTGCCTAATTTTATATGAATAGCCTTTTAAAGTTAGAATAACCTTACACTTTCCTTAAATCTCTAAATGCAATCTGTTTAAAGGTCCCGTTTTTTGTGTTTTTTTTTAAAGCTTTGATTGTGTTTATAGTGTGCAATATAACATGTGTTCATGTTTCGCGTGTAAAAAAACAGTATTTTTCACATGATTTACTTATCTGTATACCGCTGTTTCCACTGTCATAAAAACGGGCTGATGACTTCCTTGTTCTATGAAGTCCCTCCTTCAGAAATACGTAACGAGTTCTGATTGTGCCAGCGGTTCCTGTGTTGTGATTCGACAGCAGCTCTATGGCTTTGAGCGCACCTTGCCCGAAAAGGTCACGCCTCTTACCATAACGTGAAGATGCACACGCTCAGTGTTATTGTAAACATGTCTTTAATTTTACCCCATCAATTTGAGCCGGAATCAGACCTGGTGATTGGACTGCGGGATGAAAATATCAGCGTTTCGACGACATGGAGACAAACACACTCTACAAACCCAACTCTTGTGTATTCCTGTGGGCAGAGGTTAGTCAAGAAACTGTTTTAGTGATGTCATTAAAGAAGGAAGTAGAGAGATATAGTCCGAACTGGCCGTTCGATGTAGGCGACTTCTGTTAAATAAAATATCTCGCTTGGCATTGAACTTTGAGCTTTAAAATTTTACAGATTTTATTTATACTCTAACAACAACATTACATACTAACTAAAGTTTGAAACATGGGATCACGAAGAACAGGACCTTTAATACATTTATTGGGTTATTTTGAATATGAAGCTTTGAAGCATTAGAAAATGACATATACAACTAAAAATTAATACAACTACATATAATACATACATATTCTTCTTTTGTACTGCATGATTGATTGAATGATTGTGTTCTAGATAGAAATATTTTAGGTTATCAACAAGGAAGACAGACAGAAAGACTGTACTTTATTGAGAAATGACTGTGGTGTAACGTCTGGATGGATCCGTTCAGAGTCAATAAACTTTGGAGTTTTCAGAATGCTTTTAACCTGATGAACTTTGTTTCTTAATCACTAAATCGGCTCCGAACAGTCTACTAAAGATGAGCCCACTTGACACCTTTGTTGCCCTCCGAGGTAACACAGCAGGCCCAATTTCCTTGCTCTTAGGACATCAAAGGGGCCCCTCATGTGGACTATGGGCCAGATCCACATTCCAGCACCCACACACACTGGCACACACAAAAACACACACACAGACACACATACAGAAACACACAAACATAAATTTTTAACTGTATATATATCCTACCACTATGCTGAAATATATATTTCATATATTTTAGGGCCTATGCATGTTTCCTAGTGTTTAAATTAGTGTATTTGTGCTAGTGTGCATTTTAACGATATAATTTTGTCTGTAAACCATAACTTCTTGTCTATGCCTTTCTAATCTGGCGAGTTTGGTCTCTCCGTAAAGCTCCGGACTCGAGCTATTTACTGAGGTGGGTCACATGGCTGACATATGCATTTTTCTATGTGTTTAATGATACTGTGAAGAAAGCACTCGATCTCGAAATCCGGTCTGATGGCCACTAAGTATGCAAATTCATCTAGGAGACCAAACCAAGGAACTTTGCCCGCCAGATAGTGCTGCGCATCTATTGGCCGCTACAATTCAGGAGGTGTGTTAGTTTGGGTTTCCATAAAAACAACAACACACACCTTTTCTGGGTTCTCCCGGTGACCTCCCGATCGTCTCGTGCACGTCTCCCCGGACGCCTCAGGTGACCGCGCTTCCCAACCACGCGCGCAGCTCGGGAGGACCACTTCCTTTCTCTCTCTCTCTCTCTTCGGTTAAGTTACTTAAGTTTAAACCTCTTTTGAAAACCCCGCCGGAGAAACCCTCTCGGAAAGGACCAAGCCAAGCGCGTTGAAACTGCTACTCACGGACTTGAACCAATAAGCAAGTATTATCGTTTACCTTAAATTTGTCTAAACTGATTTCTGTGCTGGCTCTCTCAAAAGGGTTTAACTGTGTAATTTGCCATTCTTTGATCATCTTTCTTTCCCTGTCTTTTCTTCATTTTCATTCTCGTGTATATATATGTATTTTCTTGTATATATATTTAGATGTATAACCTCTGTATTCGTAGCTGCATATATTAAAACACTTAATTCATGCTCGATTGTTCTGTTGTTCTTCCAACTGAAGACCAAGTCACTTTAACGTTTTTTCGATCGCTTTATAGTTATTTTCATGGCCAGAGAATAACTCCGTTTATAATATTCTGTGAGGGACTTAGTTTGCTGGACAAACGAACAGTTTCTCTAAATAATTATTAAACCAGAACTAATCATATATGTAATTGATTATAATTCGTTGTAATTGATTCACAATATATGTTTAATTCCCCATTGGGTCGATATATGAATCATAATTTATTCATAACCTTATGAATTATTATATTCATATTTCATCCATAAATTGATTAATAACCGCTACACATTCGTTACATATATTATTTGGTGGAGGATTCGCGAGCAACGTTTTAAACTTGGTTTTCGGTAAAAGAGCAATGTAGAATAATTTTGTATGATTTAACTTACATGCGCGCTTTATTCAGTGAGAAGACGCACGAGTCCTCTCTACGCACCGTTAACAAGCTGCTGTTTGTGTCTAAAAACACTGCAGGCCTAGCCTTGGTTGACCGTGAAATACACTGCAGTCTATTGATATTTCAAGCTCGTATCTGTGAAGGACGACAATCTTTGCAGTAAGTTACAGTTTTGAATATTAATTTCCGCTTGAATTAACGAATTGAATCGTATTCAACGCGTTTTGAAAGGAGTATAGTGACGAATATTTCCACTAAATCTCTTTTAAAGGCCTCATTATATTTACCCGCTATTGAATCTGAATTTCTTGTGTCGTCCAAAAATTCACAATAGCCGGTTTGCTCCTGGGTTACGTCGTTTGGACTGGCTACCCAAAACCACGTGATCCCCGTTACAGATCTAATCGGAAAAGCAGTCCGTCTGGTTTATCGATTGATGTGTAATAATTTGGAGCTCGTATCAGCATTCTGATCCAATGTTGATTAGTAACAGCGGCGAAGCAATCCCGCAAAAGTTACATATTCGCGTGCATTAAAGTTTGCACCAAAGGGACTGATTCCCAGAGTTGTGTACCCGTGAGTAAAACGGTACACATATATTTATGAAAGAATCCGCTGAGGTTCTATAGTTGTAATCGTGACCGTGCAGTTAAAACAGCGTAAGGGTCAGAAACCCACAAGCGCGCTCGTTTTTGTATCACGAATTAAAGAAAGGGGATGCAGTAACTCTGACCAGACGCCAGAGGGCAGTCTGCTCAGGTGTGCCACCCCTCCCTACTTATTGGTTGTGTGGACTCAGTGACGCCACCGCGTGGACGTTCTGAGTTAAAGCCGCTCCATACTTTGAACTGAATTATCTCCAAGTTATCTTTTGCTTCTCTATACTGCGGGGAGTTGTAAAAGTAATTTGCTTTTGGTGGTTATGCTTTCCAATCATTGTTGGAATGTGGTTTACTGATTTAAATTTAATTTAAACGCGTTTAAATTTTTAATTTAAATTGTTTCCCTTCCAACAAGGGAATTCACTTTCTGAGAGTGCGCCCCCTGGTGGACACTGTCAGATAAGTCAATTCTCTTTTCCCTTGTATTCTTTTTCCTGTATTCACAGATCTACTTTATTTTATTTTATTTCAGTTTATTTATTTTATTTTTATTCCACTTTGTGTTATTTCATCCATTCCCTTTTTGTCTTTTCTCTCTCTCAAGTTATTTCTTTAGTTTACTTTGGAAATTCATTCCCTTTATTACTTAATGTTTTATTTTATTCACTCTTAGTTCTGGGTCCTGTGTGTTATTGGCTGGCAATAATATTCACGCACACCCAAGCCTCCCTTATTTCATACACTTATTTTTGAATTTAATTAAATAACATTTAATTCAATTTTAAAATTAAGTAGTGTCAATCAGTTGGCATTTTGCTATCAACAAGCAATTCTCTTTAGGAAAAATCTGCAAATAGGGAAGGCTTTCTCTTTTCTTTCTCCCATTCTGTTATTCTATGCACTCATTTAAATTTAATTGAACAAGTTTAATTCAAATTTGAATCAAGTGCCTCTGAATTATCCTCTTTTCGCTTTTTCCCATCCTGTTATTCTATGCACTCATTTAAATTGAATTGAACAGAGTTTAATTCAAATTTGAATCAAGTGCATCTGATTTGTTTATTTTGTTGTCTGTTATTTTTACTTTTGTTCTGCTTCTAGCTAGTTCATTTTAGACCCCTACTCTTTTATCCTACACACTTAATTAGTTAAATTCTATTTAAACAAGATTTAAATTGAGTTTTAAATTTACAATTAAGTCGTGTTTACCTGATTGTTTGTGCACTTGCAGATAAGGCCTTTTAGCGCCCTGGGGTGAGCTGACGGTTTGCTCCAGTGAGTTCCAGTGAGTGGAGCTACCTGGCCTGGCGCTTCTTACACTAACCGTGTGTGAATCGTGGACATTCTGACCTCGTATCACGGGCAACACGCAAGGACATCAGCGAGTTGTGTATCAGGTACAGGGAGGCAACGAGACCCGGGGTGACAACAAGCGGCAATTTTGTTTAAATTCCCTGCTCAGGCTTCTGCACGACAGAACCGCCCGTTTGGAGTAACTGCCCGTAAAGGGGACAGACTCTGAGTTCAGGGAAAACTCAATCTTGACTGGTCACTCGGGCCGTTGGCGCAAATACCTTGCCAAAGTGCGCAATTGTGCTGGTGTTCCCTGTTTGAGAGGTTGCACCGTGGTACAAAGGGGACAGGTGGCCACGGACACCGCAGTAGAGTGTTTGATCGTCGAGGAAAGGTGGCCTGCCATTGAGTTCTTATCTGAGCACCCACGATTCACCCAGGCCTACGACATACAGTCACTTCACCTAATTGAAAGCCACAGAATATTACATATTCTTCAATTACTCAGGTGCGGGCCAACCCTTAGGCTCTCGATCCATACCATCCCTCTAGGTTTTATGATGCAACCGTGCACTCGCCTGACACCGTCATAAACCCAGCTGGAATAGGAAGTTTAAGTTTCACTTCTCCCCTCTAGCCCTTCTGTTTTAGTTTATTGCAATTCTATTTTGATTCCTTTCTATTTGTTTACTGCTCTATTTCTCATTTAATTGCATCCTCCCTGTTCTGTTTTGCTTCTCTACTGTGTTTGTTTCTTTCAGTTCATGTAAAAGCAGAGCCTGTGAGAGCCATCACGGAAAACTGAGTAATAGATAGACGACCGAGCAGCGAGAGTCATCAAAGGACTCTTAGGGCTACCGCCTGTCAAAATCTTTATTCAAATCCGGCACTCACCCACACAAATTGACCCGCGTGGTCCTTTTGGCTATCGACAATTAAGTGTCTAGCCTACATTCCACTAACTGTCTGCACCAGTTAACTGGAACCAAACCAAAGAATTATATAATCATGCATTATTATAAGTCGTTAGCCCTGCGCGTGCTTGCATTGGTTCTGTTTGTGCTGTCTTTCTCTCGCCAACAGCAAGCTAACGTGTTCAGAGCAGCCAGCCCCAGCACCCATGGGGACGGACTCAAGACCGGGTTGGGCTCCCTGACCAGCACAATCCTGCCCAACGACGCTGTGGATCCCCAGCACCTAAGCAACGAGCAGCTGGACGACAACCTGAATCGACTAATGGCCCACGATCCAATGCCGAGCTACAAAGAGTGGGCGAGAGTCATCCGAGCCATCGCCCACAACCTCAAGCTCCAGGCGGAGGACGCCCGGAGGAATCAGGCCCAGATTCATCGTCACCACGATCAGCGACTCGTCGAGACCCAGGACCAGCGTTGGACAGCGGACGAATCCAAACCCGAGCTGCAGGAGGAGCTGCAAAGACTTCAAAAGCCCTCGCAGAGCTCCACCTGGAGGTGGAGCGTAGAAAACTGACTGGAAAACTCCAACACAGCGAAGCTCCCCTAGCCAAAGCAGAGACTACACTGAAAGACAGACACACTAAAGCCCTGACCTGTGAAAATCATCTCAAACAGGCCCAGAAAGGAGTTATGGCTCCGAAACAACAAAGAGACTATGTGAATGAACTTGACACTGGTTACAGAGTACTGAAAAGTGGCATGGGAGGGGAAACACACATCACCGAGTTTCCCTAACCAGTCAGAAGCCCTAATTCCAAATGGGGTTAAAAGTCCACTGCCCAAAACGTCCAACGGCCAAGAACCTTCGCCAGCAGCTGTCACATCCAACTGCCAGCACCTGCGACAGGTTCTGATCCAAAAGCTTTCTGACCCTGCATCAGATCAAGGGCTCCCTGCTGCCATGGACCTAAAACGGGGCAGACTGAATAACCCATACACTTTCTACAGCCGAATGCAAAGGGGGTACTACGGAGCACGTAACCAGCCAGCAACGGAGGAAGATTTCATCTTCAACCCTCTGCTTCTCCGAGAGCTGCACCCTGCGGTGAGTGATCATCTGGCAGCCTTGGCCTGCTCAAGCAGCATGTCTATTCAGCAGCCGCGAGACTTGGTCGACGAAGCTCAAGCCAAGCAGAGAACTGCGTCTAAAAAGACTGTAGAAATTCCAACCAGTTACCCAGACTCCGATCACTGTCCAGAAACCTGTCCTTACCTTTTTGAAAGACTGAGAAATGAAGCTGAAAGACAAACTCAGACTCTCAAGTCACAAAGATGTGAGCTGAATGTGCAGTCGCACAGTCCAAATGAGGTCCACCTTGAACACACAGCTCCCACACACCACACCATTGGTCGAGTGAGCCTGGTACCTCCTGTGTGCGTAGCGCAAATGGACACGTTTCTCTGTTCCACTCACAAAGACCTGCTAGACTGTTTTGAGCCCTTATTGAACGCCAGACCACTGAAAATCTGGGCTCAAGTGTGTGAACTTCTGCCTTCCCAGTCACCCAGGCCACCTGAGCCAGACGGTCAGGTCACAGAGGTCGCGGGAAATCTCCCAGCTAACCGCGGGAACCCGGTCTTAGAGCACAGTTCAAGTTCGCTACCCGGCACACTTCAACCCACCATAGACTGTAGCTCCCTCTGCTCCAAGGTCATGACAGACTCACAGCTGAATGATGTAACTACAACAGACATTATTCTCACACTGTGGGCAGACAACTCAGCCTTCAGCCACACGCTGTTAAGTGCCCTCATTGAAGGAACACCGGACCTCCCATTTGTCAACATGCAAATACGCTTCCCATTGGACTTTCGTCTGTCAACCATGATGACCGTCAAGGACATCTGCGTTGTGAACTTCAAATGGAACAACCGGCATTTAACCCATCACTTCCTGGTCCTTCCAGACATCCTGATGCACTCTAATGCTCATACGGACAGTGCAAATGAGTTGTTGTGGGCACCAATGACTGTACAGCCTCCTGTTGTTCCTGTCAACACTGCCAACTTCCTGTCAGGCCAGACTATCCAACAGGTCTGCATCCTGATCAACATACAGGAACCTGTAGTACCACCTTACACCAAAGGGGGTGCTGTTTGGATCAACATACAGGAAATTGTAGTACCACCTTACACCAAAGGGGGTGCTGTTTGGCTCAACAGGCAATGTGGTCATACCTAAGCCACATGCTGGGCTCCTTCACACTGTCACCTGAAGGCGTGGAACTTGGACTTGCTCTAAAAGCCACACCGCTAACTGAAGTGTCACCCTACGTAGTTCACAGCTGGCTCAACGAATGCATGGTCACAGACATCAGCATTCCCAAAGCCCACCATCTAGAATGGATAATGGACCACGGCCCCTATGACTTTGAACGCAAGTTAACAGTCATTAACTTAATACCAGCTGCCATGGTCCCAGAAGGAAGCTTAAGCAACACAAGTTTCACAGCATCCTTCAAGAGCATCTCCATCACTTCCATCAAACTGGTACCCACAGAACAGGTGCACAGAACGGAGCTGATGGAGGACAAACACCTTGCAGTACCCACAGTCGCTAACCAGCCTGCCTGGGAAACTCAGGAAAGCGCTGCACCTCTGACAGCCAACCTGACAGCTAACACCACAACAGAGGAGCCCTTCCCAAGGTTTGAGCCTAAAGGCCAACAGATCCAGAAAGATGCAAGTGCGCTAAAGAATGATGCAGACTGTCAAAAACTCAGAAACGTCTTGCACAAACTCAAAGTGACATTTGACAAAGACCTTTTATGCTGTGGTCTCACTAAACTTCACACAGTGCATAGTGCAACACACCCAAATGCTCCTCCCACCTTAATCAGGCAGTACGAAGGTCACATCGCCCCACATGAACCAGTACAGGAGGTTGTTCATTCAACAGAAGGAAAAGGTGTTATCTGCCCATGCAACAGCACCTATTCAGCCCCTACCTGGTCCATTGTCAAACCAGACAGCAAATGGCGACCCACCAGCGACTTCAGGAGGCTGAACCAGCAGGTGCCACTGCCACAACGTGCCAGAAAGCACAAGTCTGCACGGAGCGGAGATTCAGCTGCCTGTCAAAACTGCTATAACAGCACACCAGCGTTGACACTTCAGATACTGGTACCCCAACAACAGCGACCAGCCTGTCACAGATACCTCAAAGAGAATGCGTGCCAAGGAATGCCCACGGCCTACGTCGATGGACGTTCCTACAACCATGAGGGCATCCCACAGGCAAATGCAGGAGTACGATGGTTAAGAAACCAACCCTGCCAACCACAGAACAGCAGGTGGGGTCCCCAGTCATGTCAATATGGTGAAGCAGCAGCTACCCTCAAAACCCTTCACGTCTCCTCAGCTCATAACATCAGGGAACTCATGTGCACAGACTCACACGTTGCCAGACCTTGTTTCACATGCCATCTTCTGGGCTGGAAACAAACTGGTTTCAAGACTGAATGCAACAAGCAGGTGAAACATCAACACATGTTCCAGACACGTGATCACCTCACCCAAGCACACGACATGATCATTTACTGGGAAAAGGTGAAAAGATGCTTGAAGCAACCAGGGCGTGACAAAGGTGTGAACGACCAAACTAATGCCCTTGCCAAGACTGGCACACTGCATAACAAGCTATGGTCACACCCACCCCATTCACCCACCCTTAGTGTGGCAACAACAACCCGCAGCCAGCGGACTGTTCCTGCAACATTTCCCACCTTACTGCCACTGCCACTGCCACTGACAACCAAACTTGCCAACACTTCCATGCAAAATGTTTCGTACCACCACTCATACCCCTCCAACCTCCCGTTCACGGCACCTGGTCCCATGACCGACCACATGCTGCGTGTGGGTGTGAACTTTCTAAAATATGTCCCTGATGTCTTCACAGCGCCAAAGCTTGTACTGCCACAGGGCCAAAAGGGGGGTGAACTGATATACACCCACGACACACCATGTGCCAAACACCATGGCACCAGAACTACGGACGAGACATTAAAACAAGTGGCGCACTGGCCCAGCATGCAGCAAGATGTGGCAGAGCACGCCAGAGGATGTCAAGTTTACCGTCATGTCCAGACTGCAAACGCAAAGCACCGAGCTTCACTGCAAAACCGAGGAATCACATTTCCACGGTCAGTCGACCAGAAAGACTGGACGGTAAAACCTCCTCTGATGCTCATGGCCATCACAGACACCGTACAGGAGTCAACTCAGGTGTTCCCCACAGAACTACTGATGGCACGGCAGGTGCCACTGCCGTTGCATCTGTACCAACCAGGAGACTTGAGTCTCATCACAGCCTGCTCCCCTCATCAGCAGCACAACAAGCTCCGCCTACAACTGAGAAAGCAACTCGCAACACAGAGCCAAACCCTGCAAACCACCTGCAAATCCTGGAAAGGTATTGCGGTGGTTCTCCGCACTCACAGTTTCCTGCTGATCCAAACTGCGAACTCAAGGAAGCAACTGTTTACAGTCCTCCAGAA
This sequence comes from Chanodichthys erythropterus, assembly GCF_024489055.1. Lineage (NCBI taxonomy): Eukaryota > Metazoa > Chordata > Actinopteri > Cypriniformes > Xenocyprididae > Chanodichthys > Chanodichthys erythropterus. The sequence goes on from NC_090234.1 coordinate 27,828,890, forward strand.
TGACTTTGCCCAAAATCAGCTGGTTATAGCTCTGTTGACAGACCTGCTGCGAGAAATTAGCTTCTCTATGGACAGAGTGGCTATGAATAGGAGTCCTCAGTATCCTACACAAACTGTGCTGGACTTTGCTACTGGCAGACCCAAAGACATGGTCAATGTCAGGTGGCGGCAACGTAACACCCATGCCAAGAAACACACCTCAGTTGCGGTAGCCTACCACAACAGCAACCCACGGCTGTGCCCGGCTCCCCACTTTCGCAGGTGTAGTTTCACCAAAGACTTTCAGTACTTCTGCCCAAACCAGCTCTTCCTCAGAAACCACACTGAAGGAATGGGCCGGTTGCAGCCCATGACCAGCGACACACGCTGCCCGGCCAAGCCTCGCACCCCAGTTATCGGAACACAAGCCGAGACTGTGGGTGATCGACTGCTCATCCAAACCCCTACTCATGCTGCCATCCTAATCTACAATCAGCACAACACCGCCACTCGTGTCAGCCTGCCCAATCCAAGTAAGTGGATCCAGGTACCCCTGGGTTCCATCCTTCACCGCAGCCACCTGGCGGTCTGCACTGTCTCTCAAGCAAAGAGGACCAGTCAGAACTGGAAATCCCATCTTCCCCCAGGGATCACCATCACACCTTAGATCCAGGAATGGAACTGAGGATTGACAAAGGGGGTCCCAGCTAAGTGACAGTACTCCTATTGATGCACCCCTCCAAGCACTCTCACGACTGCCTGTCCTGACCAGCCCACCTAAAGCCCAAGCTTGGACTCCTGCCAACACAACCCGTTGCCTCTCCATGGCAATCAAGTACTCACTCGCCCTGGGCCTGGCCTTCATCCTATCCCAAGGGATCAAAGGGATGCAAGAATCCATGGACAGGTGCTTATCTGCTCTCCCTCAAGGACCAGTAGGAACCACCTGCTGCATGACCATCCGGATCCATGTGCCATCGAACTTGGTTACCGTCCAACGAAGTCCGCGCAGGAACTTCGTTGGCCGAAAGGGGAATCTGTAACGTCTGGATGGATCCGTTCAGAGTCAATAAACTTTGGAGTTTTCAGAATGCTTTTAACCTGATGAACTTTGTTTCTTAATCACTAAATCGGCTCCGAACAGTCTACTAAAGATGAGCCCACTTGACACCTTTGTTGCCCTCCGAGGTAACACAGCAGGCCCAATTTCCTTGCTCTTAGGACATCAAAGGGGCCCCTCATGTGGACTATGGGCCAGATCCACATTCCAGCACCCACACACACTGGCACACACAAAAACACACACACAGACACACATACAGAAACACACAAACATAAATTTTTAACTGTATATATATCCTACCACTATGCTGAAATATATATTTCATATATTTTAGGGCCTATGCATGTTTCCTAGTGTTTAAATTAGTGTATTTGTGCTAGTGTGCATTTTAACGATATAATTTTGTCTGTAAACCATAACTTCTTGTCTATGCCTTTCTAATCTGGCGAGTTTGGTCTCTCCGTAAAGCTCCGGACTCGAGCTATTTACTGAGGTGGGTCACATGGCTGACATATGCATTTTTCTATGTGTTTAATGATACTGTGAAGAAAGCACTCGATCTCGAAATCCGGTCTGATGGCCACTAAGTATGCAAATTCATCTAGGAGACCAAACCAAGGAACTTTGCCCGCCAGATAGTGCTGCGCATCTATTGGCCGCTACAATTCAGGAGGTGTGTTAGTTTGGGTTTCCATAAAAACAACAACACACACCTTTTCTGGGTTCTCCCGGTGACCTCCCGATCGTCTCGTGCACGTCTCCCCGGACGCCTCAGGTGACCGCGCTTCCCAACCACGCGCGCAGCTCGGGAGGACCACTTCCTTTCTCTCTCTCTCTCTTCGGTTAAGTTACTTAAGTTTAAACCTCTTTTGAAAACCCCGCCGGAGAAACCCTCTCGGAAAGGACCAAGCCAAGCGCGTTGAAACTGCTACTCACGGACTTGAACCAATAAGCAAGTATTATCGTTTACCTTAAATTTGTCTAAACTGATTTCTGTGCTGGCTCTCTCAAAAGGGTTTAACTGTGTAATTTGCCATTCTTTGATCATCTTTCTTTCCCTGTCTTTTCTTCATTTTCATTCTCGTGTATATATATGTATTTTCTTGTATATATATTTAGATGTATAACCTCTGTATTCGTAGCTGCATATATTAAAACACTTAATTCATGCTCGATTGTTCTGTTGTTCTTCCAACTGAAGACCAAGTCACTTTAACGCTTTATGCTTTAGTTATTTTCATGGCCAGAGAATAACTCCGTTTATAATATTCTGTGAGGGACTTAGTTTGCTGGACAAACGAACAGTTTCTCTAAATAATTATTAAACCAGAACTAATCATATATGTAATTGATTATAATTCGTTGTAATTGATTCACAATATATGTTTAATTCCCCATTGGGTCGATATATGAATCATAATTTATTCATAACCTTATGAATTATTATATTCATATTTCATCCATAAATTGATTAATAACCGCTACACATTCGTTACAGTGGGGTGAAAAAAACAAGGTTAACTGAGACAGTAGATAAATGTATCATTGAAGTATGTAGTTTGTTGTATTAAATAAGACAATCTCATGAGTAGGCTAAATTCGTATTTTTTTTGGAAGAAAGTTCACTCAAAAATTGTGCCATCATGTAGTCACCCTCATTTTGTTTCAAACCTTGCTTTATTTTTCAGAACACAAAAGAAGAAATTTAGAAGATTGTTAACCAGTTTTGATTACCATTTACTTCCATTATATGAAAAAAAGAAAGGTTACAAGAAAGGATACATTGTTCAAATTATCTTCTTTTATGATCCACAGAATAAAAACATAAGGGTCAGTAAATGATGAGAGAATTTTATTTTTTTTGGGGTGAACTGATATTTTATCCCAAAAACTTTCATTTTTTTTTTTTTTTTTTCCTTAAGAAGATATTCATAAATCCAGCTCCCATACTGGATCTTGTGATTTTTGAGAAAGCTCTTTTGTGCACAACATGCATTGGAAGATCCATGATCAGTCTGTGAATGATCCGAGACCCTGTTGACTGAGACTGGGGTGAAGGTGCATATAAATAAAGGCCGTAATAGAGCTGCTGTGCTTCATCTGTAAGAAATGAGGTAATAACACAGGCCTAGTCTCACCTTCATAAACTAAGATTTCTCCTTTGCATTGACCTCATTGAAACAAATGCCTGCAATTCTGCATCAGTGTGATGGTGAAATCAGGACAATCACTGAATTGCTGAGTTGTGCACCATGAAGGAGGTGTTTATTAAATATAGTAGCAACAAGGATGAGGGAATTAGTGTTTAGCCTGTTTGGTGCTAATTTACATTTTAAGGGTGTTTATTTTTCTCTTTACATGTTCCTGATAAGCTGATAGTGGATGGTTTCCTTTCTTCAATTCATTGGCCATGTGCTTTCGCTTTGCCGCTGTCCACAATGATGAATGGTGTGTCGTGTGAGCGCCGGAGAGATCTAGTCTGTTAGATGGAAACATGTCTAACCCTCTTTTAACATCAAGATATGAATCTTTTATATATGGTGCAAGAACTCTTTAAAAGGTACTTTAAACTGACATTATCTGCAAGTCTTAACCAAGACTATATAGCACACATGTATAGTGCATTTTTTATGCTGCCTGTGTTGCAGGTCTCATAAGCTTTTTAGAGATGAAAAGCAGCCAAGAGTGAATTCAATGGGTGAATGACACCTTTTCTAGACACACTAGTATACACAATTAGACCATTTAAAGGGGTGGTTCATTATGATTTCACTTTTTTAACTTTAGTTAGTGTGTAATGATTCTTTTAGTGCACAAACAACATCTGCAAAGTTACAACGCTCAAAGTTCAAAGCAAAGTGAGATATTTTATTTTAAAGAATTCTCTGTTGAAGGACTACAACAAACTACAATGTAGGGACTACAATGAGCTTCTTTCCAGGTCGGTGACATCACTAAACCTAAAATGTACATAAACCCTGCCCCAGGAACACGCAACAAAGGGGTGAGGCCATGTTATTGCAATACAGTACATAACACAAATGCAATAGCATGTCATAAAAGCAAGATGCCAACATAAGTTATAACCGTAATTAAACTATACCTGTTCTATCCTCATGCAGCATATATTCTCTGGCTCTGTAGACATCTTACAACAGTTCCCACATGAGCGATTTATAGATTATCATGACAGAATATGCTAATCAATGACTTTAAGATATCCCACATCAGATACATAAATTAAGCAACTAACCATTTAGAAACATCCTGTTGCATTCTACATGTTGTCACTTCTTCTTGAGTCTCTCCATCATTGTCCGACTTCGGTTTGAACATAAAAGGTTGAACAGTTTCTGACATTTTCAGTGAGTCTACGTGAGGTAATCGGCACTGCTTACACTAGAGACAGAGTGTATTTAGGCCACGGGGAAAACAATCCAGGGGAAAACAATCCAGCTGCCTCCATCGACTTTGTGTAGCGTGAGGCTGCCTCCTGGTAATTTCTGGCTTATAACAAAAAAACGAACAATGTCTAAAAGCTGCTATATGACAATGTGTAAAGCTAAAAAACCCAGAACTAAGTTTTTATAAGCTGTCGACCCCAAAAAACAAATGTTTAAGGACACAAAAGTGGATACAGGCAGTGAGACAGAACAGTCGCCGAATACGTTCCCCTCCAATGTAGTTCTTATAGCAGTATGACCCGTTGCGCTCTCTCTCACTGCCTGTTTCCACTTTTGTGTCCTTAAACAATCGTTTTTTGGGGGGTCGACAGCTTATGAAAACTTAGTTCTGGGTTTTTTAGCTTGTTTGCCATGTCAAATAGCAGCTTTTAGACATTGTTCGGTTTTTTGTTATAAGCCAGAAATGACAAAGAGGCAGCCTCACGCTATATAAAGTCAGTGGGGACTGTTGGATTGTTTTTCCCCCCAGTGGGCGTGGTTTTCAGATTATGACGCGTGTCGCTCTGTCTCTATGTGCTAACATAAACTTGGCTGCTGGAATTAATACAGTACCAGATATGTCTTAATAAATCATATTTTATGTAATGTTTTCTTTTTCCACAGTGACAAGTGATGTCTACAGTAGTCCACACTATGCATTTTTGCTAATTATTTTGAGGAGTTTTGGTAACACTTTATTTTGATAGTCCCTTTTGAACATTCTGGTGACTACTGTATAATTAACTTTGCAGCTACATGTCAACTAACTGTCATTAGAGTATTAGTAAACTGTCTGCTTAATATCTAACTATTTTGATGCTCCCCCAACATACATTCATGGCTATAAGTAACTTTGCACGTACATGTCAACTTATTCTAACCATAACCCTACCAGTCTACTAATACTCTACTAACACTTTAATGAGATATAGTAGACATGTAGGTGTGTTACGATATCCGGCATCTGTCTTGTTTTGTGTGTGGGGTTTTGTTTTTTCCCTTTCAATTGTCTGTGCAGGGATTGGCTGCTGTGGACAGATAGTCATTGGCTGAGCATGCGGCTGCTCCGTTTAAAAGGGCGGCGCCCTCGGAAGATGGCGAGCTCATTCTGGCGTTGGCCTGCTGGCGTGAGGAGCTCCAGATTCCTTCTCCCGTCGGCAGATCGTGAACCACAGTTCCTGTTTTGTTTAAAGTGCTTCAATTAAGTTTTTGTTTATGCTTTAGGTGCGTAGGGGTGTCCTGCCATTTATTTTGTCTCTGTTTGTGATTTGTTTATTTCTAGAGAGTTAAGGAAGTTGATTGTTATTTTTTTTTTCTGTTATTTCTATTTTTTTTATTTATTTTTATTTTATTTGTAAGTTGTTTTGTTTTGTTGTTTTGGCCTTGGGGCACCCTGAAGCCATGGCTCCTTTTATTTGATTTCTTTGTATTCCACCTTAATAAATTTTGTGTGGATCTTAGTTTGCTGTCTGTGGTGATCTGTCGGCTGGAGTCGGTTTCCCTGTTATCCAAACTCACGCCAGCCCCTTCTTTTAATAGAACGTGGTGTAACAAGGTGCAACGTTATTTAAGTTATAGTGAACAAAATGTGTTAAAGGGACCATCAAAATAATGTGGAAAAAAACAAAAACAAACAAACAAAACACAACAAAAAACTGTTTGGGCTTCTAAATTGCTTACCTACACTATCGTTTAAAAATTTTGTTTGTTTGGTAAGTTTTTTATATATATATATATATATATATATATATATATATATATATATATATATATATATATATATATATATATATATATATATATATATGCATGCATTTTTTTCCTCAGGATTATTTGATGATTAAAATGTTTTGTTTGAACCAGAAGTCTTTTGTAACATTTTACATTTATTTACTGTACTTTTGATCATTTTTTTAAAAGAAAATGTGCATAAAACAACATTACTATGTTTACATGTGCAACAATAATGTTTTTATTATAATATATATATATATATATATATATATATATATATATATATATATATATATATATATATATTAGGGCTGTCAATCGATTAAAAATTTTAATCAAATTAATTACATACTCTGTGATTAATTAATCTAAATTAATCGCATACATAATTTTTGCTGTGAAAGTATTTAATTTTTCAATTCAAAGAATCAATGCAGGGTTTTTCCTCTGTCAAAAATTGTCTTCGGTGGTGACAGAAATGGTCATCCACACAAACAGTAAAAAGTGCCCTACCCATGTGATCTGCGAGCCCAATCCTGACAATAAAGTACCCGTCACTCTCACTGTAATTCTCTTTTGCCCTCTTTGCAAAAAAAAAAAAAAAGTGATTTTATAGCTTTGTAAGAGAAGATGCTTTTTTGCTAAACCTAAGAAGTATTAAAAAGTAGCATTTAGAAGTTATATTAACTAATAATAATATGATTTTCTACCATATCCAATTGAATGCACCTAGCTAACAACAACTTGCTTTGTTCTGGTTTCACCTCACTCCAGTCTAAACTAACTGATTTTATAGGTAGGCCTTATTTACTACACATTGTCATTTAAATAACCTGAAAATACTGTGGATTATTAAGGCTAATTTTACCATCCACTCTTGCTAAATGGGGTAAGCACACTTATATTCTCATTTCAGAGTTGTTCGAGTAAATGATTCATCATAGACCGTGTGGACAGATGATTCATTAAAACGAATCTGTTCAAATGAGTCATTAGGTCACGATTTGGACATTAGCGGACGTTGAGTTGCGTGCGAATCGTGACTCTTATTAGGACATCGCAAAAGATTTGTCAACACAGAAAACACTTCACCACTGGATAGGATTTTCTTTTTACTGAAAGTGTGGTTTATGTCAGCTGCACATGCTGGGCGCCTGTCAGAGAAGATGAGGTGACGTTTTTTTGAGCACTATTCACACCCAACGGTTATTCAGGAAAAACATTCTCCGAATGCGCCTCGTGAAACATGGATTCAGTTTTACGAACTTTTAGCATTGTGTCAGTTGATTTAGATTATTATGTGTGAGGTAGAGAGAGTGCAAAGACAGTGCTTACTTTGAAGACCGAGAGAGCTCGCGCACACGAGAATGGCTCCAGGTTCAAAGGTCAATAAGGAATGGCTTAATCTGCGTTATTTTTTCTTAGATTAATTCATCAAAATTAACACGTTATTTTGACAGCCCATTTATATATATATATATATATATATATATATATATATATATATATATATATATATATACACACACAATAATCAGAGTAAGGACTTAATTGCAAAACTCTTCACTCCCGTTTACATGCAATTTTTCTTTATTGTGATTATCCGCTAAGAAGTGTGGTTATTTTTTACCTTAATTTTTCACACTTGTTCTTTGCACTTTCTCTGGAGTGAGTTGTGTTGACAGGGTTCAGTGATTCGTAGTAGAGGGAAAACTACAGAATAATGTCATGGAGTTCATTCATGAAGTGTGAACAACACACATCATCTGTGTATGTCTGAGCACATGTGCACTTTAGTCAGAGTGGAAATAAAGGTGTAAATAGATGTTTTTAAGTCGGTCCTAGTTCCAACACACGTGGCAGAACATCCAGTGGAACTATGAAGGCTTTTATCGGCTGCTATGTTGTTCACAGGTCATGTTGATGGATATGCAGCAGACGTGTTGCTTTTGGGGGTGTTCCCAGTGGGATGCTGCACTAGATGGAGATAATAGTTGTGATAATATTAGAAGGTTTATCTGGATTTTGAGGTGTGCCTCAGTTAATGCTGACAACACACACATTAAGCATGTTGACTCAAAGATATACACCACAAGATTACTTGTACTGTCTGTCTCTGTCTTTCTTTCTTCACCAGACCATGCATCTCTAATGAATCTCTGGCATAAGCTCACTCTTGCTCAGGCACTCAGAACAACTCCCTGTACTCTCACCACAAGCCTTTAATGTTCAAACAGGGCTTTAAATCAAATGGAGTGCATTTCATCCACATTTCGGTGCTGTTTCGGCAAGCTGCCATGAATTTCTCACAAATTCCTGCATCTCCCAAGTCTTTCACTAGTCACCAGCTCAGTCTTCAATCAGTTGTTAACTTGTTTTCTCCGCGGGAGGGCATGTTTGTTCATCTGTGTGCTTATCCACACTGTTTTTCCCTTTTTTGCTTGACTAACTGACAATCAGTTGTTATGTGACGTTGAGTTCTACTAATTAGGCAAGAATCATATGTTAGAATCATTGTCTCTTTATTTATTGTCATCCTTCTTATCAAAATTTAAATTCTGTTATTTTACTCTCCCTCATGTCATTCCAAACCTGCATGTGGTTGTCTCTTGCATGAAAGACAAAGGGAGATGTTACTGTTCACCTCCATACAATGAAAGTGAATGAGGGCTATTCAACTCCAAAAGGAGAAATAAATAAATAAATTGCTGTGACAGCACAATATCAAAGTATTCCACATGTCTTCTGAAGCCATATGATAGCTTTGTGTGAGTACTAAAATTTACTGTGAGCCATTTTTCATTGTAGATCTTACTTGACAGTAGTGGTCACCATTTACTTTCAATATATATTAAAGAGCAGCTCTGACATTCTTTTATATATAACTCCTTCTGCATTCCATATAGGTTTAAAAAAAAGATCTGAGAGTGAGCAAATGTTGAGAATTTTCATTTTTGCGAGAACTCTTCCTTTGTCTGCCTGCCTGACTGAATGACTGACTGACAGACTGAATTCAATAAAGAGACCTGATCTTGATGCCTTCCTGCAGTGTGCTTTGAGATACATGTAATATTAAATATTGTACTTGACCGTGCAAGTGTGACTTATAACTGCTTTTTTCGAGAACTTGATCAATTTAATTCTAAGATTAATCACATGCAAATCGCTCCTAAAGATTCTGATAAATGATAAATTACCTTGATAAAGATAATTTGTAATGCTTTTGTACTTTTTACCCAAGTTAATAAATATTAGAAATGCATGTGCTCTTTAAATATATGTACGTACACACACACACACACACACACACACACACACGCCTGTTGTGACATTTCTGCAAAATTATATTATGCTGCTTCTTGCATGAGTGGCACTAAAAACATTGATGTGTTTTGCACAGATGAATTAGAAACAGGAAAGTAAGATGAAGTAGGATACTTTTTTAATAGTTCCATGCAACAGCATAGCCACGTATAACAAAGTGCTTAACACGCACTTTATCTCCTTGTTTTAGAAGAGTATGACATGCTTTGCGCTTTGTGTCATGCTTTGTGTTCATGCTTCGTGCTACCTCTGCACTACTTCACTGGTTCCTCTTTTCCTTTTCTAACCCCTTAGTGACACCTAGTGTCAAAACAACATAACATATTCCCCTTTTACTCAAGAACACTTTCACCTAAAAAATTACCATAAGAACACATATCTGTAACTCAGTTTCTTTTCTTTGCAATAACTTCCTTTACTTTGAATGCACTACTAAATATGGGATTCAAGAAATATCTAATGCAACAGCAGATTTCAAATACAATTTTTTTTTTTTTTTTTTTTTAGTGCACAAAGTCTTTCAGCCACCTTGGAGAGTATCTCACACGCTGAGGATGAGTTAAAACACACTCATCAGGCTCAGATCTGGGTACATGGACCTGCTCCTTAGGTGGTTGCGTAAGCCAATCAGCCACATCAGCTCGGGTCGATCCAATAGGAAAAAACGGCAGTTTTGAAGCATGCCATTTCTTACCGTCGGAAAGAATAAAAGTATTCTTCCCCACTTGATCTCAGATTTTTTTTGGCTCTGATTATCTTGGGTGTCCTTTTGGTATGTGCCAAGGAAGCTTAACACAGACTTTGTCTCCTTGTTTTAGAAGAGTATGACGTGCTTTGCGATTCATGTCAAACCACTGCTTCATTTTAGCTTGTTGTGCCGGCACTTGCTCACGTACAACATCAGTACGCGCTCCCAAAGGTAGAGAGGGCAAGACATCAAGGCGAGTGCGCATTTTTTTTCCATGCAACAATTCAAAAGGAGTCACGCCAGTTGTGGAATGAGGAGTTGCTCTATAGAAATTCTTTGACTGTCATTTTCCACGGTTTTGACTGAATTATTGCAGTCTGAATGCAACTCTTTAGCACTCTATAGAAGCGCTCAATTGCTCCATTGGCAGCTGGATGGTATACCGGAGTGCGCGCATGAGCAATGTCCCTCGCTTCAAGAAAGGCAGAGAATTCCGCAGCTGTAAATTGAGGTCCACCGCGGTCCATGCAGAGGTAAGCAAAGCTACTTGTTCAGGCTCATTGTCCACCTCACTTTCCATAGAATCAGAAGGCAAAGGAAGACGTGACAGACAGTCAGCATTGAGGTTATGACAACCTGGTCGGTAGATAACTTCGTAATTGAAACACAGCAAGTGCGCAGCCCAGCGCGCAATACGCATTCCTGCACGGTCCCCTCCTTTTTGTAATGAGTAGAGTGGTTAATGCCTGATGGTCTGTACACAATTTGAATGACTGATCCCACAAGTATGTCCTCCATTTCTCGATTGCATCCATACACTGAAGCAAAATTCTGAATGAATGTACTGTACCACGGCAGCAGGCCGAGGAAAGAGCGCAGCTTAACAGCATCCGTTGGCGCCGGGGCCTGTAGAATTGCAGCTAGGTGTTGCTTGTCAAGCTTGATACCCTGTGCTGTAACTGTGCGACCCAGGAACTGTAAGCTGGTTTGTCTGAAGTGACATTTTGCAGCATTATTTTTTAGTCCTGTATCTTGCAGACATTGCAGAACGGCTTTCAGTGAGCGTTCTCCTGCATGCTCCTCAGCATTGCGTCCCCATATAATATCATCCAAGTAATTTGCCACGTTCGGTAAGTCATGTAAGATAATGCGCATCATCTTCTGGAACGCCGATGGCGCCGCAGCCAACCCGTACAGAACCCGGCAGAAATGGAACAATCCCTTGTGCGTAATGAAAGCAGTTAAGTCTCTACTGTCAGGATGTAACATGACCTGATGATATGCACTTTGAAGGTCAATAGTTGAGAATAATGTAGCCCCACTAAGTAATGAGAGTAACTCGTCCATAGGTGGCAAGGGATAACTGTCCTTTGTTATAATGACATTATTGGGTTCTCTGAGATTGACACATGGGCGGATGCCACCCGTTTTCTTTTGTGGGACGACGATCAGAGAAACCCAGTGTGACGCATCAATTTTTTCAATAACTCCTTCTTTGAGAAGGTGATCCAATTCCTTGGAAACAGCAGAGCACACAGACAGCGGTAAGCGGCGCAGTTTTTGATGGAGCAACATTCTCCGAAAGCTTCACTTTGTGAACAAAGCCTTTTGCGCATCCCAGTGTACTCGGAGGTGCGGGTGGATTTGAAAGGCACATTACAGGCACAATAGGGGCCTGAGATCCAGGAAGAGAAAGAGGGGGAAGCAAGCGTTGGCCCTCGAAGCACAAGCATAACCCTTTTATTAGATCCATGCCCAGCAATGCAAGTCCAGAATCAACTATGAAGAATTTCGCGGAACATGTGACCAAATCTATAGACACAATGACAGGCAAGCAACCCAATACACAGATTGGTGCACGTGAGTATGTGACCAGGTGAGCATTAGGTGGCTGAAGAGGCACAGAACTAAAGTTGGCATCGTATATGGACTTTGGTAAAATGGAGACGGGTGAGCCAGTATCCACCATCAACTCAGCTTCTAGGGTAGCAGCGGAAGCCTTTATAGTGACAGGACAAACAAGCTTATTTGTAGTCGCTTGGTCATGCATGTAAAGAACAGTGTAGTCAGATAGTTCAATTTCGTGCACTGTACGTGTGTCAGCCGATCGACACACTCGGGCAAAATGTCCAGTTTTCTGGCACTTCTTACATTTTGCACGGGCAGCGGGACAGTTTAGAGTGTTTGCCAAATGTTTTTTAGACCCACAGCAGTAGCATGTGCGGGATGACGATGTAAGTGGTACAGGTCCAGATGAAGAAGGATAGGAGGGCTCGCATGATGTTTTATGACGCCTCCGACCTGAAGCATCATGTGACCGTGACTGTACGCCTTGCACAGGTAGGGTCTGGTCCCCTGCAATACTCTTTGCCTGTTCACTTGCAGCCTCAATCTGAGGAGCATTTGTAATTGCCTTTGACAAAGTCAGTTCCGTTTCGAGCAGCAGTCTTTTGCGTATGCGGTGACTTGCAACATGTTCAATTAGCTGATCTCTGATCATGTCATCTGTATTCGCACTAAACTCACATTTGGAAACTAAGTCTCTTAAAGCTGCAACGTAATGTAGTACTGATTCACTGGGAGCTTGAGTACTTTTGCGGAATGCAAACGTTTTATTATCTTATAATCCACAACTACATTGATTTTGGGGTTAAAGTATGTCTGCAAATCAGCAATTGCCGAGTCAAGTGTGTCACCTGTATCGGGAAGTGTGTAGAAAATTCGTTGCCCCCCAGTTCCAAGACAATGAAGTAGAAGAGCTCTTTTTCTCGCTTGGGGCCACTCCTCCCCAGCTGCATTGATTACTAGTAGTGAAACATTACTATTTGTGAAACATTTTTTCCCATGTTTTAAATGGTATAGCTGGCTCCCCCAGGCATGGAAGGAAGGGGCTTGGAAATGGAGCAGAAAGATACTAACTTTTCAATCTACCAGGGCTGCATCCGAAACCGCATACTTCTCTACTATATAGTAGGGGAAAAGCAGTAGGCGAGCGAAAAAGTATGTCCGAATCCGAAGTATTCATAAAAGAGTAGGCGAGAACTACCTGGGTGATGTCTAATTCTCGCGAGATTCGGACGTGCGTTTACTTAAAGTGCGTCCGAATATGCCTACTTATCTACTATATAGTAGGGGGAAAACAGTACGTGAAAGGAGTAGTATGTCCGAAATCCTCATTAATCATAAATGAGTAGTCGAGAAGTTCCCGGATGGCCTACTCCTCCCGCCCAGATTCTGAAGTGTTCATCCGATGGACACTCTTCTATCCCAGGAGGCCACGGGAGAGGATACGTCACACTCGAACACGGAGGAGAAAAGCGGCATGGATGTTTTCAAATGTGAGTATTAAAAACCAAAAACTTGGTTACTTGTGTTAAAATCGCATTTGTTGAACTACTGTAGAGGTGTAAAGACGCTAGTCAGTGTAGTATAGTTGTGATTTTGCAGTAAAAACACGTTTTATTGTGTACAGCTAAGAGGGGAGCTTCAATAAACACACGTTCGTCTCCAAAGTGGATTTACATTAATTCCAAACCATATACATCATAAAGTTGATTACTAAATGTTTATTTAACATCTGACAGGAAAATATTCAATAAGTAGCCTATTGCAGGTAATGAGTACATCACAATATGAAATATACATCTTGAGTGATGTGTGCTATTATGTAGAATTCACTGTCTGTTCCCAACACTTTACATGAATGGAAGTAAATGTACAGGAATGAATGTAAATAAACAAATGTACAAGTAACTAGATCGAAGTTATCTATTTTATTTGTCCGTTAGTACTGTTGGTAAATTATATACAGTTGGATAAGAAGTGAGTTAACACATCATAAACATGTAAATGTAGCACATAAATCTCAGAGGAAACATGAATCTTGTCTGGATGTTACAGGGACAGATGATCACACGTGTGTTTATCCAGTGGAGAGAGGCTGATGAAGGAATGATGGCGTCAATGGCTTTGAGTGAGTACACTACATAAATTAATACAAATCTATTTAAATATTAACTTGTAGTTTATTTTAATTACTGCAATTTCAAACAGAGTTACTACAGCACTTCTGATTCTTGATGTCGGTATGTTTGCCTGCAAGGCAAGGTGATGGCAGCATTTGTGGGGGGAAAAAAACCTGAATAATGACTGAATTTATATGTTTGGGTGAACTAACCCTTTAAGCCCCCAAATAGAAACTGTATGTATGCATTTATATTATGGTAGTACCTTGAAAAAGTAAACTTTAAGAAATAATCAGCTTTATTGAGTGTTTGTGCCCAAGACACAAACAAAAAAGGATTTACAAAAATCACATTTACATTTATTTACATGTTTGCTTTTGGCAGATGCTTTTATCAAAAGTGACATACAGTGCTCTTATTACAGGGATGATCCCCATGGAGTAACCTGGAGTAAAGTGTCTTGATTAAGGATGGTGACAGCTGCGGAGATCGAACCCGGAGATTTAGCCCACTACACCACTAAAATAATAAAGCTGAAACAAAAAAATAGCACGTAATTGTAAAAATATTGAATGAAATATGTCAGGAAACAGAATTCTGACATGAATTATTAAACGTTTCAATCAGTTTAAATGTTTTACATGTAGTCTTGTTCATGGAGAGCACATGAATGTTTGGAGCAGACACATCAGCAGTCAGATTGTCCCACACATCTTCTCCCACTCCTGCTTCAAGGTTGTGGGGTTCAGGGGTCCATCATCATCTTCCTCATCCTCCGGATCAAAGATGTCCCCATTGAGAGGAGCAGCAGTGAGGGACATTATAGATGGCAAAGACAGGTGAAGGTGCAGAATTGGCACATCTGTGTGAGATGGCAGATATGCTGAAATATGCGATTGTAAGAACAAGTTTGAATAAAGCTTTGATTCATGTGTTGTTGACTTGTATATGTATTTATTTATTGTGATGATTACTTTTATTCATTCTATAACTAATTTATGTTTCCTATTGTCTGTAAATAAAATATATTTATTTTATTCATGCATTAATTCATTGCTTGACTGTAAATTGAGATGTGTTCACCTTGGTTGTATTTGTCTAGTGTTTATTCATGCATAGCTATGTCATATGACAAAACATTACAATTTGCTTGTTTTAATAATACATTATTTTCTGTAAAAAATTAATATGATTAAGTATTGGTCAGCATTTATTATTAAGTGTTAGGGTGGTCTAGCAATTCTGTTCATTCTGGGGTAATCTTTAGTAGTAATACATCGGTCTTCTCCAAAGGTGAGATCTTCAAGCAGCTGTCCGACATCTCCTTTGTGCAGATATTGCAAATGCTGATGAAAACCGTACAAGGTATCGTTGTCAAGTTACTGGTGCTGTGAGGTGTTAGTGCACCTGTCACTCATATCTTTTTTATTATATTATTATTGCAGAACTAACAATGAGCAATCATAATGACAAAAAAAAAATAGATTATATACACAGAAAAAAGCACAATGACAAGGTTAAATATCAGAATAATTCAACATAAGGCTTCAATATATATATATATATATATATATATATATATATATATTTTTTTTTTTATAAGCCTAAGGGATGAAACGACAGTTAAATTCAATGAGAAAAAGGAAAACAGGAGATTTAAGCCACTTTTGCTTGTGGATAAAATTGTATGCATATAAAATAAAGAAATTAACAACATATTCAAGAGATCGCGATTTTGGGTTTTCATCATATATATATATATATATATATATATATATATATATATATATATATATATAGAGCCTATCTTTAAGGATAAAACTGTGGGTCAGATTAGTAGGGTTAAAAAAATTCAAGATATTTATAGATATGAATTAAACCTGTTGTAAAGTTGTTGCGCTTGTGATAACGTCGTAGGTCACATGATAACGTCAACATGGCGGATTATATCCGGATCACATTCATACTCAACGAGATTAGTACCTACTCTTTTAGGCTCGAAAAGTAAGTACTTACTGAAATTAAGTACCTACTCAGCGAGTAGGCGATTTCGGACGCAGCCTATGTTAACTGACTGTACTGACAAACTATGCTAATTTAGGATACGATGTGAGCGATGTGATATGCATGAGTGACATGGCAGTTTTAATGGACGGGGCTAATTATATATTGGATGGACTTACTTTGAAAAAAGTAAACTTATGTATGTAATACATAACTGGCTGTAACTTACTTTACAGTAAGTAATGTATTTCACAAACCAGTTAGCAACTTACCGTAAAGACGTTTGACTCTTGTGAAGACACCGCTTGGCTGCTGCCCAAACAAGAAACCTCTTTACTGAAGTGAAAGGGTTGGCTGGTGCCAGTAGTGTAGCAAATTAACTCAAAGGGGAAATATTAATAATTATTCATAACTCATTATGATTATTATTAATTATGATTAATTATGAATATGTAAATCCGTTAATCAGATTAATTGGATGTAGCTACATTAAGATTAATAATACAATCAATTAACCTGTTCGTTCAGTGAACCCTCAGTGTTGATTTTTTATTAATTCTAAGAAATGTTAATTTCCAAGTTATGGAAAAATAACATTTTATTGTACTGTACTACTCAGAGCACCTAGTCGGGATCTAAATCACTTAAGAGGCAGTTTATTAGCAGACGGAGTCAGAACCAAACATGTATTGTGCACAATCTTTATTAACTAACTCACAAACACATAACTAAACTAACAAACAAACACATTACATACAACAAAGGTCACAAACATACGTACTGTAGGTAAGAATAAGTAATGATAGGGTTGAACCAGAAGAGGTACTGTTACTAGAGCTATAGGAAAAGTCAAAGACAATCTGGAAAGGAATCATCAGTTTCTTCAGCAATAGCAAAGGTAAGTCTTACAAATTAATACTAAAACGCTGTTTAGTGTTAAAATGTACGATACTTGCAAGATGCCTTTATGCTGAGGAGCGTCGGATCTACAGGTTTAGGAGAGGTCTTGAGGATTTCGTCTGAAGTTGTTGCCAGTCTTTTCTATGTTGGATGTTGAGCACATGGCTGGTTGGTAGGCCGAGGCCAGCAGGCTTAGGCCTAAAGGCCTTAGCCTGAAAAAGGCCTCCAGCCACTAGATGCTGTTCCGTGGTTCCAGAAGCAAGGAAATAGAGGGAGTGGCATTGTTCTCTAGCTTTTAACCTCTGGTCAAAGTCCAACCTCTTAAAGTTGATGTAGCCAATGAAAGTGTTGTATTTCTGGGCGACAACACATCTCCTGTCAGGGCTTTTACGACCAAGAAAGATTAACAAGCTGAGTTCTTGAATAAGAACTATTAAAGATTCTTGTAATACTGATGTGTTGCACAGGTATGGACATAACATAAATTACTAAATAGGAAGCGAAAGTAGTCCGTAGATACCAAACATGCTACCCATGTGATTCCAGTTAACTATACATTGCAGCTCTGGAATATTAATAACAAACTAGTTTAAAAGAGAAAATGAATGCATAGAATAAATCCCATAAAAGAAAAGTCATGAGATGGGAAACTTGGATACATGTTTATACATTTCCCAAGTGGTTATATAGAGAATACATAGGATTAAAGGAGTTTATTTGTCCTTCTCAGAAAGAATGAGTCACTAGTCGATTCTTCCTGATCGTAAAAGGTCCAAGTATCTGTAACAGGGCACCTAGTTCTGCCTGTGGTTTAGCTACGTTTGGGATACTAGTTGCAGTTTTAGGGGGATGGGTTCACAGAACTTTGATAGAGTGAGTTTATGGGTAATTCCTTAAATATAATGAATAATTTTGTGAGCCTGATTGGTCCAGACGCTACAGTAGCGAACAATGGAGTGCGCTCTGCTGGACAAACTACGTAATCACACCATTTACAACCATTTTATCTGCGTTATATGTTCTGTAAAAATAAATGTTCATATCGGGTATATCTGCGCCATATACGTTGATGCAGATATATCGGCAACAGGCTCATATCGGCCAGTAAAATCGTCGAAACTATATATTGGTCCGGCTCTAGTATAAGTTGATTCTGTTGTGTTGTAGTAATTTCATTGTGTTGTGACTTGATTCCATTGTATTGAGGTGATTCTGTTGTATTATGAGTTGATTCTGTTGTGTTTTGGTGATTCTGTTGTGTTGTGAGTGGTTTCTGTTGTGTTGTGAGATGATTCTGTTGTGTTGTGGTAATTTCGTTGTGTTGTGACTTGATTCCATTGTTTTCAGGTAATTCCGTTGTGTTGTGGCGTTTCCATTCTTTTACTTGTTTCTGTTGTGTTGTGGCTTGATTCTGTGGTGTTGCACTACTGGGCTATCATAGGGTCATTCTCAGCTCTTATAGCAATAATCACTCCATATGTCATGAAATTAAACTCCCTAGTTTCACACAGGCAGTTTAAACCCTGATGAGGAGGCCATGCAAATCACTGTACGAAAGATCTGTTTTTGCAGATAAATACTTGTACATTTTCCGGTATTTTCTGGTATTAGCATTGATGCACTATAAAGCTGGTCTATCTGCTGATCTACCAGCTTAACCAGCTGCCAGTAACAGGCAAGCATTAATTATCTAAATCTTTGAAATTATGATCCAAAGCCTTTGTTACAATTTGAATGTAAAATATGATATCAGATGTTTCAGCATTGGAATGTGTAATCAATGAAAAATGGAGGGGGGGGGGGGATAATGTACGAATGAATCTGTTCTCTTTTCCTCATGTAAAATCCCTTCTGTATGAATGAGTCTGTTCTCTTTTCCTCATGTAAAATCCCTTCTGCCATTGCATCTCAGTGTAAACAAAACGTCATTATCATGGCTGAATTGCCAGCAACTATTTGTCTATTTTGCTGTTCATCATCAAACTCTGTAATCAGATATAATGTAGTGAAATGCCACTGTGCTGTGCTAACCTTCCTCCAGGGCGGAAGAAAATTAGCGGCGCTCACTCACCTTTCCTTTTTTTCAGGTTGGCGGATGTGTGAAGAATGATGAAGAGACAGACGAGAGAAAGACACAGAGAGGGGAAGGGGTGAGGGAGGATTAAATTAGGGCTGACTGAAGCGTGATGAGAGAAAACAGAGGGAACGATAATGAAGGAAAATAAACCTTATTGGTCGACTGGCTAGGAGGACAAAGAAGTGAACGAGTGAGAGAGAAAAAAAATGGTGGACACAGCAAGAAAAATAACCACCCTCTCACAGGTAAAATGAAGGAAAATAACTGTTAATGACATGAAAATGATATCAGAAGTATTAATGCTACAAAATGCTGTAACAAAATCACTGGATCCCGTTTGTTTTGTGAAATGACTCAGCATTATAGGCCCGCTATGTGCCGTAAATGTATTTAATGTACGGTGTGGCTGTATGATAGAGATCTGAACTGCCAAAACAAGCCGTCAGCAATTCCAGTCACACTTCCTGTTACGTACCTATGTAACAAATTTGCATCATTGTTGACTGTGGTCCTCAGTGTCTGCCTGTAAACAATGTCTACCCTGCCCCGCCCTCAAAAACTGTTGCTGAGGCATGGAGGAGTTTGGTTTATGTTGTTGTTTTCAGGGCTGCAAATCCACTTTGTATGCACTTCAAAGGGATGAGGACTACTGCTGGAATTAATATGGGAAAAATGACGCCGTTGTTACTGACATTAGACATGTGCTGATCTCATGTGCTGATTTGGCTGTCACCAAAATACGATGAATACACATTGATCAAAACCCAACACACAACAGTAAATCTATTAGCCTTATTACAGTACACACATGCTTATTATCACAAGGTTAGTTGTAGTTGGTGTGGGTGACTTACTATCCAACAAGCTAGGTAACATTATAATCGCTAACATAGCGGACAGCAGAAATGCAGCAGTTACCCCAGAAACCCCGTTAACAAAGCAGCTGTGCTACTGAACAGTTTTTAAAATGCTTCAAATAGCCATTCGTTTTTATTTATTTATTTATTTATTTTTGTATTCACAAATGTTGTTCATCACAGCACCAGATACTTAATACTTAAATACTTAATAGGCTATTTATTTTCAAACTTAAACATTTTTAATATTTTTAATCTGGACTATAACATGCTCTAATGATTGAAAATGTTCTGATTATTTGTTATTGTTCAGTAAAACTTAGTGGCATAAGGCTTCATTAGTTAACGTTTTAATTCATTATTACCAAACTGACAATGAAAAATATTTATAAAGCATTTATTAATCTTAGTTAATTTCTTAGTTAATGTTTAATAACATTACTAAAATCAAAAGTTGTAACTTATTAAATGGACCTGAGCTAAAACTAACAATGATCAGTTGTATTTCTTAACTAACATTAACAAAAAAATAATACCTTTCGTAACAAATGTAGCTATTGCTTATTCTTAATCTTAGTTAATGCATTAACTAATGTTAAATAACATTAGTTGCGTTACCCCACAATTTTATTTCGTCAGATAAAGTGACCTGTATGAGTAGTTATTCAGCACTCGCAGCTATTTCATTAGAATGAAATAAAATAATGTTAATTTAAGTGATCCAACGTAACTGTAGCAAAGTTCAAGTTAGAAGCAGGTGGACATGAATCCATGAACATGATTTCTGCCTGAGTCACGTCAGATTGCTTTTCTTCGGCTGGCTGCGGAGATGAAGACGATAACTACCATGATTCATTCACAGCATCATCAAGTTACGCCTTTGTTTTGAAAAAGCGACCTCTAGTGGTGAAAATTACGTATTGTGCCTTAAATATATAAGCCTTTTTATTGAATGAAGTAAAATATTTCTAAAGTGATATATTACCTGATGTACCATATAAGATGTTGATCCTACTGCACATCTCAACTACAGTGCTATGAAGGGCATAATATGCAATCTGTACTAGTACATACAGCTCTTATTGTTTTCTTATGCTGCACAGAGCTCTATCAGCCAATGCCTATGGTAAAGTGTTAGCGGCTAGTTTGTTGAACATGTGCACCACTGTCTGTAGAGGATTATCCACTTAGAGACCTCCTTTTGGACCAGATTTCAATCAGTTTGTGCTGTTAATCAGAGAGAGCTGGTATCATAATGCGTGGCCATGCCTCAGGTGCAGCCCTGTACCCAAACTTGCATTAGGCTAATCCAATTCATCAATCCGCAAGCCAAAGAGCTTCCCTCTGGCACACACACACATGCACAGAGAGATAGAGAAAGAGAGAGAGAGCAACCAGGTGATGGTGCCAAATGGAAACATTGTGGACTCTGGTATTGTCATTCTTTCTCTCTCCTTTCCTTTTTATGTCTTATTTTGCACTGGCTTACAGCTGATCTTTGATAAGCACTTTCCATAACACAACCTGCCAAGGTGGCAAAAATAATTACAAAGAAATGAGAGAGGGAAATAACAAGGTTATGAATCAGCTCTAAAATTGCAGGCCACAAAAAAAAAAAAAAAAAAAAAAAAAATCTACTTGGCAGGAAGTGGAGCAAGGTGGGGGCTGGGGGGCATAATTGCCAGTGCACCATGCTGAAAAGGCTATTGAAAATGCCATTCTGGGCGACGCTGATTGGCTGCCCTCCCACAAGCCGCACTATCCCCCTGGTTGGCCCTGGTCTGAAAGCATTGAGAATGCTCCGAGGGTGCCTTTTTTGATGTCGGGAATAGTTTACATGGCAAAATAACAAGCTAATTAAGGCTTTAGTGAATGATGGATGGCTGTGAAAGTTAGCAAAGCTGGTCAACAGGGCAGAGGAGCAGCCTGTGATACACCGCGAACCATCTGCGCGCAACCTGACAGCTTAATTGGCAAAGAGATCCGAGGGGAGGGGGAAAGACCTGTTGGACCTTTGATAATTGCTGGCTAGTTTGAATATGCTCCAACCCCACTACCACTGCAATTACATGTTTGATGTTATACTTGGATATTTCCTGTTTCTTCATTTCTCCCGCTTTCATCGTTTCACGGGTGGTGGAGTGATTTGTATGTTTGTGCTCCATTACCTCAGCCATTTTGTTTGTAATAGTAGCTGGGTTAAAATGGATAACTCTGCGGCAGCCGGCTGCTTGGACAATTAATATGGCTGCATTTCCTCAGGCCGTTGGCTGAAGTTTCATTCTGGAGTTTGAGTAACGACAGTCCAACTTTACCTCCAGAAGTTAGCATGTGAAACTCTTGCTCGTACTGTATCAATAGGTCCCCCCTCCCCTTTAGGATTAATTAGAAAGTACTAGTTTGATTTCAAAAAAGTGAATTCTATAGAAAAGTATAAGCCTGTCCGTCTATTTATGTCAAAAACTGAACGCGGATCTGAATATTGTATCCAGTGTAGACAGCATCAGTGATAATAATGAGTTCTATTTGCTTTTGACACGACACAACGCTCACATCCACTGTTGGCAAATGTCAGCCATACTATGACTGAACAACCGTGGCCAGGGCCTATGGTGTGATGATGTATAACTATTCGTCGATGTTTTACTTTGGGGACAGTCATATGCAAATATATTTGCCAGTATGACATAACAGATATCAAAATGAACTGGTTTTGGAGCTTGATTAAACAAAGCAATTTATTTATAATGAATAATTTTTCAGTTATGAAACTTGCAGGAAGTTTTAATGGTGCAAAGACCTCTTATAGGTCAAAAGATGATTTTTTTGTATATTTCACAGCAGCTTCTGTTACATGCTGGTCTGTTTGGTCAGAGATAAAGGGAGGAATGAGTGTCATGCAGTGAGAGACCTGATCACGCTCTTATTGTTTGATCACTCTAATCTCCTCCCACACCAATGAGAGTCATTGTTTGCAGCTGCACTGGTGTAGGGAAGGTTTATAAGCTTGTGGTAGATCAGCATGAGCTGACTTTAAGGTGACCAGTTCGCAGCAGTGGCTGGCTGACCATGGAGACTTTTCTCTTAAAGCTCCAAAATCATATTTTCTTCCTGCAGTTATAATATAATTTTATTTTGGACTTTAAAGTCACTATGCTCAATATTGTCAATTTTTCTTCTTCTTCTTATGGAATATTAGAATTTAATTTAAATAATTTATCCGTTCACATCACTACTATTACTATTGTGCCTTAGTAAAAAATGAAGTCCCACTCTACATTGGTTCTTGTTTGATAAGCTGTTTCACTCGAATATGCATCACATTAGGGAAGAAAAGACAATCGCAACTTCCATTACATGCTGACTTTAATAGTTATTACTTTGTACCTCTTCAGTTGGTGTCTCCACAACACCTACAAGAAAATGTCTGTTTTCTAATTTCTTTTTTGTTAACCATTTTATTTGGAGGTGTTTTTCTCAAGCTTATTCACCAGATCACCAATCACCAGAATGAGAATCATTAAAAAGCACTTTTAAAATAATAATCGGAAAGAGTGTTTACACAAAAGTTTGTGTTTTCAGTTCCTAGAGGCAGTACAAATATAATCCAATAATTGATTCTGAATTGAAATTTCAGAATTTCTATATTGACTTAACTGTATGTATTTAATTCACTAAGAACCAGTTCGTAAATGTCATTTATCAAAGAAACGGATTAGACTTTTCACGCTGTGTGTACGTTTCATTAAAAGGAGCCAGCTCATAAGAGCAATTTGTCAAACAATCGGATTACACTGATTGCGCAGCATGTTTGGGTAATCAGCCAGTTCTCGTTTTGGTGGCCTGTCCCCAGTGGGACTGTCATTTATAAATGAAATTTACTGATAATAAGGATTTGCTTGCGCTCTTATTCCAGTCTTTTAAAATAGTTTGAATGAATGTGATACTTGCCTTATGAAGAAATGTAACCACGTTTAACATATTTAATTGGACATAGTTATAGCTGTAATGGCAGTACGACTACTATGAATGTTAATTAAGAATTTTTGCATAAACATGTAAATAATGTACAATGAAATGATTGACAATTAAAAAAAAAAAAAATGAGTGATTAAAATATTTAATACAAACAAATAAAGGTTAATTCTGATTTTGGCCCATTCATTAGAATATCCTTGAAAATGTCCAGATGACATTTTTAAATCTTCTTGCAGACACATTTTAAGAGGCTACAGAGAAGCAGAGAGGTTTAGATAAAGGGGTTTGAATAAAAAAGTGTTGATACAGGGGTTTGAGTGACTAATAATCAATGTTTAACATGATGAAAAATATTTATTTAATGTTGTCTGTGTTTTATTTCATCTGCAACAATGAAAATGTATAAAGATCCACTTGGCCATTAACTTTTCAATGCATCATTATGCAAAATGGCACATCAACGTGCTACTTCTTTTCTGAAATGAAATTACAGTTTTTTTTGTTTTTTTAAGGTATTTTGATGTCTGCAAGCTAAGAATCAAAGTCAGATTCACAAGCATTAGCTGTTTGCTTTTGCTGATTCTCGTATCTCTGTGTCTCCAGCTCTCCGCTCCTGGCAAAGAGTCGTCAAGATGTCTAAAAGCCCCTGTCTCCCTACCATCATGCACTTCTCTTAGATGAGGCCTGAAGACTTGTCTGGCCTTGGAGAACGCCTTCTTGGCTAGATGAGCTGCTGACAAGGCAAATGTTTTATTTACAACACATTAGACGTTAGAATATTTGTTGATTCTGAGTGAGAGCAAAGAGAATCAGAGACATAAAAGCTAGTGCTGTATGGTATCTCTTTTCATTGCTAGTCTTTAAGCTGATGCTTTGTGTTTAACATGTTTAGTCAGTATCCTGCTCTTAAATCCACATAGTCTAAAGTTATGTAAAGTATTATTGTTGGAAACACCGCTTCGAGGAATGACGTGCTGGGGAAAACCCTTCCACTATGTATAACATTCACCTCTTGTTATAGTTTAGACATTTATACAGGTTCAACAGCTCAAATGTCACTCTGTGCTGGGAATGACGATACATTCTTCCATTCTCCTTCTCTGAGAGAAAGCACATGTAAGATATCAGGTTATTCGGAGATCGGATATGTATAACAAATTGGGATGGATCACGACATAATCGCTTTTCAAAAATCTTCAAATAACTGCCACCCTGTAACGCTAGCCTTTGTTAATTCCCAATGTGGCTTCCCATCCGTGTCATTGCCGCTTTGCCAAATTAGATAAATGATGGGGACACATGATGCCCTGGAGAATCCCCCCTGCTCTTAACAGACCTCAACGGAGGTACAGACCTAACAGAGTTCACAAATTAGCAAAATGAACAGCCTCGTTCAATCTGGTGTAGTTAGTGTTATTGCATCTGTCATATTTACAGGCAGTAAGGGAATGTGCCTCCCAGCATGGTCCTCATTAGGCCCATGTTTTGACTCGGATTTAGACTCGGGTTTGGTTCTATTGTCACTCTGGATCAAATGGCAAATGTAAACACTCTTAATTAGACCGGCATGGAATGATCAGGACTATGCTAAAACACAATGTGGCAGCTCCACTATGGTCTGCTGTAACTGTAGCCCCTCAGCATAATTTCCTCCTGATGCATTGTGAAGGTCGGTGCAGCTGCAGACAGAGTCCCTGCCCTAAAGTATGAGAGACCTGAGTGTTACTTTGGTAGGGTCTGCTTTTTATTCCGTTATGAAGGCAGGTTGTTGTTTTCCTCATTTGGCCCTCAAGCAAGTTCAAACAGCAATGGCCACCCATGAAGGGCAAACTGGTTTTCCTCTGCTTGCCTCTTGTGGACGTACACGCAAACTATACATATTC
Source organism: Chanodichthys erythropterus (assembly GCF_024489055.1). NCBI lineage: Eukaryota > Metazoa > Chordata > Actinopteri > Cypriniformes > Xenocyprididae > Chanodichthys > Chanodichthys erythropterus. Next base: position 27,854,785 of record NC_090234.1, read on the forward strand.
ATTGAGTTTCACAATTCAAAATTATGTGGAGAAGCCTCTACCACAGCTAGCATCAGTTTAAAATGGCTATGAAATGGAAAACTATTTTTTAAATCTATGGTCTTAAAGGGAAAGTCCACCCCAAAAATTTAAATTGATGTGGAAATGGACAAAAATGACCATGGAAGTCAATAGGAACCAAAACTGGTCACCAACATTCTTCAAAATATCTTTTGCATAATAAATTCCGACATTCAGATTTGAAATGACTGGACCTATTGTCACTAATATATATAATCAATAAACCTGCATTGTATTTTGTTTATTAAACATTTTCTTCTACTTTATTTTCACTAAGAAACGAAAATAAAGAAAATATAAGATATAGAAACAAAGCGAGGCAGGAAGCAGCATGCTGGAATAAAACTGGTGTCTAAAAGTGACAAAGCCACAGAACAGTGGTGTGTGAGGACATGTGAGAGGTTGTGAGAGTGTACTAGGCATGTTATGACTTTGTCCGGATTGATTTTTTTTACCGTTTGTGGAGTGGAGGATGAGCAAACTTGAGCAGATGAGAAACTCTGAGGGGAACATATAGACGAGATGTTTGTCATTATCTGAAAATAGCCCCTCCTTCGCTTCACTCCCACTGCATAAATAACAGAGCTGTCAAATGCTCTTAACAAGTTGAGAAACTAAACTAAGCACTTTATTAACATATAATCACAGTCCGTCAGGATATTGCTCACCTGCGTGGCATGTTGTCAAAGCACTGTCAGTTCAGCTAATACATTAAGCTAATAGCAACATATTTCTGAATGAAAAATTATTGTTTTTGTTTTTACTGTAATCTTTTATAATTTTGCAGTACTGGCAAAGTGCTTCCTGTGAGCCTTTACCTTTGCTACTTCAATCTTGCATAGCCAGGCTAAAGGGCAAAGGTTTTGCAGCTTTTCTAAGAATAACCTTGGGCAGAAAGAGACCATCTGTGTGGCATGTAAAGCTCCTAAGAACTTACCAAAGAAAGGTTTTAGACTTATTTTAATTTATTGCATTTTCATTTATATATTTAGCTTTTTCACATAGGAATTGGTTTATCTGAAATAGATTATACCTCGAAAATATAGTGGTGTGAAAAAAATAAGAAAAATAAAAAAATATTGTCGCAGCAGTATCAGTACAGAAAATACAGGGAAAATTGAGAAAATGAGCCCACAAATCAATAAGTACATACAATTCCAAAAACATAATTTAGAAAACAGTGAGTAATATTTACAATTCTGCTCATCGATACTAAGTGCCTCACAAATCTTTCAGAGATTTGATGCCTAGCAAACATCAAATCCAGTGACAGTCCTTGTTCTGGACTGGTGGTTTTCTAGGCAAACTGGAATAATTGTGGGAATATTGTGCTATGACAGAAATGTATCTTCAAGTATGAGCTGTCTATTTGGATTTGTGACACTGATATCATGTGCTTAAGGACCTTTTGAGTTGCTGTTTGTATGAATATGAATGACAGCTGCTTAGCCAGCAGCATCATGTCTGTTGGGGTCATTGCGATAGCCAATTTGAATGTGGCAGTTTGATGGTGACACCACCAAATGTTCTCAGATCACAAAAGTGTGGCACTACTCTGCTGAGGACAGTTATTAATGGTCACATATCTGTAAGTGTCTCAAAGTGTCAAGCAGTTAATTTAACATACAGTAATATTCTAGTATTGGTTGCTTGTTAATTGCATTAGGTCAACTGTGTTCCATAAGCCGTTAACCCGCAAACCGTTAAAACGAATATCGGACTGAAAAAGCTTTGCCTCTTCATTTTAGAAGTCAATCACATTCTCAAGTTAAGTAAGTATATGTTTTTTTTTTTTTCTGTGCACTTTTTACTTGCTTAATCTGCTGCCTACACATCACTTTGAAACCCAGCGCTGGAAGAAATGTGGTTTTGATCGTTTTGTGTTTATTTAATGGCTCTTTCTCTCGTTTACGTCCTTCAGTTCTTTCTCCTGATGCAAAATGTAGTAATGGGTTTGTGGGCCAAAAGGCCCTTATTCCTCCATCTAGCATTCCCTTGTTCACCGCAAACGTTTACCGCCTATCATTTATTCATTCCCTATTTTCACTAAAGTGCTTTTCTCTTTCTCTCTCTGAGTTCTGATTAGGAGGTCGTGTAACACATACCTTTTATTTATTTTTCCAGCCAGAGAAAGAGTGAATGAGCTAGTGCAGCCCTCTACATCACCGCAATTACCTTTGCTAACACCTCCGATAAATAATCAACTTGTGAGTACAGCTCTGAAAAACATTAATCACGGCATTAATGAAAGAGAGAGCTTGCAGGATGCATTTCCTGAGTTAGGTTCATTCCATTCGATGCCACTGTGCATGCAAATAAAATAGCTTGTATGTCTTGATATAATAAAGGCTGATAGCAAGTTATCATAAAAATCCATTCTGGTTTGTCAGACTGTCAAGTTAGCACTTGTGCTGCTTCAAACAACTTGTCGAGATAATGGTCGCTTCATTAGCTTCTTCCTTTGAGGACCCACTATTTGAATAAAAATCAGCAATTATGCGACTTCTCTCAGATATGAGCCTCTCTAATGTAGCAGATGAAGTTTATCTGGCTAATTTCTATGCGTTCACCCAGCATGGCTGCGTATTTCCCAAAGAGTTGTTAAATCTACAGGAAAAGCTCATTGTATGAGCCTCATTTCATGTGTTCATTTATTCAAGTCATCATTTACTCACTCTTATGTCACTCCAAATGTGTATGACTTGCTTTAGATATAATTTTTGTCTATACAATGAAAGTGAATGGGATTTAAAGGTGCCCTAGAACTTTTTTTAAAAAGATGTAATATGTCTAAGGTGTCCCCTGAATGTGTCTGTGAAGTTTCAGCTCAAAATACCCCATAGATTTTTTTTTTTTCATTTTTTTCATTTTTTTAAATGCCTATTTTGGGGCATCATTATAAATGAGCCGATTCAGGGCTACTGGCCCTTTAATTCTCCTGCTCCACACCCACGGAGCTCACGCTTGCCTTGAACAGTGCATTAACAAAGTTTACACAACTAATATAACCCTCAAAATTTATCTTTACAAAGTGTTTGTCATGCATGTGGCATGTATGCGTCGGATTATGTGAGTATTGTATACTGTTATATTGTTTACATTTGATTCTGAATGAGTTTGAGGCTATGCTCCGTGGCTAACAGCTAATGCTACACTGTTGGAGAGATTTATAAAGAATGAAGTTGTGTTTATGAATTATACAGACTGCAAGTGTTTAAAAATGAAAATAGCGACGGCTCTTGTCTCCGTGAATATAGTAAGAAACGATGGTAACTTTAACCACATTTAACAGTACATTAGCAACATGCTAACGAAACATTTATAAAGACAATTTACAAATATCACCAAAAAATATCATGATATCATGGATCATGACAGTTATTATTGCTCCATCTGCCATTTTTCGCTGTTGTTCTTGCTTGCTTACCTAGTCTGTTGATTCACCTGTGCAGATCCAGACATTACTGGCTGCCCTTGTGTAATGCCTTGGGCTGGCATATGCAAATATTGGGGGCGTACACCCCGACTGTTACGTAACAGTTGTGTTATGTTGAGATTCGCCTGTTTTTCGGAGGCCTTTTAAACAAATTAGATTTATATAAGAAGGAGGAAACAATGGAGTTTGAGACTCACTGTATGTCATTTCCATGTACTGAACACTTGTTATTTGACTATGCCAAGATAAATTAAATTTTTCATTCGAGGGCACCTTTAAAACTACATTGAATTTGAACCACATCAACTTTCACTAGACAGAAATAAAAAAAAAAGGAGAAAGACATTTTTCAAAATGTCATATTCGTTTATGTAGAAGAAAGCAAGTCATATACGTTTGGAACAACATGAGGGTGAGTAAACTTTTTTTTCTTTTTTTCAGGGGTGAACTATCCCTTTAAATGCTAGTTAAATATTATCCTCCATTTTAAATACACTTGTTTTCTAAGTTGTGTTTACCTACATATTCAGCCTGTCTGCTTTGAATAACATTAAAACAATATTTGGATCATTTACAGATCAGAATATCTCATTTCAGAATAAATTTGAAAGTGCTCTGGGCTTAAAAAAATAACAATCCACTTTGCTTTGCCCCTTTGCTCTGTCCCCTCTAGATAGAACAAGATAAAACAAGCCTAATTACATTAGATGACTCAGTTTTAGTGAGAAGCTATACACAGGCTTCTCACACAATTGGGCTCTTATGAGTAACCCTGTATGCATCAGTGGACCGAATGTAGAAATGGCTTGAGATCTGTATATAATCAGCTAGAAAAGAAGAGAATAAAGGATTGAGAGAGAAAATAGGAAGTAAACTTCCTGAATGGAGAGGAAAGAGAGGACTGTTGTGATCTTGAGGTTTTAAAATAGAGGGACTTGAGTTTTGCTCTAAATTATTGGATTTGAGCTGCACAAAAAACCCTCAGAGGACCAACTCCAGGTTTGAAAAGAAATATCCAGCTGCACCAACAATACATTTTTTTTTCCCCCTGTACCCTTCTCCCTTCCTCGACAACATCTTCAGCTTAAAACTTGAAGAATCTCTTTGCTATTGACTGTGGACGGCTTCCAACTGTGTCCTGCTCCCCAGCACGCTGGAGGTGGGATGGTGTGTGTCTGTAAATCCTTTCCACAGACTTTTCCTGGTGTCAGATAGAGTGAATGTTTGAGAGGGGCCAGGCGAGATAGGACACTTCAAAGGATACGAGACAGCGGTGTGTTTGTACAGGCATACCAGCTCTGTGCCCGTTCTGATTCAGAGAAGAGATGGCTGTTCACGATAGCTTTGATGCGCTCGCAGGACATAATGCATATGGAGGAAGACGGGATGGAGAATAACGTCATGCCATCATTGCAACATTGTCTAGTCAGAGTTAGTCTACACTCAAATCAAGACTGATGCTCTCAAACTGTGCTACGGTTCAGGATTTGTGCTAGTTCTGATAATGGAATTGCTAATGTAATATTTTAGAATAGAGAAATCACACTTTTTTTTCTTTTTTTTTTTTTTTTCTTTTTTGGCTTTCAGGCCATAGATGTTGTGTTTAAGACAGCATCTCAGGTTTACACGTAGTTAAACCTTTTTTCAGTGCGGCACATTAATGAACAATCAGAATTCTTTTTTAATTGTAATTAAAATAATTAAGTTTCAGAATTCCATAAGTTTAAAGAGCTAAATGTTCTTCAGGGATCCCACTCTGTTTTAACCAAAAAATTTACTTAAAGAGGTTTTACCAATCTGGTTAAGGTTAAGGTCATTAATATTTTTAAGTATTTTAGAGCTTTATTAGAGCACTAGAATAATATATATTCTAATTTACATGGCTTTTCCAGGTCTAGAAATCACACTTTTTTTTTTATTTTTTTATGTTATTTTAAAGCTTGTTTTGTCTTATTTAAAGGGATAGTTCACCCTAAAATGAAAATGAAGTCATCTTTTACTCATCCTGGTGTTGTTGCAATGCCCTATGTCCTTCTCTCTTTTTTTCGGACCACAAAAGGATACATTTTGAAAAAATATCCTGCACGCACTCCTCCATATAATGACAGTGGCTGCCGGAATTAAACTTTACAAAAAGGATACAAAAGTCTCACATAATGATACAATGAGATGTGCACCATATATAGAAAGAGTTCAGGAGGCATACTACCTGTATAAAGTTTTGCGAAAAAGAAACCGTCAAAATACTGAGCTCGGCGGTTACTCTGTATGCGTTCCTGAGAGTGCGTGAAGCGTCAGTACAGAACTTGACAACAATGTATTCTGTTCACGCAAGACTTCTAAATTGAAAAGATACATTAGATTGCCTGAAAAGTCTAAATATATCAAGGCACTATTGAGAAACCATTTCATAAGCGGCAGTTAAAGGTATTTCTTAGCTTACTTTGTAAGGGGCCGTTCACATATTGTGTCTTTTGCACGCTCAAATCATTATATTCAATGATTAGTTGAGGGTTGCATAGAAACAACGCCACGGGAACGCAAGCGCTTTGGAAAGAAGGAGAAAGCGGCACGCCTGCGCTTTTTCCACATGTTTTTAGACGTGATGTGTGAACGGCCCCTAACTGGACTGCCCCTAACTGCTGGATAATTGGCAACAATTTGTCTTGAGACTGCTTCATTCTGTGTTCTGCTCTATCGTGTTGCACTTCACTTAGCAGGTTTGGATTGCAAGAGCGCATCATAAAGCTGTACGTATTTTAGCCAAGAATGCTATCAGTGCTCACCCATATTTGTCTAGATTTAGTTTGGAAAAATGGCAACTGCACTGTGTGTGCTGGTGTATAGTTTCTGTTTGACCAATCTTGATTGCAGCTGTCAGGCGCTTTGTAGAAATGTTTGAATACACTGCTCTCACTTTTTAGTCTGGATTTCATTAGATTTTGGGTGGGAAAAGCTTTAAATCCTTCATGTCTCACAATATTTGTTTCTTCAACTCATCAAGACAATTCTTTGAAGTCTGAACTTCTAGTTCTGGCTCGCCAGTGTTGTTGCATTATATATAGCGCTTTTCACAATACATATCGTTTCAAAGCAGCTTTACAGAAAATGCATGTGTGTACATCACAATTTAGAATGATCTGTTATCAGAGGTGACTGAGTCCAGGTTATGTATTTCATAAGTGTACATATACAAATCATGCAGTTAGCTAACAATGAATTAGATTAAACAATGTATTAATATAAAGCAGAAACAATGAGCTCAATGAAGTAAAGAATACATGTTGTTAACGAATGATTAGGATATATAGAAAAATTTAGCATTGGTGCCATTTGCTCTTAGCAACCTTGATCTGTTCACACTAGATGCCCTTTTCTTCTGTTGGACACAATCACGATTACCATTGCTGCAATAATCCAACTCAATGGAGGTCTAACCAGTCAGCTTGGTGTGTCAATGTTAAATAAGCTATGAAATGTGAAGGATTGGTTGATGAAGTCATTGAGGAAAAGTCCAAACCTTTGTGGTGGTAGCGAGTGCGTAACATTAGACATTTTTGCTATGATTTGTTTTTACTCTTTGGCAAGAATGATGCTGTAATGGTCATATTGTTGGTGTAAAGCAGGTGGTCCAGTAATCTGCTTAAAGAGTCTGAGTAGTTGAAAAAGTGATGGATTATGTTCATAACACAAATGTGTGGGCTCAGATATTGACTGAACAATGGGAGCCACTTAGTCTGGCACACTACTGCACACACACACACACACACACACACACATGCTGGTGTGTGATTGTTTGTGGGGAGGAAGGAACGGGTTATGAATGCCAGGAAGGGTCTGTGTGTTCAGAAAGGGCTGATGTGCTCTCCTCTGCTCCTACCATGGGAAAGTTGCACTCTCTAGGCCTCATCAAAACAATGCTGTGTGTTTTGTGTGTGTATGAGCATGACACAGTTTCCCCCTCCCACAGCCCAAAGATCTCTTCATGTATGGTTCAAGAGCTCCCCCTAGGCCAAGGTGAAGTGAGCAAGCAATTACATGAACACACACACACACACACACACACACACACACACACACACACACACAAAGATGTACAGTGATACACAAAGAGAGAGAGAGAGTTTTCCCTCTCTTTCTCTGTACTATTGTACTATACTGTTCTGTAATTTAGACTATACTACCACCTCCATAGGCTTATATAAAAAAGTGCAGATACTGTACACAAATAAAGGTAAAAGTGCCACTTTCTGGTTTGCTAAACAAAATCCTGACTGTTACATCTTCCATTGTTTGGACAAACATGCAGTCCTCCCATCTCAAATTCGCATTGTATGTTTATCAGTTATTGTTAATCCCAGCTGGGATGCTCAATCAAAACGACTGCAATTCTTTTGACAGAAATTACAGAACATCACCTAAATAAAAAATAAAACTTACTTATCTAGCAAACTGACTAGCTTACTGGTACTGGTCAGCTGCAAAATTAATTTGTTAGGCATTTTTAGCATGATGCAACAAAACATAAATCATGATGACAATATAATGTTGTTAGTGATATTGCACTGTTTGCTGCAGATATACATGAGAAATTTAACTAAATGATAATAATAATAATAATAAGTCAACAACAAGGATCCCTAATTGGGTTAGTCGCAAACATTAGACTTTTTCTGTGACATTTGGTTGTAAATTCTGCTTGCCAACTTTTTCATAGAATTTATTTTATTATTATTATATACTGTACATCTCCAGCTATTATACATTTGCTTTGTAATATTCTGAAATAAATTCAACATTTGATGAAAATAATGTTTGTGTAAAACAAAAACTATGAGTAATGTATATATATAATTTAGTAATACATATTGAATGAATCCTTAATGTTGAGTTGAGAAATTATTACATTGCCAAGGGTACAACAGTACAATCTGTATCTTTTAAACAATGCATATTGCAGTTTTATAGCTGGTAGTTTTTTATTTATTTAATTCTTCCACTAATAGATGTGGCAAAACATTTATGCATTGATTGATAATAGATGAATCAACAATCTCTGTGTACTCGCTATTATCCATGCCTGATAACACTCAAATGATTGTGTAAGGCAAATTAAATGACCAGGATCTGGAACAGTGGCCTTCCACACAGATAAAGCTTTGATACACTATTACAAAACCAGAATCAAAATCATACACTAAAAGGCCTCAGTATAGTCCTGAGATTACACTGTGTAAAACACCATCATTTTCATTAGTGCTGAGTGGTACTGTCACCCAACTCATCTCTCAACCTGGCCTGAAGCCAATCTGATGCATAATTACTCTTTCATATTCATACCCAAATCCATATCCACCCTGGATTTTTCAGGCTGCCGAATACACCGTGATGTCACCAGAGGGGCTCTAAGAATGACCCTATTAGCTTTTATCTTTCTCACACACCCTTGTTCTCCTTTGTTCTAGACATCCTTTTATATATCATTCTGTTAGGAATACCATTTTTGTATATCAGTAAATAGATTTTGTAGTGATAATGTTTCCTCCTTTAATTTTATCAGTTCATTTCTACATATCAGCCATAATAGATTATTTGAAGATAGTTCTTTTTTTCTTTTTTTTTTTTTTCTTTTTTGTCAAGAAGGAGTTGGTTTAAATATAGATTTAGCCTGTTTTTTTGTTTTTTGTTTTTTTAATTATAATTTATTTTATTATTATTTTCTTAAGGTCCATGTTAAAATGTTAGCAAAATGCAATTATGTTGGCAAAAATTATGTTTCCATTTTGACTGCCATTTAAAAGTGTTTGTTTATTGCTAGACACATTTATATAACAAATTTTTTGTTTAAAATCAAATTTGTTGAACAGTGGTAAATGTGTTCGTACCTTTAGTTTGCAATCTTAATTTCCACCATTTTGATTCAGCTGTTCACAAACACGTTATTGACTGTCTCAGGTTGCTCCACTCCAATCGAACACATCAGTGTGTTTCTTTTCTTGTTTTACAGTTTCAATATGTATCTCCCCCTCTCTGCTCAATTGATGTGGTACCAGGCTGCTGTGCACTCACAGCACCCAGAAACTAAGGCAACCCTAGTCATATCCTCTGATCTCGTCCACACCCTGAAGTTTCTCATTTCAGACATCCTCTCTACTTGCCATTCCCAAAGTCGACTCCAAACCGCTGCTATCAAAGAAAAGCCCACAATTGTACTTTGTGTTCCAGAAAACCCAACATGCACCGGTTCCAGTCCAGCATCCTGTTGATGGCGGGGAATGTTTATTATTTTCTCCGCCTCACCCCTGCACCTTCTCCCACACGTTTCCACTTGGGTGGATTGTGAGGGCCAGTCTTGCTCCAAACTAGGCTGTCTAACCAAATGCCTGTCCATCATTTCCAACAGGGTGTAAATCAGGGTAGACAGCTCTACTGTGTGGTGCCGCGTTGACAGATTTACGACAGGTCCGCCTCACCGTGAACTCATGCTGTTTAAATCCTAGCCCTCACTTAAGCCACTAAACTGAAAGTTGGAGGGACTTGTGCCTTTTGTGGAGAGGAAAATATTAAAAAGAACAAAATCTGCGTAATGTACAATAAAATAAAACATTGGGTTAAAAGTGCAGTAAGGCGATTTCTGACCAAAGACCGAGCACCACAACAAACTTGTAGCCAATCAGCAGTAGGGGGCGTATACACTTATGATGGTGTTATAGAGAGATTGAACAAGAGGGAGATTTGAAGAAAGACTGTCAAAAGAGAGATGGCTGAGAGACAACAGAGAAAAGGTCAGAGGAATATTACTAGAAAAATAATAGTTATGATCAGGCAAAAGCTTTATGACCCTCTTTAAAGGGTTAGTTCACCCAAAATAATAAAGGCCTTCTGAAGTGAAGGGTGGGTGATGGGTTTTTGTAAAAAAAAAATACATATTTAAAACATTATTAATATAATAACTAGCTTCCAGTAGACGGTCATATGCATCGATTTGCGGCGGAAGAGTAACCCCTGACCTGAAGCATGACGTAATGAGGAACGCGAAAGCACAGAGGATAGAGCAAAACAAAACACTGATCACGAATTACAAGTCTAAAACTAGACATTTTAAAGAGCAATGTTTAAGCTGAGTTTGTTTGTAACTCGCTAGAGACGTCTAAGCTTACACTACTCCTACATCCTACTTCATACATCGCGTCACAGGTTACTTATGTGGCGCAAGTCGACTTGTGCAGTATGCCTACGGTCGTCTGCTGGAAGCTAGTTATTTTAGAGTTTTAAATATGGATATTTTTTCCACATAATTTTGGTTCAGAAGACCTTTATTAACCACCCAGGGCTGTGTAGAGTACTTTTACAATGGATGGATAAAATTTTTTGTTGGCTTCAAAATTGGGCCCACACTCACTGTGATTATATAACTTGGAAGAGCCTGGATATTTTATAAATATGAAAAAAGAAAGTCATATACACCTAGGATGTCTTGAGGGTGAGTAAATCATGGAGTAATTTTCATTTTTGGGAGAACTATCCCTTTAATATTAGAAAAGCTTTCCAGCACTAGAAAGACCTAAAGGCTGATTTATACTCCTGCGTCGAGTGTACGCCGTAGCTATGGCGTAGGCTGTGCGTAGCACGCGTAGCCTATGACGTAGCCTGACGTGCACCTCTTCAAAAATGTAACAACGCGTCGATTCTACGCGGACCGCAAGCGCTCTGATTGGTCTACTAGAACCCCTCCCTCGGGTCAAAAAACTGGCGCGGAGCACTCGGAGAAGAGTGAGCACTTTCAACTTCACTATGAATTAAAAAACACTCCGTTTCAAAAGACACATACAGTAAAACTGCAACAAAAGTCGTTACCTATTTGCCGCTTCTCTGCCGTTTCTGTTTGTAAGCTTCTCTGAAAACGTACATGACAAGCTGCTTCCTCTTCGGCTTTTGCCTTGATACTCAACATGACCGCGTACACTGCCTCCTAGTGGTCTGCATGCACATCGACGCGGACAACGACGCAGAAGTATAAATGAAAACAGACGCATAGCCTACGGCGCAGAGGCTCCGGCGTAGGTCCGATACTGAAGTATAAATCAGCCTTAAGCAGGAAGGCGAGACGCAGAGGTTGCATTGTTTTCGCTCAATACGTGAATAACATTGGTTTTGAATGTGTGACGTTGGCGACTAACAACAAATCTCTTGCTTGTATATGCTCATGTACTGTATGTTGTTCGTTCGTCATCTTCTCTTTATTTTTCATGAAGCTTTATTTTGCTTCGATTCTGTTATGATAAACAGCATTGCATTGCAATTTTGCATTGCATATTTGTGAATTTTGGAGAAATTAAGGATGGGGTGTGTTTGTTTGGGTTGATTTCAAATTTCAAGTATTCAACAATGATTCTTCTTCTGACCTTTAAAGAGCTAATGGCATAAGTTGTCCATTAGTTTAATCAAATACTCCAATTATTGAAATTGCTTTCTTTGCAAGACAGCTGTGCTTTTTAAAACTTGAAGAAATTGTTGGAAACATAAATAAAAAGTAAGTAAACACTGTAACCAGTAGTGCACTCAATAATCTGTTAAAGGGGCTATATGTAGAATTCAGAAACTCTTATTTTTAGCAACACTGGTGGCTGTTAAAGGAACACTCCACTTTTTTTGAAAATAGGCTAATTTTCCAACTCCCCTAGAGTTAAACAGTTGAGTTTTACCGTTTTCGAATCCATTCAGCCGATCTCCGGTTCTGGCGGTACCACTTTTAGCATAGCTTAGCATAGTTCATTTAATCTGATTAGACCATTAGCATCGCGCTTAAAAATGACCAAAGAGTTTTGATATTTTTCCTATTTAAAACTTGACTCTTCTGTAGTTAAATCGTGTACTAAGACCGACGGAAAATAAAAAGTTGTGATTTTCTAGGCTGATATGGCTAGGAACTATACTCTCATTCCGGCGTAATAATCAAGGAACTTTGCTGCCGTTCCATGGCTGCAGCAGTGCAATGATATTACGCAGCACCCGTGAGCCCCTGCTTGCACAGGGAACGTGCCTTGCAACCATGGAGACGTTTGTGAGAGAAGCTGCGTAATATCATTGCGCTGCTGCAGCCATGATACGGCAGCAAAGTTCCTTGATTATTACGCTGGAATGAGAGTATAGTTCCTAGCCATATCAGCCTAGAAAATCGCAACTTTTCATTTTCCGCCGGTCTTAGTACACGATGTAACTACAGAAGAGTCAAGTTTTAAATAGGAAAAATATCAAAACTCTTTGGTCATTTTTAAGCGCAATGCTAACGGTCTAATCAGATTCAATGAACTATGCTAAGCTATGCTAAAAGTGGTACCGCCAGAACCAGAGATCGGCTGAATGGATTTGAAAACGGTAAAACTCAACTGTTTAACTCTAGGGGAGTTGGAAAATGAGCCTATTTTCAAAAAAAGTGGAGTGTTCCTTTAAGTGAACTGCAGCCAGCAAATTATTGCTCATGCTTGCACTCATGCACATGAAACATACAAGAGGCTGAACACCCTGATATACTCACAGTAATTTTTTTTTTTTTTTTTTTTTTTTTTTAGCATAGAAGTAAAAAGAAGTTGGAAATAACTTTGCAGCAATGTCATATTAACGCCCACGCTGGTGAGAGCGATGTTTAGATGAATATGTAAATATGTGCTGTACACTTTTCTCTCAAAAGCAAAATAAAAACACAAAAATGACAGCGGTGAGACAACAGTAAGATAAATTAAGAAAGTATCTGATCATAGATATATGGATATGTTTGCACCAGCTCTACAGTTAACTGCCATCATGTTGACAGATGAGGTAATTAAAATTACACTGTTATGATAGTTTGATTATAAATTACGTTTGAGACTATAGACTAATATAGATCTGGCTATGTGAAACTTTAGTTTTAATTAATCCTTTGACATTACAGTACAGAATGGCTCTTTCGGTGTTATCCTGAACTTTGTCATTGACCAGGACAGAGGCACTTGGGAGCACACGTAAACATCACATCCTTTAAAATTTCCAGGCAAAAAAAACCACGTCCATGTCCTTCACTTAAAAATAAGTCTACAGGCTTTCATAGACAACCTAGGAAGTTGGGGAAGGTCTCGTTTATGTTAAGTGACAAGCTGTTCACAAAAAAAAATAAATAAATCATACATGAGAATTCTTAGATATAGCCCCTTTAAGTCTGAGTGCACTGGGAATCATATTTTGCTTATTTGCATATGTAACACTAATTTTAGTATACAGTATGTACAGTGAATATGACATGATGACAAGACCTTTCTAAGCACCACATAGTTAGAAATCAACAAATTAAAGTTTGTTGCGGTTGTGTTCAATGACAGCAGAACTTTCCTCTCCATATCCACTTCACACAGACAGGTTACAATGCACACTTCAGAGGATCTAACTGCTGGATTTGCTAAAATCTTCAAGGTTTGCAGAATTAAATATTTACCAGATATTTAATGATGTGTTTAAATGAGAAAAAAAAAAGCATGTTTGCTGAATGCTGATGCTATATGAGAAAACATTGTGATGTTTGCCTTTCTATCTTGAAAGTGAATGAAGACTGAGGCTGTCAAAACTCTAAATGACAGGAAAACCACCATAAGTGTCATTAAAGTGGTCCATGTACTATATCTCAAGTGATCTAAAGCCATATGTTATGTATCCACTGACAATCTGCTTTAGCACTCTGTTCAGGGAAGTAGCAGCAATGTGTTGTTCTTCAATATGATGAAACTTAATGAGGACTAAACCAGGTTCACAATGACAAGAGGGTGTGTAAATAATGGCAGAATCTTCTTTTACTTTGCTTTTCTGATTTATTTCTGCATCTATCAGCTGAATGCTGCAGATGTCCACTGTGGCTCTTTTCATTCTTATTTTATGGGGGTGTTTGTGAATAGTGGGTTGAGAACTGTAGTCTTAAATTAAACAGAATCATGTGATTCATTGTTGGGATTATAGCTGGAGGGGTTACTCAATCTCCTCACAAAAATATATATATTTTAGGGATTTGTTTGACAACGTGCGTCAATGATAAATCTGTCACCTGAAGAATGAGTAAAGAATGTGGGCATTCTGCCAAGTGTGTGTTTATCATAAATGCTGTCATACCTCATGAGTTCTTATTTTGTCTGATTTACATTAATGCAATCTGCATGTCTCTGTATTGAAAATTGATGCACAATCAAAATGTAAGTTCTGTGGCTTTTTGATAATATCTGTTAACTTTGACGCCATCTATATACTGTTCTTGTATATAGGGACAAAAGTAATTTGTCTTTCATTGTATGGACAAAAACAGTTGGTGAAAAATTAAAGGAAAAAAAAAAATTAAAAATTAAATTAAATAAAAAAAACAGAAAGTAAGTCATACAAGTTAAGTATACTATTTTATTTTTATTTTTTATTTTTTTTTAATCATTAAACTTAAACATATGAATATTATTGTGTATAAGGCGGGGAGAGACCACAGCCAATTCCATTCCATTCAACTAAAGTATTACAACATAATATAGATTTACTCCAGTGTTGATATTAAAACAATAAGCAATAAGCGTTAACCTGTTAGCCAGCACCCCCGCTTTTGGAAAATCCCAAAAAATGACATACCCAAACTAAAACAGATACAGTTCATGAACCCTTTGCACTAAAAGCATAAGTAAGGTCTCATTTGAAAGCAGACACTTTGCAGTTTATGGTAATACAAAGAAGAAAATAGTTTAAAATAGCATTGAAATTTTGAAAAGTTATTAGAAATTTATTTTTATGAAATATATTTATGAAAATGAAAGTGAAGTTGGCCTTGTGGCAATCTAGAAATGCACTGCAGCTAAAGCCACATGTCTGACCATGTTATATTTCAAATCTGAAGATGATAGGTTTAAAACTCTGAGTTTTATTACATGTTTTTCAAGACCATGTCATGAGACTTTATTTAGAAAGGACTCTAAAATGTTAACTGATGTTTATTGTCATCTATTCAAGGGTATTGTCGATATTGTGTATGTGGTGCTAAGTGCCCCATTCAGTTTCAGTCTCCCCTGAACACATTCACACCTCTCCAGCCAGTTTATAGCTCTAATTATTCTTTTCTTTTGTCTCTATTATAATCACTGATGTTCTATTCAAGATAATTTAATCTCTCATTTCATTCACCAAACTTCTCACTTCACCTTCTTTCAAACTGTATCTAATGCCCTTCTTGGAAAAAAAAAAAAAAAAAGAGAGAGAGAGAAAGTGAGCTTTACTTTTTTAAAAATTATGTATTTGCATTAGCTTTAGATTAGAACAGGTGCATCTCTGGGCTCGTTAGCATATTAGCTTAGCACACCAACAAAACATGACAATTTATAACATTAAAACCACGTTTTTTCTCCAAACTTACTAGTCGATTGTTTTAAATAACCTTCTTTGATGTGATGTGGCTTTGGATCAAAAATCAGACAGAAAATATATCATTGTAGGCTATTCTGCACAATGAGAAAATCTATCTCGATTAGCATTGCATTATAAATATAATCTACTATTATGAATACCTGACATGGCGTGAAGAACACAGATAAACCACATATCGTCACAATCGTGTATTTATTACTTTCAAAAGTGACGTTCTGTATGTTTATATCAATGATTATAGCGATGTCTGGTAGCCTCTGTTAGTTCTGTGTATGTCACATGACTGCCTCTTGTTCATGCTGTATAATTTGTGGACTAAAGGTGCACAGAGCGCCCTCCGGCTTCGGGTATGTGTTGGATACACAGTAGTCAGTGTATACAGCGCTCATATAATAACAACATCGCGTTTTGGGTAAAAATTTAATATGACTCCTCTGTATAGAAAATTGACAAACGTATGACAGTGCATCAATATTTCTCCAAATGTGCATGCTTTTAAGCTAAAAGCCCCAAGGGATGTTATTTTGTGGAGTTTTTTCATGATGATCGTACAGAGTTTTTTTTCTCAATGGCTGGAGCTGACGCTCATATTTCAATGAAAAGGTAACCACTCCGCTTCTCATATTCATAACAGATAACGGTCACTATACGATGTTGAGTGTAAAATAAAGATTAAAAATTTAAGCTTGAGTCTTAGATCTTTTTAATGATGTATAGTTTGTCAAGGTAATTATATTAAATTGAACAGTAAATTTGAGCTAATTTCTTGCCTTTGATGGTACCTCACATGACATGGCAAGACACAAATCAGTGGCTTGATGTCCATTTAAAATCCCAGAAAGCTCATTCCATACACTATATAGACATGCTTAAATGCATAATTCAACTAAAAATGAAAATGTCATTCAAAACATGTATGACTTACTTTTCTCTGTCCTTAAGGCCCTGACACAACCAAGCAGACGGTTGGACCGTCATTGAACGCCGGCTGGCCTAGATTTTGTGGTGTGTTCAATACCGTCGGCACTAGTCCGACCCCACTGGGGGCTCTTTGGTCGAAGCATGTTGAATCGGCATCTGTCAGTGAGAGAAAGAACTCTGATTTGCTGTTCAGCTTAGCGAACACGTCAGTACATGAGAATAAAAGCGAAAGTGATTAAAGCGAGCAAAGAATTAAGTCAAGACGGTCATCTTACCTGAGTAAAGTGTTGGGGAAAATTACATTTAAAAGTAATGCATTACAATATTGAGTAAAAAAGTAAGTAATTGCATTACTTAGTTACTTTTATGGAATGTGTTATGTTACTTTTATGTTACTTTTTTTCTTTACTGGGCTGGCTTAAACACTCTTCATACAGCAATGTTTATCTTAAGTAATTTTTGCTCGTTGGTACTGTATGGTTGAATTCGATCATTGGAGGTCAACAGCAAAGACTTTGGTTAAATACATAAAGTGAGATTAAATACATAAAGTATAATTGTGTTATGTAACATTTAATTGTTGCAGGTTTGTGTAATATTATGAGCTTGCATTTTACTGTTTTTGATTTTAAGATATTCATTTAAGATTGATTTCGATACAAAAACATGCCTTTTGTGAGTTCTTGTACTTAATGTTGATAACGAGCAAGAATGCAGTTGTTCCCAAATATCCACGTCAAAAAACAAAATGCACATTTTAAACACAGTACTGTCCGTATTTACTCTATTTTGCAATGAAAAAAAAAAAAAAAAAAAAATATATATATATATAAAAAATATATATATATATATATATATAAATATAAATATAAATATATATATATATATATATATATATATTTCTAACTAAAACCACAGCAGAACTACAACACACGAATGCGGCTTTGAACAAATAATGTGAGTCAATGATTCAATGATTCATTCACAGCCACTTGCTTTGTTACTGAATGAATGACTCGATGACTCACTCATGAAGTGAGATTAAATACATAAAGTATAATTGTATTATGCAAAATGTAATTGTTGCAGGTTTGTGTAATATTATGAGCTTGCATTTTACTGTTTTTATTCATTTTGAGGAATGCAGAACTACAGTAACCATAATGTTTGCACAGTGCACACAATGCCTCTGAACCTTAACATGGGGAAAGGAGAGCTGTCAGTCAATAAATGGGAAAACAAAGTAGCTTGCATTACTTATGTGAAAAAGTAACTTAGAAATTTTGTTGTTTGTAAATTTAAAAGCGATGCATTACTTTACTTGTTGCTTGAAAAAAGTACTCGCTCCTTGTAATGCGTTACCCCCAATACTGCCTGAGCATGTGTAAATGTTTTCATAACAACATAAACCGCCTGGAATGAAGAAAGTGATCAGCATGATTGATATCCAAAAGTGGTAAGCAATTGCTGCTTTTTTTTTTTTTTACGTTTTGTAAATCTGCAGTCCAAGTTTTGGTTTGCCTTTTTTTAATGACAAATATAGACTATTAATACCTACTGATATAGACTAGATATTTCCTAGCTAGTTGACAGTCGCCTTTTGGTGTGTTCAAGCACAGCTTTTTGGCTGAGACGCAGCTGACAAGAGACGGCAACACAGCTGGATTTCGTCGCTACTAGTCCTTTTATGTTGGCTTGGTGTCAGAGCCTTTACAGTAAAAGTCAGAGGAGTCTAAAACAGTTGTTCTCAAACTTTTTAGAGTGGAGGGATTACCATCCTTCTGCATACCCACTCTCTTCCACTTAGACTGCAGTCACACCTTTTCCATTAAGGGACAATATTTACCCCTAAATTGATTTTCCAGTGTGTATTTTTACCTTTATGAATAACTTTATAAAATAAATAATGTTTTAAATAGAGCAATATGCAATAATTGTAAAACAAAGTAATACTTTTAAATATTAAACTAAAACCACCAGTAGGTGGCAGCAAGTCCCTGTTTTTATGAGTGAGTCATCGAGTCATTCATTCAGTAACGAAGCAAGTGGCTGTGAATGAATCATTGACTCACATTATTTGTTCAAAGCCGCATTCGTGTGTTGTAGTTCTTCGTTTTACAATTATTGCATATTGCTCTATTTAAAACATTATTTATTTTATAAAGTTATTCATAAAGGTAAAAATACACACTGGAAAATCAATTTAGGGGTAAATATTGTCCCTTAATGGAAAAGGTGTGACTGCAGTCTAAGTGGAAGAGAGTGGGTATGCAGAAGGATGGTAATCCCTCCACTCTAAAAAGTTTGAGAACCACTATTTTAGACTCCTCTGACTTTTACTGTAAAGGCTCTGACACCAAGCCAACATAAAAGGACTAGTAGCGATGAAATCCAGCTGTGTTGCCGTCTCTTGTCAGCTGCGTCTCAGCCAAAAAGCTGTGCTTGAACACACCAAAAGGCGACTGTCAACTAGTTAGGAAATATCTAGTCTATATCAGTAGGTATTAATAGTCTATATTTGTCATTCAAAAAAAGGGAAACCAAAACTTGGACTGCAGATTTACAAACCGTAAAAAAAAAGAAAGAAAAGAAAAAGAAAAAGAAAAAGAAAAAAAAGCAGCAATTGCTTACCACTTTTGGATATCAATCATGCTGATCACTTTCTTCATTCCAGGCGGTTTATGTTGTTATGAAAACATTTACACATGCTCAGGCAGTATTGGGGGTAACGCATTACAAGGAGCGAGTACTTTTTTCAAGCAACAAGTAAAGTAATGCATCGCTTTTAAATTTACAAACAACAAAATATCTAAGTTACTTTTTCACATAAGTAATGCAAGCTACTTTGTTTTCCCATTTATTGACTGACAGCTCTCCTTTCCCCATGTTAAGGTTCAGAGGCATTGTGTGCACTGTGCAAGCATTATGGTTACTGTAGTTCTGCATTCCTCAAAATGAATAAAAACAGTAAAATGCAAGCTCATAATATTACACAAACCTGCAACAATTAAATTTTGCATAACACAATTATACTTTATGTATTTAATCTCACTTCATGAGTGAGTCATCGAGTCATTCATTCAGTAACAAAGCAAGTGGCTGTGAATGAATCATTGAATCATTGACTCACATTATTTGTTCAAAGCCGCATTCGTGTGTTGTAGTTCTGCTGTGGTTTTAGTTAGAAATATATATATATATATATATATATATATATATATATATATATATTTTTTTTTTTTTCATTGCAAAATAGAGTAAATACTGACAGTACTGAGTTTAAAATGTGCATTTTGTTTTTTGACGTGGATATTTGGGAACAACTGCATTCTTGCTCGTTATGAACATTAAGTACAAGAACTCACACAAGGCATGTTTTTGTATCGAAATCAATCTTAAATGAATATCTTAAAATCAATCCGAGAACGGCAGTAATTTAGCGAGATTTAAGGCAGCAGACTGCGCGCAATCTATCATATGCATGCTGCTTCTGTGGATGCAGGTAATTTGATTAAATGTAATGGATTTACAGCATTTTGCCAGTTAGAAATGCATGCTCAGTTTTAATATTATTTTAAGGTATGGTAGAGTTAAATAAACTACTCAGCATTTTGTTCACATACCCCCTTTTATCACCTCGTGTACCCCAGTTTGAGAACCACTGGTCTAAAACAACACTGGACATCATTGACTTTCATTGTGTGAACAACAACAACAAAAAACACAAAAAAATAGTTTAACATACAAATGATTGCACACTTCACCTTGAAGCCAATGTGCATTAATCTAAAGCCCTACAGTGTGAGTGAGAGGGAGAAACAGAAAGATGCTCTTTGTGTGAACTGAAGACACCTGGCTTAACCCAGATGTTCTCCAGCAGAATGTGCATGAGATAACAACCATTCCAACATTCCAGAACCCTCCTGTCATTTCCAAACACTGTGTGTCATTCCTCCTGTCTCCATGTGGTTCTGCTCAATGCTGGATACCTCACAGTCCCACAAGAGATTTGCCAAAATATCTTTGGTCTGAATTAAACATGAGTCTGTTTATTATTCATCATAGACAGCCAATAAAGATAAAGAAGTTCAAGAGAGGTCTGAGATACTGCTTACCCCTGTCTTACCTTTCTCTTAGAAGCCCCATCTATCCAGAAATCCTGGTGTTTGCTGGAAGAAATACCCCTGATTCCATCCAGATTGAAGCTGCTTCACCTGTCTGGGAAAAGGTCACCTGGCCACCCACCAGCAAGTCAAGACAGACCCCGCTGCCACACCAGATGATAGACAGGTGTGTATGTGTGTGAGTACGCCAAGCTTGATTAATTCATTAATTTCTTTCTGTCTGATAATGATGATGATGGCTGGATGTTCTTAATTGAATTGGGGAAGTTCAAAGACAACTTACTCGATTTTGGGGCGCTTATCAGTTTAGAGCAGATCAAAGCGGATTTTTCCTGTTTCAGGATTACTGATTGACAATGCGTACAACTAATGTGGGTTAATTTAACAGGCACATTCAAAGAGCAATACAAACGAGACACTGAACCGTTTCCATTCAGTTCGCTCCATCTCGCACCTGGTGCTCTAAATTATGTAGAAAAACAAAGGCCTGCGATATATTTGTTTCATTCGATAATAATTGACACTTGATTTTTCACTCACTGACGAAGATTAAGTGGCTTTCTTTTTGTAAACACTTAAAGTGTTTTAAACCTGCAATTAAACGGGTTGGATTCAGGTCTGTGCGTAACGATCACAGTGGATAAAGATTAGCCCATTGCTATTATGCTTAATCAACAGCTTACCTAGCAGGGGATTTTTATTTATTTATTTTCTTCTTGAAACCTTCTTAAGATCTGATTGGATATGTATATAATCGGAGACATAAATAACATGAATAAAAGTGTATCCATGTAGTTTTTTTGTACTTCTACTTCTAAAATCTCATTTATCAGCATGGTTATTGACTTTTTCAAGTGCTTTTGCTAGATATTAGTCAGATATTTTATCTTAAAGGGTTAGTTCACCCAAAAATGAAAATTATGTCATTAATGACTCACCCTCATGTCGTTCCAAACCCGTAAGACCTCCGTTTGTCTTCGGAACACAGTTTAAGATATTCTAGATTTAGTCCGAGAGCTTTCTGTCCCTCCATTGAAAGTGTATGTACTGTCCATGTCCAGAAAGGTAATAAAAACATCATCAAAGTAGTCCATGTGACATCAGTGGGTTAGTTCGATTTTTTTGAAGCATCGAAAATACATTTTGGTCCAAAAATAACAAAAACTACGACTTTATTCAGCATTGTATTCTCTTCCAGAATCCTTTCCATTGAATTGAATCCTTTGATCTGTCAGCGTTGGTAATGCACTTTCACGTCGCCGTGGTTGTTTTTGGTGATTAGGACATCCACGACATGCACACTTACGCACCATTTAAAAAAAATATAGCAATACCAAAATACAAACCATGTAGAATAGCTTGAAGCGTGCATCTCCCTCAGACTGTAAACGAAGCTCAGGCACACCAGATAACACGTCAGCAGCGTCACTACGGTGGTCGTGAACCACACTCCGGAGCAGAAGGGGGCGGTAATGCACCAATAAGCTGGATGCCAACCGCCGTAAAACAGGAAAGAGGAAGAAGAAGTCGTCGTGAACGCGGATTGACAACAGACCCGGAAGAGAATACAATGCTGAATAAAGTCGTAGTTTTTGTTATTTTTGGACCAAAATGTATTTTCGATGCTTCAAAATGTCACGGATGTCCTAATCGCCAAAAACAACCACGGCGACATAAAAGTGCATTACCAACGCCAACACATGAAAGGATTCAATGGAATCAATTCAATGGAATCAATTCAATGGAAAGGATTCCGGAAGAGAAGACAATGCTGAACAAAGTCGTAGTTTTTGTTATTTTTGGACCAAAATGTATTTTTGATCCTTCAACAAATTATATCTGACCCTCTGATGTCACATGGACTACTTTGATGATGTTTTTATTACCTTTCTGGACATGGAGAGTATACCGTACATACATTTTCAATGGAGGGACTCGGACTAAATCTAAAATATCTTAAACTGAAGATGAACGGAGGTCTTTGGAACGACATGAGGGTGAATCATTAATTACATAATTTTCATTTTTGGGTGAACTAACCCTTTAAGTTGCACACAGTGGATAGTTTAAACCAAAAATGAAAATTGTTGTCATTTACTCAGCCTCATGTCATTCCTAGAAGATATGACTGACTTCTATGAAACACAATAGATGTTTAGATGTTTTTTTTTTCTTCATACAGTTAAAGTCATTGGGGTCTAGTGCGGCTTTTCATTGATTTCACTGATCAATTGATTCACAAAAACAGTTGGTCCCACATTATATTAAGTGGCCTTAACTACTATGTACTTACATCAAAAATAAGTACAATGTACTTATTGGGGTAATATTGAATTGCAAAACACTTTTTTGCTATTGAATTGGGATACAGGTAAGATTAGAGAAAGCTTTGGTGGTATAAGTAGGTTTAAGGGTAGGGGTTAGGTGTAAGGGATGGGTCAACAGTGTAACTATAAATGTAATTACAGAAATTAATTACAGATGTAATTACATGCAGGTGTTTTTCAAATATAAGTACAATGTAAAAACATCTATGTACACAATAAGCGCATTGTATCAAATCATTAATTTAAATGTAAGTACATAGTAGTTAAGGCCAATTAATATAAAGTGGGACCAAACAGTTTAAACGTTCTTCAAATTCTTCATTCTTCTTTTGTGTTGTGTAAAATAAAGTCATTCTTACAGGTTTGGAATGACACAAGGGTGAATACATGATGACAGAATTCTCATTTTTGGCTGAAATGTGTAATTAATGTACAATGTTAGGTTATGTAAAGAGGATGCATCTCTCTTGAATCTCTGTCTATCCATTTTACCCCGATCCATTTCTTATCAGATTTCAATCTGAATAATATTTCCTTAAAATAAGTAAAAGTCTTTTCCTTTGATGGTATAATAGTTTTCCTGGTCCTGTGCTGTGTATTCAAACAGGCAAAAATGAAAAGTTCAGAGGCGGCTAGTATCAGTGCACAGCTTGGGTGAGTTAAAGAAGGATGTAAGCAATTTTTCTTTTTGCCAGGATAGCTATCAGCAGCACACGCCTCCAATCTTCTGTAGCCAGCTACCTTAGAAGTGGTAAGTGGAGGGTTGCTTTAAAATATCAGTGACCTGCTGGAACTTTTATGAATTCAATAGATGTTTACTCATGTCTGCAGAGATGCATGCACTCCTCATGTGTTAGTCACATTGTGACCGAATGATACACACATTACTGTGCATTTATGATGAAAGCTTTTATGCCTCTGGTTTGGAATAATAAATGCCAAAGGGAGATGGAATAAGGATGGTTTTGTTGTGCTCTAATGAGTGATTTACACCAGACATGCTTACACCGTGCTATTGTTGGAATAACAATAATATTTAGCAACATGGAGTTGCTTTCTCCCCTGCTTTGAGGGTCTGCTTCAATCTAGATTAAATCTGTGCTAATGGATGAGATGCAAGACATAATCTTTATTTCGATTTTATTGACTGATTTATATTTGGTCATAGAGGAATATACATATAGGCAAATCATTCAGATGTCCATGTGACATCCTCAAAGCTTCTACTCAGCTTATCATGTGGAACATACAAACTCGTACACAGTCAAAGCCCTTAAACTGCACTGAAGCACACTGTGATCTGTGCTAGTTACACTGGGTGAGGTTATTTCTGGAGGGAACCAGATGACTGCCAGAAAAGGATGTTAGTGCCATTCATTGTCATCTCTGTCACACCTGTGAGTGAAGAAATACTCGCCCACATAGTAGTTTATTTATACACTCACTCTCTGAGTAAAGTTCAGTTCAGCAAAGTAACAAGTATCATCTATGCAGCGCTAGGGCGGGATGATTATGACCTAAAATCAAAACCTCAATTAATTGAACATTTTACGTCGATTACGAGTAATGAACAATTATTTTGTTTGTTTGTTTTTTTTGCCCTCATAGTTCACTTACAAGGTTTGAACTGTAAATTTGCTTGACTATTAAAAGTGGGATATTTTTTCCGTTTTGAAAGAGTGATCTGACATAACGGCTCACTTTCAGCAGTTATTTTATCTATGGTTTGTAACATTTGTTACAGATTTCTGCTCGTCTTAAGCCAGATAAAGATATATTAGCCCAGTACCAGTACATAATTTGAGTGATTGCGTGTGTGAATTAGTCATACCGTCTCTCTATTAATTGTGAAGCTGTGGGTTGTAAATAGTTACTTCAAAAGTAGAAAAATATATGCTGTAATAACTTTTGAGTTTCTAAGCTACTTTGGTGATGTAACGAATCGGGACTGAGGCAGAGATCCATGTGCAGCATTTATTAAAGTGAGAGTGGTCGTACAGGCAGGGTCAAACAGGAGCAAACAGGAACAGCAAGGAACAGGCAGAATCGTGGTCAAGGAACAGGCAATGATCAGGACAGGCAGATATCACTCACAGGTCGGTATACAAAGCAAGGGTCAGGACAGGCAGCAACGGGTCGATAAGCAGGAAACAGGCAGGATCGGTAACGATAAACAGGCAGACAATAAACACAGGGAAACGCTCAGAAATGTCACACAGGGTAAACAAGACTTCGCAAATGGGTGGTGTATGTGTGAGTCCTTTATAGTCCAGGTAATGCGTATCAGCTGGGTGTGGTGATTAGTGTGGAGTGTGCATGACTGTATGTGGCAACAGGTGATTGGTGGAGTGAGTGCATGTGATTGACAGGGGGGGATGATGGGAAATGTAGTCCGAAACTTGACAGGGGCAGACGGTGATCGTGACAGGTGATATCACAGGACAGTGTTGACAACTAGTTTCTGCTCCTCAGTGCGAGAAATCTTCACGTTTTGTGCAGCTACTGTTTGTATGAGTGTCCGTACCATAATGCAGCTGCGCAAGCATGGTAGCTCGATATAATACACATCCGATCATCTAAATCGCTTGAATGTCCAAACTGGCAAACCTTAAAACACATACAAATGACAAAGTTTAGTGAAGACGCAAGGCTCACCGCTTGCGCACCGTCTCTGTGTGTTGACTGGATGGGGCGGAGTCATGTGGCTACACGCGCAGTAGTATGTTTTTAAGTGGGAAGAATTAACAGGATTATAAAAACTAAATAACCGACATGGGAAAATTACTTTGGTTAGAGGTTCTGAATTTCGGTTTCGATTACTTTTTGATTAATCGTTCAGCCCTACACAATGCTTATTTGGTTACACGCCAACAAAAGAACAGCTTTCATGAACCCTTTAGAATTTTATGTAGTTTTGCTTGGTTTTCACCAAATATTAAAATACTTAAGAATCATTTATTCAATCATTCATTCAGTCGTGATATGTTAATATAATCATCATCAGTGTTGGATACATTTGGTACTGTTGCGTTGTCCAATGTAAAATTGGGCAAAAAAAGACAAAACCAATTGGGAACTACTAGTTTAAATGATCTGGGGTTTGTAATGGAATGTCAGATCTGACCTTAACCCAACTGACTTCAATTTAATTAGGCTTGGCAGTCCAAAAATACAACATGAGCATACCTCACAGTTTCATGGTTAACCCCTCTTTTAAACAGTAGCACTCTCACACACTTACACACACTGTTCTACACTAGAGGAAGGATTACTGGAGTGTGGGTGAGATGAGGTGATTTATTTTGGAGCACTCTTGGGTGTCAGTTTTGATTGAGAACCAGTGGAGGAGATCAGATGAGTGTGAGAGAGGGGGAGAAAAAGAGAGAGAGAGAGAGAACAGGCAGTTTTCATCATGTTCATACCCACATCCAAGACATACTGTATTCACATTTATTTGTATAGCACTTTTAACAATACATTTGCTTAAAGCATCTTTACAAAAAAAGCATGTTTCAAATATTACAATCACCACAATCAGGTGTGTTGTCATTAGTGCAGACTTGTTGAAGAATGTAATGTATTTGGACTGAGTGGATTGTAATCGATGAAGAGATCTGGGGATGGGGCTTTGTTAATGTTGGATGTGTTGGTTGTCGTTTTTTTTTTTTATATAAGTGATTATGTGATAGGCTGTTTAAATGCACTGTTAACCTGCTGTTACTTTGCTTGCCCAGGGACAACAGATGAAAATTAGCTTGTAGCTATCTCTGGTCTGTACAATATATGTATTGTGCAATGTCCCTGTTAAATAAATAAATAAATAAATAAATAAATAAATAAATAAATAAATAGATAGATAGATAGATAGATAGATAGATAGATAGATAGATAGATAGATAGATAGATAGATAGATAGATAGATAGATAGATAGATAGATAGATAGATAGATAGATAGATAGAAAAAAAGAAGTATTGGAGAATAACCTTGAAAGGCTCCAAACAATCAGTCTCTATAAGATAATAAAGACCATAGTTGGTGAAAATCATGTATTTAGTTCAACATGTTGTTTAGGCAAGTAATACAGCTTGTGATCATAATGATTACAATATAAGGATAATGTTTGGAAGTTTGTTTATTTATCCATGTCGTTTTAGATAACTGGTATCAATCTCAGACAAAATAATTTGCCAGATCTATGGAAACCCTACTTAGAGGTTGTTCCACATTATTAAGCAAGTCACAGTTCTCATGCAATACGGGGAGGAAGAAAGATCTTTCTGAAGATGAAATGGTGCAATGTTGTGCAAAAGGCATGAAAACAACTAATACTGTGTGAAAACTAAATGGAGATTATTAAATTATCATAAGATTTGTGAGTGATTTAGAGCACAGCAGAACTCGGTCAGATAAAGGCTTATTAATGAAAGTTTCTGTCAAAAAAAATAATTATATTAAAAGGGCAGCTATAAAAAAGCCAATGTTGAGCAGCAAACGGGTATTTAAAGCTGCTGGTGT
The DNA here is from genome assembly GCF_024489055.1 of Chanodichthys erythropterus. Taxonomy (NCBI): domain Eukaryota; kingdom Metazoa; phylum Chordata; class Actinopteri; order Cypriniformes; family Xenocyprididae; genus Chanodichthys; species Chanodichthys erythropterus. The sequence continues at coordinate 27,882,590 of NC_090234.1, forward strand.
CTATGGAGTCACAAGAAGCTCTCCATGCAGGCTGGCAGTTGTGCGTAAGTGTTCATAACCTGTTAGTTAGTCAGACAACTGACCAAGTAGACAGGAATGCCTGACACACCATCTCAACCAGAGAGTTTAAAAGAGTCTATGACTGAAATATGTCACATACATTAGTTTTGCGATTGTGTGACAGACCATAATGATGTGTCTTTCCCGCACACCAACAGAGACAGCGGGGCTGGTTGACACTTCTACAGAATAGGAGTAATTAACTATGATTACTACAGAGAGTAAATAAGTGCCACACACAGAGACAAGCAGATTTCACACACAGTTTTATAAATACTATAGTCCCACATTATGGCTGCATCCCAGTCCATGAGCTATCCATCCTAAATAGTCTGAGGCATTGGAATACCCAGATAGTTCATTATTTTTGGGAGATTTTTGAAGTATGCACATATAATACTTTTAATAATATTATTATATTATTATTATTTTTTTATTTATTTTTTTGTTTACATGATATATACTATTATTATCATGAACTGAATAGGGAAATTGTCAAAATGCCTTAAAATGCATAAATTAACCACACTAACACATGGAACAAACACTGAGCCAAATATTGTATTGCTGTTAGTTATGTTGTGAAGTGACAGATAAATTTGTTCCAAATATTAGCCTATTTGTTTTGTACCTCAGAACAATAAATCTCAAAAAGTTTTGTGTTTTGCTACTTCTGATATGAAACAAAGTCTCAGCTTTTTGAATTTTGTATTTTTTTCCCCCCGAAATTCAAACAATAATGGTGCTCTTTAATGTTTCGTGACAGATCGCTGTACTGCCCCAGTACAAGCTAAGAGGCAATGCAGAGCGCACATGAACTGATCATCTCTTACTTTTTACTACTAGTTACAGCACAAAATAAACATGAATGAACATCAGAAGGTTTGTTGAAAGAGACAGTACAACTTACCAAAATCTATATCATGTCTCATGTAATCGCTCATTCTGTGTTTCAACAGTTCTGTGTATCAATAGAAGACAACAGATCTGTTAATTTTATGTTCTGTTAATGTTTGATGTAACAACTGGGGTTCCCTGTAGTTTACAGCATTAGTTGATATGCAATGAAACTAATAGGTCCCAGTAAATTGATATTTAATGGAATCAAATCAAATTGCAAGCTTGTGAATTGAAATCAAATTGAATTGTGAAATGTGTCAATGCCCAGCCCTAGTAGATATGCGTTTTGAGACTCAGCCTACATCTTAATCATGCTCGTGAAAGGTTAGGGAGAGAGGGAGGGAAATTCCAGTCATTTTCAGTTAGAAATAGTCTACTGATTGAAGACACACAAAGTTTTCTGTCAACATCAGACTGTGGCCTTCTCCTCACTCTCTCCCTGTGCTGTCTCTAATCTCATCTCTCGGTCACTTAATAAATATGGATGAAACAATTCAGCATTTGAAACTGATCCACAGAGAGATGTGAGACAGGGACTGTTGGGTCGTAACGGCACTAATTAAATCCAGCTAGTTGTCTGAGATTTTTAAGAGATGAATCCCCAATTGTGGTCCAATTTTCCAGCGTTTGCGCAATAACTCAGCACTCATAAATAATTTCGACACTTGAGCGCTCGAGACTCAAAACAAATGACGATAGTGGCACTTCTCTTCTGTGATTTTTGAGCAATGACACAAATCAGCCGACTGAAAGAATTATGAGTGTCTCTGATCAAACATTACATGGCTGTCATATACACAATGCCTGTACATACTCATACAATAAGCACATAGTTGTCTTTTTTTTTTTTTTTTTCACGATTTACAGGAAGGGATGACTTCACAAGGGATCAGGATTAAGAGTGCCTGCTTTGATATATGAAGCTTTCCAGTGGCTGTCATTGGTCATTCAAACTCATGCAGATTGCCAGAAACGGCACGACTCAAGGCAGCGTGGGATATTTTTTTAATGCTTTATCTCAGCAGTGTGCCTACACAGTCGATAAAAGGATGCTTGCGGCAGTGGAACAGAGAGAGAGGGAGAGGGAGAACATGAATGAGTGCACAGTTGTGAAGGCCCTTAGTAATGGGTGATATATAACAGGGATAGTTTCCTTGGGGCGGTTTAAGGTCTCGAGGAATCAAAACCTAGAGAAGCATCATCCATGATAAAATTAGAATGTGGTGACTAAATCCTCTCAGCTACTTTTGGAACTTTAAAGGAGTTAGCATATCCACAAGTAAGTTCATAAGTATCAAATACATTACCATGCTAACGGTTACAATCATGGTACATTTCCAAAGGAAACATTACCATGTTTGGTACATAATCACTATGAGATATATGTATAATAATATAATAATAATAGTAACGATTATATATGTATATATATATATATATATATATATATATATATATATATATATGTGTGTGTGTGTGTGTGTGTGTGTGTGAGTGTGTGTGTGTGTGTGTTCAGAATTATATTCAGAATTATATTGAGAATGCTATTTAAATTCAAACATTATTTTGAATAGGATTTTGATAATAGAGGAAACAAAAAGAATTCAGAATTAAAATTAAGATGAACTGAAATTCCAGACAGACAGAGATCAACTATAAATAAATAAATAATAATAATAATAAAAATAATAATAATAATAAAAAAAGTTAACTTTAAGTATTATAATTAAACTTTATTCTTTAGTTTATTTAAATGTTCTAAATAATTCAGAACTTGATTAAACATTGTAAACTTTATTTGAGATGGACATTTATATTAATTGAATTACTTAAATATATACTGAGAAGAATACTAAACCATAATGAGCATTTAATTTATATATAGGCATACTGTATTTACCACAAGGACCTGCCTTTAACCATTTGTCCCTCATGGACTGTGTGACTTCACCACAAGGTTTTTTTTTTTTTTTTCTAAGACTAACCGACAAATACAATTTTGGTCGACTTAGCATCTCAGTAGCTCCTCACTGCAGAACACAAGATCCAGGATCCAGATCCAGGGGGTAGAGATGGGTTGGCTTAGGGATATGTGAAGTGGGAGGAGTTGGATCCAGATCCAGGGGGTGGAGATGGGTTGGTTTAGGGATATGTGAAGTGGGAGGAGTTGGATCCAGATCCAGGGGGTGGAGATGGGTACTGTGAAGGGAACTGGGGGTGGAGACGGGTAGGTTTATGGATATGTAAAGTGGGAGGGGTAAGATCTGGATCCAACCTTGCCCCCCGGATCTCATGTTCTGCAGCGAGGACCATCTCAAGCCTCTTCTAGTGACTAACAATTAGTCGACTATTAGGGGGCAGTCCTAATAGACAGACAGACACCTATCGTTTTAATAAATTAACAGTATCTGGATTAAAGAACACTGCATTTCCCAGAACTTACTGTATGTGTGGCCAATTAAGTTCAAGTTCTTCCATTCTGAATTTTGCATAACGCTGCATGTTAAACAAAATAAACTTTTCTCTGTTTTAGACTAACAGGATGTGACATCTGCAACAGCCATATGTTTCCCCTATCAGTTTCTTCAGGTTTAAATTCAAACCACTAGCCACAAACAAGCAGCCATTTTGGCTCCAACAGCCCTACGCTCATCATTTTATGTGGAAAATATAACCTAAAGTATGTAGGGGTCAACCAGAAACATTTTAATAGTCACTTAGAGTCTAGCAAACCTCATTCACACAGATACACAGATGACTTTAACAGCTTGCTAATATTTAAAGAAACTGTCGTTGTGGGTTCAGCTAGTCTCTTGTTGTTCTCCACACACTCATTTTCCTATTTCTTCCTCTCTCTGTTTTCCTTTATTCTCACAGGTGGAGAGAGAAAGACATAATGGGGCCACTAAACAGAAAGTGCTCAAGATACCTAACCTTGCAACAAGCGTTCTGTCAAATGTGACAAACAGAAACTCCCAAGACAAGTCTTTTAGCTTCCATTCACAGCCGCATGAATCACTCACAAATGTTCTGCCACATTATGTTAGGTCAGATAGAGGGTGGTGTGGCATTGTGGACAAACATTTAGGCTGGAAACCGGAAGGCTGTAGGTTTGGAGCCCAAAAAATACAATTCATCACCACTAAGTCACTTCACTTCTTGGTTTATTATTTTTATTATATTAATTCATTATTTTGTATCACACAACTGCTTTATCTTCTCACATTCAATTCAGACCTCAAACTCAAGTAAAATATAATTTTTTTTTTTTTCATGGGGTTATACATTCAGAATTGGAGAAACATCATGGGATTGTAAGAATCAATATTGAGATCATACAAATAATGATTTTTTTTAGTTAGGTCTATAGTTTTTACCTAGCCCAAATGTTAATACCTGGTGTAAACACTGTATTAAGTGTGCTGTAAGCCGCTTTTCTAAACAGCCTCTGCCTAATCTTAATCAGTTTGCTAAATGTTGTACACGTATAATGACATTAAGAAGTTTCATTCTAAACATTACAGTGCTGTCAGGAAGATAACCTTACCATCCCACAGGAAGTGTTAATTACGCACAATAAACAGGAAATGAATTGGAAAAATGAGTGTTTTAATGAAGGTCTGTTTGAAGTAATAGCTATCTGACTCCACCTGAGGCCGGGAGGGGGGATCGTCATGGCAAACTTACCGAGGCATTGTTGTATTTCATAATTGCAGCATAATTAGTATGCAGTTGTTGTTTTTTTTTTTTTTTCCCTCTGTGGTCTGTGGATAATAGATATTATTTGAAGCATATTGCTGTATCATAGGGTGTAATTTATTTTTAATTACAATACAGTGATTACATGTCAGACAAAATCACATTGTTGATTCATGGCAGGAGTTGATTTACATGAGGAGTCCAACGCTGATGGCAACCCGCTGACACAAACACATGCGTTCAGACACGTTCACTTGCTTACCAAAAGTATGAAACGTACATAAGATTGATTTTGTAAGTTCAGGCCGCCGGTAGATTGCTGTATGTTAATCTAGACCTTTTGACATTTTTCAAGTCAACCAGTTTTCACAGAGGGATTTAAACACATTAAACATGCTCTCAGATGTTAAAGTCATCATGGCATTATGTGATTGTAAACTTGAGTAATCCCCCATCATGCACCTCTCTCCTGCACCTTTTCATTTCCTGGAAACACTATCCCATCTGCCTCTCAAAACCACAAAGCAGAGGATCATGGGAAAATATGGTACCATTGAAAACAAACTCCAGTGAATGGATTCAGCTTAAATGACTCAATTTCATGTTTTTCCACGTGAATGCCAAAATCATGTGTTCTATAAATGTGAAGGTATTACTGTTGACAGCCTGTTCCCTGCCTGTTTTTCAAACTATCACTTATAAGGTCATGACTTTTCATGGTGATATGAGAATCTGCTTGCTTTCATTTTGTCATATATATACACCCTCAAATACTGCCAGCTTCCTTCCAACAGTGCACAGTTCCTTTCTGTTTGTCCTTCATTGTGCCCCTCACATAAATATCATCCAACTTTTTTTCTTTCTTTCTGGAACTCATCGCTGAGACTTGTTCACACTTAACATGTTTGCCAAAACTGATATTCTTTAAGGATAACCATGCCTAACCACATATTAGTGTGTAAAACCTGCATATATATATATATATATTTTTTTAATTTTTTTTTTATGTTTAACTATGGATATATAATAGCTCAATATATGCCTGAAAAACGTGTTTCATTTGAATGAGAACACTTGTGTGAAATTATCAGTGAATGAGGCCCATTGTCTTTTTGCTCTCTACTGACATGACACAGTGCAGGACTTTTTGGGTTGAACTTGTAATCAGAATTTAAAGCAATAATCTGGTTCCAGACTTGTGTTTTAAGTTTGTCATCTGTCTTCTGCTGCTTTCTTTCAGTGACTCCTCTGTTGACTAACTGGGCCTACACAAGCCGTCCAAATCCGGCCTGAATTCCCAAGTACTGCTGCGATGTAAATCAGGTCTTTTTTTTTTTTGCCTGTCATGGATACAGGATAAGCTCGGCCCGCAGCTGCAGAAGTTTTACACACTGCCCCGGTACGTTCTTTATCTGTTCTCCCAGAGGTTACACACTCCCTCTTTTTTTTGTTCAGCTCACATTCGCTCTAGCTAGCATGCACTCTCTCGCCATATGATTCATGCTAGCTGCTATCTGGATAATCTCTCCCTCTCCTGCTCCCCTTCCCTCCCTCCACTCCTCTTTTCCTCCCCACTCTGCAGAGTATCTCTTTGACAGAACCTGATATAAACAGCCTTTGATTAAGCTCTGTGCGACCTAAAACAGTTAGTAGACGTGGCCCAGTGATGGAAAGGGCCAAATGTTTGACTTTACAGTCACAACACGGAAAATGTGGGATTGATTGTGTGACGTTAGCTGATTGTGTGTTTTAATTTGTGCTAAGTTTTATAATGTAAACTAACAGCAAAGCAGAAGGTCTGAACCACGAGCTTGCTCTATGTTCTGGATGGTCGAGGTGCATCTAGTAGGGGATTTGCGATGTTTTTTGTTTCAAGCTAGCTTGACGCTGTGCAACAACTGTCACCTGTCAACAACATCTGCGGTGAACAGCTTGCCTTCACCGGATGATTGAGTTTGGCCATACCCGCTGCCTCTGTCTCAAACTGTCGCATCTCAAATCTGTTTACTCTTCATCAGTTTTAGGATTTTTTTGTGAACCTTTTTAGTGTCTCTGTGTTGTTGAGCATATCCTGAGTGAGCTAGCATTGGGGGTAATGCGTTACGAGTTGATATATAGATTAGCATGTACCATTAACATGAAGACCTAATAAATGCTGTAAAAGAATTGTTCATTGTTCAATGAACATTTCCCAAGTAATATTTTGTGTTCTTGATATGAAATATGTGACCCCGGACAACAAAACCAGTCACAAGGGTATTTGAAGTGAAGTCCTTAGAGCAATGCATATCCACTCACAAAAATACATTTTTGAATATTTATGGTTGGAAATTTACAAAATATCTTCATAGAACATGATCTTTACTTAATATCCTAATGATTTTTGTCATAAAAGAAAAACTGATCATTTTGACCCATACAATGTATTGTGGGCTATTGCTAAAAATATACCCGTGCGACTTACAACTGGTTTTGTGGTCCAGGGTCACATGTGTAATAGTAATAAAAACTTGAAGATATATACATGTATGTGTGTGTATGTGTATATATATATATATATATATATATATATATATATATATATATATATATATATATATATATATATATATATACTATACCATTCAGAGGTTTTTGGTAAGATATTTTAAATATTTTTTAAAGAAGTCTGATCACCAAGGCTGCAGTCAGTTGATCAAAAATACAGTAAAAACAGTGATATTGTATATTATCACAATTTAAAATGACTATTTTCTATTTTAATATATTTTAAGATGTTATTTATTCCTCTCATGGCAAAGCTAAATTTTCATTCCAGTATGCTGATTTGGTGCTCAAAAACATTTTTAGGGGCCAAGCCCCGAAGGGGCTGTAGCCCCTATTGTAATTGTACGTTTTCCCTTTTATTATTATTATTCTTCCTCCCGAATGGGAGTCTATGGCAGCCCTATCAACGGAACATGAGAAAATGATGAAATTTGGCACAGTTGTAGAGATGCTCATGAATAGTGATTGGACCAAATTTGGAGTCTCTAGAACCTACTCTATAACGCCACCACCAGTTCAAAATTTCAACATTCTAACGGTTTTAACATTTGAACTGTTTGTCATAGAAAAATTAAATTTAGTTCATCTGATTCGTCTCTTCATGCTGATGCTATTCAACTTCTTACATTAAGTCTCCACCCATTACAGTAGCGGCCATTTTGAAAAGTACAGTATTTGTTTTTTTCGCTTCTCCTCCTTCAAAATTTGTCCAATTTTGTCCAATCTTTGATCATATTATCTTTGGACTGAGCCGCACAGAAATGACTGAACAGATTTTTTTTATTCATCTTTGTTCAAAGGTTATGATGTCACGAAGTTAACGAGGTCGACCCGAAATTAGTATAGAGGCTGTATCTCGGCCAAACTTTGAGCAATCGAAACAAATATTGGTACGCTTCATCAGAACCATGGTCTGAGGGTCTATGCCAAACTTGGGAACAGCGCCACCTACAGGTCATGAGATATGAAAAATGGCTATTTTGGCCAATAACTTTTGAACAGTTTGTCAGAAAATCAAGATCTTGGTGTCTATGGATTCCTTGGATCATGCCGAATCCAACGATACCGATTCTGTCAATATTGGATGTATCACGTGTCCGCCATTTTGAATTTTGTCATAAATTGCGATATCTTTTAAACAATTTGACATATCTTCACAAAAATTGGTATGTATGACCTTTAGAAGGTCGTGAAGGTACCTGAGAAGTTTCAGCACAGCGCCACCTACTGTTCCACAGATGTAATGATTATTTCAAAAACGCTTATAACTTTTGAAAACACTTTCCAAAATGTGTATGCTTCATGTCATTTTATTCCCTGGCTTATGCCGATTCCGAAAATGTATCATTTGCCATTTTCCTTAAATGTACCTGTCTGCCATATTGAAGTAAATGAAAAACAGTTTTTTCGCTACTCCTCCTACAAATTTTGGTCAATTTTGTCCAAAATCAGCTCAGATGATCTTTGGACCGAGCCGCACAGAAATGACTGAACAGATTTTTGATATTCACTACCATTTCCGAGATATTCATCTCTGAATGTGACCTTGCTTGTGTTTGTTGTCTTATGCTAGTTAGCTTAGCACAGTAATTGCTTAGCATGCTAAACTATTGCTATTCTTTCTAATGTGGTCTTCAGTCAACAGGTTAACCAAAACTTAGTTGGCATTAAATAACTTTGCATACTAATATGGTTAACATGCTATGAAGCTTTTTTTTTTGTGAACTCTTTCTCACACTGAAACCTCTGCTTAGCATACTGATGAACTTGCATGGCTGATTAGCTCAATGTGTTACGCCACTGATCCCGAATGCTCTGCATCGTGGGTTCGAAACTCAGTGTGACACATGCCCAGACCGCATGAGTTACTGTGGCAGGAAAAGATGCAGAACTTGTGTCTGTTCTAGGCATTCTGCCTAAAACTGGTCTAATCTGAAGCTATCACATGCAATTCCTTTATGTCCAAATTCGTAGTTATTCTTCTTCCCCCTGTATGGTAATCAATGAACCATAAGAAGGAAAATTATAAAATTTGGCATGCTTGTAGTGATAGTAATTAAAAGTAATTTGACCAACTTTGGAGTATCTAGGACTAAGTCTATAGCGCCACCACCAGTTCAAATATTCACTTTTGTAAAGGTTATAACTTTTGAACCCTTTGTTCCAGAAAAATGAATGTCAATACAACTGATTCCTCTCTTCATACTGATCACATTCAATATCTTACATTAAGTCTCCACCCAGTACAGTAGTGGCCATTTTGAAAAGTACAGTATTCCGTTTTTTCGCTACTCCTCCTTCAAAATTTGTCCAATTTTGTCCAAACTTTGATCAAGTGATCTTTGGTCTGAGCCGCACAGAAATGACTGAACAGATTTTTTTTATTCATCTTTGTTCAAAAGTTATGATGTCACGAAGTTAACAAGGTTGACCCAAAATTGCTATAGAGGCTGTATCTCGGCCAAACTTTGAGCAATCAAAACTAAAATTGGTACACTTGATCAAGACCATGATCTGAGGTTCCATGCCAAATTTGGGAACAGCGCCACCTACAGGTCATGAGATCTGAAAAATGGCTATTTTGGCCAATAACTTTTGAACACTTTATTAGAAAATCAAGATCTTGGTGTCTATTCCCTGTGCCATGCCGAATCCGAGGATATCGAATTCGTCAACATCGGATGGACCACGTGTCCACCATTTTGAATTTTGTCATAAATTGCAATAACTTTTAAACAATTTGACATATCATCACAAAATTTGGTACATATGACCATCAGAGTGTCCTGAAGGTACATGAGAAGTTTCAGCACAGCGCCACCTAGTGTTCCACAGATATAATTATTTTTGCAAAATTGCTTATAACTTTTGAAAACATTATCCAAAATTTGTCTGCTTTATGTCATTTTATTCCCTGGCTTATGCCGATTCCGACAATGTGTCATTTGTCATTTTCCTTAAATGTACCTGTCTGCCATATTGAATTAAATCAAAAACAGTTTTTTCGCTACTCCTCCCACAAATTTTGGTCAATTTTGTCCAAAATCAGCTCAGATGATCTTTGGACCGAGCCGCACAGAAATGACTGAACGGATTTTTGATATTCGCTACCATTCCCAAGATATTCATCTCTGAATGTGACCTTGCTTGTGTTTGTTGTCTTATACTAGTTAGCTTAGCACAGTAATTGCTTAGCATGCTAAACTATTGCTATTCTTTCTAATGTGGTCTTCAGTCAACAGGTTAACCAAAACTTAGTTGGCATTAAATAACTTTGCATACTAATATGGTTAACATGCTATGAAGCTTTTTTTTTGTGAACTCTTTCTCACACTGAAACCTCTGCTTAGCATACTGATGAACTTGCATGGCTGATTAGCTCAATGTGTTACGCCACGGATCCCGAATGCTCTGCATCGTGGGTTCAAAACTCAGTGTGACACATGCCCAGACCGCATGAGTTACTGTGGCAGGAAAAGATGCAGAACTTGTGTCTGTTCTAGGCATTCTGCCTAAAACTGGTCTAATCTGAAGCTATCACATGCAATTCCCTGATGTCCAAATTCGTAGTTATTCTTCTTCCCCCTGTATGGTAATCAATGAACCATAAGAAGGAAAATTATCAAATTTGGCATGCTTGTAGTGATAGTAATTAAAAGTAATTTGACCAACTTTGGAGTATCTAGGACTAAGTCTATAGCGCCACCACCAGTTCAAATATTCACTTTTGTAAAGGTTATAACTTTTGAACCCTTTGTTCCAGAAAAATGAATGTCAATACAACTGATTCCTCTCTTCATACTGATCACATTCAATATCTTACATTAAGACTCCACCCAGTACAGTAGTGGCCATTTTGAAAAGTACAGTATTCCATTTTTTCACTACTCCTCCTACAATTTTTGTCCAATTTTGTCCAAAATCAGCTCAGGTGATCTTTGGACCGAGCCGCACAGAAATGACTGAATGGATTTTTGATATTCGCTACCATTCCCAAGATATTCATCTCTGAATGTGACCTTGCTTGTGTTTGTTGTCTTATGCTAGTTAGCTTAGCATGCTAATTGCTTAGCATGCTAACCAGTTGTCATTCTCTTTAATGTGGCTCTTCAGCTATCAAGTTAACCATGAGCTTCATTAGCATTAAGTTAGCTTAGCATGCTAATATGGTTAGGATGCTAAGTAATGCTTTTTTGTAAATTCTTTCTTACACTAAAAGTTCTCTTCCACAGATTGTTGAATGTGCATCCTCAAGTAGCTCAATGTGTAAAGCCAGTTACCTGATGAGCTCTGCACTCCAAGATAGTGGGTTCGAATCCCAGGTGGAGCGGTTTTATGAAATAGTGTGTTTTGATTCCTTTACTGCCTCTTGGATTAGAAATAAATGCTTTTTGTTTCATGCTGTGTTCATTTTCATCTAAGCTTATGTACATAAGTTCTGAGTTCATTTTCGCCCGTAATTCTGAACCAGCTGTTTCATGTTTGTTCATTTGCTGCTGTTTTTCCTCTTCCTGCTCTGTATTGCGCTACAGCATGATGAGCTGCAGAATGATCTAAAGTAGTTATTAAATATAACATTCAGTGCAGTTTTATAAAAATTCTTCATTTTGAGTTCATTTTCACATGAACTAATGAACTTCGGCAGGTGTGCTAACATTCAACTGCACAGTGGCGCAATGAGTTGAGAAATGGACATTGGACCCGGAGGTTGTGGGTTCGAATCCCGTGTGGGGTTCCTTTATACAATTGTGTGTAATGAGTCATTTTGATACCTTTTTTATCCAAATAAGCATTGTACTAATCTTTATTCCTCTTGAATGAGATACAAGTGTTTTTAGTTCATTCCGTGTTCATTCTCTGAACTTCTATTAATTTTCATTTCATTTCCACCTGTCCTTCTGAACGAGCTGTTTAGCATGTACATTCAATTTCTGCTGTTTTTGCTCTTCCTGCTCCGTATTGCGCTACTGCCCCTTCTGGGGCTTGGCCCCGAATTGCTGCTTGCAGCTATATTTTTTTAATTGTTTTTTTTATCAGCGTCGACTAAGAAATTCTGTAAAAGTAATGTTCATGTAACATTTCTCAATGCTCTGGCTATGAAATATATAATAATAGTTATAAAAATGATTGTTACTTATATCATAATTTCATTGTGGTAATATATGTGGAAATAATGTCACAGTCAGCACATTATCGCAATTTGACTTGGTGATCAGGACCCCAAAATGTATCATTAACCAAGTTTTTATCATCTCAAATTAGTTTATTTTGCTATAATGACTGGAATTACCTGGTTTGCAAAGCTGTTTACCAAAAAAATAAATAGACGTGAAATATTGATTTGATCTGACATTATGTGTTATGTGAGAAGAAAGAAACTATGAGATGTAAAACACTGAATGAGAGGTTTAGTTGTCAGGGACAACAGTCAATTTAATGTGATTTAATTATAGTTTAGTGGTCATACAAAAATAGTAGTGGTGTGACTGACCAATCAGAGTCAAGTATTCCAGAGAGCTGTCATAAATAATTTGATTGTGCTTTCAGCTACCAGTTAGACTTTTGCCTAACACTGCACTGCGACCATCTGTTGACTATGTGTGTCAATGCGCTTGTTGTTGTACTGTTTCCTGAAATTATTGGGGACAGATAGGAGAAAAAATCCTCTAAAGTCTAAACCAACAGAAAATAGTGAAGTAGTAGTAGTAGTTTGGTGGAATAAAGTCAGATCATATTGACAAATTTGTTTTTGTTTGTATGTCAAACATTTCTTAGAAAGATGTAACTATTGTTTTAAAAGGATGTGGAAAATGATACAGATTTTTAATAAAAGTATGTGTTTTTCACACCACCAAGCGATCTTGCGGATATAGTGAGAATAAGCCGAACTTAATTGGCCCAGCTTCATATAACACATTTCACGTTGTTCAAATCTGTTCCACTAAATCCCCCAAATTCAGCATAAAATCTTAAAAAAAAAAAAAAAGCTATCTGGGCCTGCCCATCAGCATTGAAACATCTTTCCATGAAAGAAAACTCTTTTTTAAGAGGTGCACAAATTGAAAATAGAAGATGAATACTAAACGGGCCGCTGAGCCCAGCGATCAGGGATCAGTGCTGGTCTGTAACTTGTCTGACACTCTATGTGTGTCTGGGTAATCCCTCAGAGTAATGAGGATTGTCTTTGAGTTTGTGTGTGTTGTAGCATTCACCTCCAGTGCTCAGCAGGGCTATTAAACCATCACATCCATCTCTGTAATGAGTGTGTTTGGGTTAATACCCATTAAACGGATTATCTACGTGTGTGTGTGTGTGTGTGTGTGTGTGTGTGTGTGTGTGTGTGTGTGTGTGTGTGTGTGTGTGTGTGTGTGCGCGAGTATGTATAAAGAACATTACAAAAGATCAAGGGCAAGGTGTAAGAAGTTTGTATTGGAGTGACAACAGATGGAGATGGTACAGATAGAGCAAGCAGAGAGGAAGCAGTGAAGCGGCAATGTGAACTATGCTGTCTCTCTCTCTCTCTCTCTCTCTCTGTGTGTGTATCAGGTATTTGCACCATTTTCAAATTTAATTGAGAATTGCTTTAAGTTTCAGTTCAGTTCTTAAGTTTAAATGCAGATTGATACATTCATGGCTTTAACAGGTACAATAATGTGTACACACACACACACACACACACACACACACACACAAACAAACTTTTAAATTAAATTATTATTATTATTATTATTATTATTATTGAAAAAATAATTTTATGTTCACCAAGGCTGCATTTTGACCAAAAATATTGTAATATTAGTAATATTGTGAAATGTTATTGCAGTTTAGAATAATGGCTTTATATTTTAATATATTGTAAAATGTAATGTATTCCTCTGATGACAAAGCAGGCATTACTCCAATCTTCAGTGTCAGATTATCATTTAGAAGTCATTCTAATACAAACCCGATTTCAAAAAAGTTGGGATTTTATTCAGAATACAACATATAGATGACATATCAAATGTTTAAACTGAGAAAATGTATCATTTTAAGGGAAAAATACGTTGATTTTAAATTCCATGGCATCAACACATCTCAAAAAAAGTTGGGACAAGGCCATGTTTACCACTGTGTGGCATCCCCTCTTCTTTTTATAACAAGTTGCTCAAGTTTAGGAATAGGAATGTTGTCCCATTCTTGTCTAATACAGGTTTCTAGTTGCTCAACTGTCTTAGGTCTTCTTTGTCGCATCTTCCTCTTTATGATGCGGCAAATGTTTTCTATGGGTGAAAGATCTGGACTGCAGGCTGGCCATTTCAGTACCCGGATCCTTCTTCTACGCAGCCATGATGTTGTAATTGATGCAGTATGTGGTCTGGCATTGTCATGTTGGAAAATGCAAGGTCTTCCCTGAAAGAGACAACGTCTGGATGGGAGCATATGTTGTTCTAGAACTTGGATATACCTTTCAGCATTGATGGTGCCTTTCCAGATGTGTAAGCTGCCCATGCCACATGCACTCATGCAACCCCATACCATCAGAGATGCAGGCTTCTGAACTGAGCGCTGATAACAACTTGGGTTGTCCATGTCCTCTTTAGTCTGGATGACATGGCGTCCCAGTTTTCCAAAAAGAACTTCTAATTTTGATTCGTCTGACCACAGAACAGTTTTCCACTTTGCCACAGTCCATTTTAAATGAGCCTTGGCCCAGAGAAAACGCCTGCACTTCTGATCATGTTTAGATATGGCTTCTTTTTTGACCTATAGAGTTTTAGCCGGCGAATGGCACAGTGAATTGTTTTCGCCGACAATGTTTTCTTGAAGTATTCCTGAGCCCATGTTGTGATTTCCATTACAGTAGCATTCCTGTATGTGATGCAGTGCCGTCTAAGGGCCCAGTATGGTTTTCAGGTCTTGACCCTTACGCACAGTGATTGTTCCAGATTCTCTGAATCTTTGGATGATATTATGCACTGTGGATGATGATAACTTCAAACTCTTTGCAATTTTTCTCTGAGAAACTCCTTTCTGATATTGCTTCACTATTTTTCGCCGCAGCATTGGGGGAATTGGTGATCCTTTGCCCATCTTCACTTATAAGAGACACTGCCACTCTGAGAGGCTCTTTTTATACCCAATCATGTTGCCAATTGACCTAATAAGTTGCAAATGGGTCCTCCAGCTGTTCCTTATATTTACATTTAACTTTTATTGCTACCTGTCCCAACTTTTTTGGAATGTGTAGCTCTCATGAAATCCAAAATGAGCCAATATTTGGCATGACATTTCAAAATGTCTCACTTTCAACATTTGATATGTTATCTATATTCTATTGTGAATAAAATATAAGTTTATGAGAATTGTAAATTATTGTATTCCTTTTTTATTCACAATTTGTACAGTGTCCCAAGTTTTTTTGGAATCGGGTTTGTATTCATGCTCAAGAAACATATTATTATCAATGCTAAAGTATAAAATAATAAAATATATAAATATAAATAATTTAATTCAGCGTCCTGTGGGGCATCACCAATTCAGTTCAAATTTCATCTCATCAACTGAAAAGAATCTCATGTTAAATTCTTGATGTTGCCCAACTGGTTTGTGTATTTCAACTTATTTCTCATAGATGTTGCACTACACATTCACAATATTAAAAAAATATCTATATACAGTACATGTTAGAATTTAAAAGTTCTGCTTTCTCACACTTTTATGCTGCTAACCCATTTTCTCTTGTCAGATCCAGCCATCTCTGCATTGAATGACAGTTGGCCTTTGCCCCATTGTGTCTATGCACGACTTTTGTCTGATTAGCCTTGGATCTGTAACTCTACCATCCATTCTGACAGTGTGTATCTGTCTGGCTCTTTTGTCAGAATTGCCCTTTTCAATGTCTACACTTGATTCAAGTGACTCAAAGGCTCGGTTCAGTGCTTGAGATTCACTCTTTAGTGCTCTTGACTGGGACTCTCAATTCATGACTTTGACTACTTGAGTTCTGACACCTTGGGGCTTCACCAGCTCACAGCATGAGATCTAGTACCCCATGTTTAATGCAAACGAGACGTTCATGTAACTCTGGAATGTCGTTTTTGAATGCAAGTACTATTCTCCACACTAAAAACACATCTGGAATCATTCCTCACCCTCATGGTTGTGTTAAAAATATTGTACAGCATCCAGTCACGGGCCTTCGTCGTGACATAGCCACAACTTTGACTCCCTTATTCCACACACTCCTTGATTTTTCCCTCCACATGCATAACAACGTATCATGTTATCACATTACCTCGAAAACCCGGTGGCGGTGGGAACACAGTAAGGCTCGTAAGCAAAACTCTAGTTTTATGAGCTGACAAAAGGCTGAACGGATAGTTCGTCCCTCCAGCACAGCGTGCACAGCAGCAGCTCAGAGGAACTGACGTGAGGGGATATTTATGTTCTGTACTGCGGGGTAGTAGTGGATTACGGTGAGAGTGGAAGCTAGGGTCTGTCTATGTCAAAATTTGTTCTGCATTTTCTTCCCCGTCAATCCTTCTCACTAAAACAAAATCGACATGAGCATGCTTTAAAAAATCTTCTATTCAGTCCCACACACACACACACACACTTCCATATATTTATGTGCACCACCCCATAGAGACAAAAATGAGGGGTAAGAGACTTTGTGCTGCTTCTTGTGTGTGTGTGTAATATAGATTTTCTTGAAATGCTTTGACATTGTATCACCACACAACCTACACATCCCAGCATAAATGCTCCTGATAAATTATTTGTTATTAAAGAGTCTACGTTCACAAACTAAAGTTCATTTTAACAGAAAAGCAAGCATACTGTATGTGGGATTTGGCATGGCAGAAAGCATGCAGAGCGCTACCTTTATAATCACTAAAAAGCTGTCACTCATCTTAGTTCATCGGGATCTAACAAAGTTCCATTATAATCAATGTAGCTGACTGCACAATTAATCTCTTATTTCTTGTTCACACTGCAGGTAAATTTGGCCCAAATCTGTTTTTTGTTTTGTTTTGTTTGTTTTTTTTTGCCCTTGTTTCCCCCATGACAGTGTGAACAGTTCAAACCACATGAAATCTGATCTTTTCAGTTCAGATTTGTGCCACTTCCATATGTAGTACTAAATCCAATACAGGTCAGATGTTTTGTAATGCGAGCACAGTGTGAACAGTCATAGCGGAATTCATGCAATTTTTATGTCACTCAAGATCAACAGTCCTCACGATTCTGCGCTCATGGGAGTCTATTCAAAGATTTTACATACCCAGCGTTATCCAGACGGTTGCGGAAGGTAGTCAGTTTTGTGTCAGAACTTGCAAATATTACAGAGACAGCTCTGTAATACAAGCAAATCATGAGGGCTTGTATCATAAAAGTTTCAAAACTCTGCTCTCTTTTGTCACATCATTGTCTTTATTTTTCATGTATGCCTGCGCATAATTTCGCTGGCTTCCACGGCATATCACACTAAAAATAAACATGTTATTGCTTACTTTAATGCCCTCTGTGTTTACTTCCGTATGACAGCGCGTTGTGTGTTGCCAAGTCAGTGATTTTCCCACAGAATTGGGTTACTTTTTTACTGTTGCCGTGGGTTGTTTTGCAACTCCATTGATTGAAGCGACCACACTATCGTGATATTTAACACCCAGAACGTGATTGGGATAATTTTGGACTAGTTTTGAGAAGCAGTTGAGTGGATTTTGTGGTGAAAACGTGGCAACCCCATTTGTATCACTCTTTTGTGCATGCAGGTCAGTTCAGAACCATGATCTGTTCACACTGGAAATCTGATATTGGCCACATTTAAAACAATGTGAATAGCTATACAAAAAAATCAGATTTGAGCAAAAATCGGAATTGAGCATTAAAGCTCGCAGTGTGAACGTAGCCTGAGTTTGTTATAATAAGTTGATTTTCGACTCAGTGTACAGAACTCAGAATCCAGTCACCGTTTAAAATGCTGGAATTTTTGTTCAGTGTTAACTTAAACCTCTCTGATTGGCCATTGCGTTCAAGAAATCATCAGATATGTTTGTGATTGGCTATGTTGTTCAGCGCTGCAAAAACACATTGTAAAAAGAAACTTTTGATGTTCTCCAGAGCCAAAACACAAATACACACTGGATCATTTGCCAGATCTGTTTTGCCAATATGCTATTATTACAGGGGAATGGGAAGCTTTTCCCTCTTAAAGAAATCAGAAGCAGCAGCAGGCAGTGGTTTGAGTGAGAAAATTCCACACTAGTCTCAAGTCCATGGCCAGGGGATGCCTTGCCCAGCCTTGTCCAGCCTCACACACACTCTTCCAATGATAAAAAAGTATTTAAAGCTTCTGGAAGACATTATATTTTAATATATTACATTTAAATTTAATGTTTACTATAGTTTGCTATGACCACAGTTTGCAATGGGGGAATATTTTACCAGAAACTTGTGTAGCACTGAGATCGATAGCTCTGTTTATAGAGTCCACTGGCTCACCATGATCAAATATGACAGAAATCTAGCCTGAATAGTTAACTTCTTGTGTTTTTCAAACAATACTTTTATCAATATTTACCAGTAGTACCAATTATCTTCAGTTCTTCGGAATATCTTTTCCAACATACAGTCATACAGTTTTGGAATGACATGAGACTAAATGATTGCAGAATTTTAATTTTTGATTGTAGTATGCCATGTAATTTCCATGCTAAATAAATCACTGGTTTCAAATCAATAAATCAATCAATCAATCAATCAATCAATCAATCAATCAATCAATCAATCAATCAATCAATCAATCAATCAACCAATCAACCAATCAATCAATCAATCAATCAATCAATCAGTCAATCAGCCAATCAATCAATCAATCAATCAATCAAACAAACAATCAAAGTTGTGATATGTGTATCTGAATTTCAAAAGTACTGGATGTTTTTCATACATCCTCCCATCCCTAGTGAGAATGTTCCCTCCTACAAACTGACATTTACCCAATTCTAGCAGATCCCAAGCATGCAAATGGAAAGACAGTCAGACACTTATAGTCATCATTGTGTCGTAAATTATATGCTATTTGCTAACTGTGCTCATAACTTTCAGCTCAGTTCTGCATTGCTATTTTAAGTCATCATTTGTTGCAGTTATAATCAATGCTTATATATAATACTGCTTTTACATTGCACTATATGCCAGAATAAAATGAAAAAGTCCTGAAATGTGTCGGCCGCTACATAGTGTCCCCACTGTTCTGGACGGATGCCAATGCTGAGAATGCAGAAACACTTAAAGTACCTCAAAGCGCTCATTTAAAACCCAAGAATGAGGAATGAATGTGGCAACTAATGAGAGTGTAGGAGGCATAACTCAAGTTTGCCAGAACTGGAGAGAACATATATACGCAAGTTTGCACATGTGTCTGTGTTTGTGAACTCTGTTGTTTTCCAGTCTCCATTCTGACAGATAAATGACTGTGGTAAAGTTTGTCTGCTGGCTAGTTCTCCCACTCACACACATCTGTTTGCTGGGGTGCCGTATCAGAGTTCTGTTCACACATAAACACATACATATAGAGCCGTTTGCACAGACCTGACTCCGTCTGCTGTTCATTTGTCTTGAAGGAAAGGGCCTGTGTGTTTCCCACTCATAAAAGCATTTATCCTCGACACACTGCTCAATTCCACATGACAGCAGTCTTGAGTGTGGCAGTAATACAGATTTTATATATGTCGGGTTCAAAAGTCTAAAGTGAATTTCTGAGATTGAAAATCTAATTTAAAACTGAAGTAAGCAAAGTTTTAGGATTTTGATAAATGTAAAGAAACAATGTGCTTTAAGATGAAAAAGACAAATATAAAATACTAGAACATTCTGAATTGATTTTTCAGTTTATATTTTTACTGCATATTATATCATTATAAAATGTATTACATCAGAAAAAAAAAAAAAAAAAAAAGGCTTTGAACAATACTGTATTATAATGTATAATAATGTATTTCTATTTACTTTTAAAGTCACAATAGCGCATTTTTATGTTTCTTACATAGTACCACAGTACTTATTGACACTTCAAAAGGTCCATGACTATTATTTATCATTTCAGTATTTATCTTACTCTTAATCTAGTGTTTCTACTTTCCATTCTCACATGGAAGGTGACATTTATGGTATCTGTGAACCACCAAAATGTCCCTCTGGTAAGTCTCTTTTCAGAAGATTCTAAAATAAAGAAAGCCCTTATGGTCCTCATCTGTTATGACACATGTCTGAGTAAGATAGAATATGGAAGTAGGTTCAAAAGCAATATGGCAAAATATTTTTCATTACAGTGCTTTATGAATGACACACAGTATGTCTGTGTGATTTGTTCTGTACACCACATGGTGGAATATAACTAGGAGACAACACTATGGACGTGTGGAATAAATGCTGATATAATGCAATGGAAGGATGAATAGGTTTTTTAGAGCATATTTGTGTTGAAGTGTCAAACTGTTGTAGTTTGTCAGATTACAGACAGTACTCAAACCTATTTACTTTTTTTTTTTCTATAATTATCACTACATGAACTTATAAAACTAACAAAGAGAAAAGTAAATCTAGTGGTAACATTTCAGCTTTTTTGAAAATGTAAAAAAATAAACAAAATATTTTCCTAAACCTGGGACACTTTATCATTTCTCTATTTCTGTGCTGCAATGACTCCTAAATTCAAAATATGGCTTCCACTTTGACTATGATAATTTTACACAGTACTTACTTTTTCGAGTGTGTGTGTGTTTGTGCCTCTGTAACTTTTATCTCTGCTTTAGATATTCTAGAAAGTACCTGTATGCTAATCTGAATAACAAAGTATGTATTTGTCAAATTTTCCTCAGTGTGATGTGTTGTCATCCCTGTCTACCTCTAATATCCTCTTCGTAACACTGTGCACCTGCACCCTCTTTCATTTAGATGTCTCCGTTCAAGACATTGCCGCTCCATTCATCTTATCTCTCTTTCCTCACCGTCACCCTAAATTACACAGTGCACAGGAGGAGGAGGGAGACAGACGGTGTCATAAATACTGAGTGCAGAGAGAGACAGGCAGACAGGGAGAATGTGTGTGTATGTGTGTGTGTGTGTGAGAGAGAGAGAGAGTGTGAGAGAGTGAGTGCTCGTAAAACATGCCCTGTGTGGGGTTTAAATTACCAGACCTCTGTGCCTAGAAAACTTCAGCTAACAGACTCCAACACTTCCTCACAGATTTACAGACAGAGAGCGAACATGAGAGAGCAAAACACAAAGAGACGGTGTGCTCAACTTCACTGCATAACATTAAATTACTCTCTGAAACCTGTCATCGTCTTTACATTACAGTTCATCTGGGGCCTTACCTCTCTCTACAGGGGCCTGACGATATAGCATGCTCAGGTAACACTAGTTCCACATACACGTGACAACATGTACCATAGACTATAGATATAGAAAGCTGGTTCACTGCTATTACCTATGAATGGGAGAAACTGCAACGCGCAATATGGCGGAATACGTCCCGCCTTCTAAGTAAAAAAGTCAATCACTGATTGGTAAAGTCATTGCGTTACTGCAGCTGCCGTTAGAGGCTTCGGTTCCCATAGAAAGCTGAGACTCGCACTTAGGACTGCACATGCGCATTGATTTGTCTTGCCTGAAAATACAATTTTTTTCCCCCTTTTTTTTCAGTTTTGACATGCCTAGTGTGACCAAGAAAACAATTAAAACACTGCAGTTATTACTTGTCTAATTAGCCAATGTCACGTTGGTTAGCAGATTTATGCATTGCTCTCAGTTTCAATGATCCTTAAAAGCTGATTCTGACTTTCTTCAATAAGTTGAGACCTGTATCTAAGAATAAAACCAGCCAGCAGCTCAATATTAGCATTGAACCCAGTATTCAGAGGTGGACACTGCTCTCAATCTGACAAACAATCCAACCATGTCTAAATATAAATTGTCTTTTCATCTGCAACACAATGAGCAGAGTTTAAATTTTGTGCTATTTGCATGTGCACTACCTCTTCTTGAACAATAGCTATGCCAGCTTGAAGCAGAGAGGAAATTTTCAAGTGTTTACCTTTCTTTCATATGCCCTCTTCCTGCTTTTATCTGATTAGCTCAATTCTGACAGTCATTGTTTGTTCACAATAACACGGGACAACCATCCATTGTAAGAGAATGGTAATGAAAAAAAAAAAAAAAAAAAAAATCCCCCCCCCATATTTAATGCTCACCAGACTAATTATCATTTGATCAAAAATGCAGTAATATGGCTAAAAACAGTTCTTTATAGTTTTGTGGATACTGATACATTATTTTATTTTTTATTTTTTCAGGATGATTTGCTGAATAAAAAGTTCAAAAGAGCAGCATTTATTTTAAAATAAAAAAAGGTAGCATTATGAATGTCTTTACTGTAATTTGTGATCAATCTAATGCATTCTTGCTGTATAAAATAATATAACTATAAAAAAATAATAATAAAAGGCGACTGCAGCTTTAATTGAACCTAGATGATTTTTTTTTAAAAACCATATCAATGACAGATCACTTTTAAGTCATCTAAAATTTCAGTTCATTTCATCATAAGTGAAAAGGGTTGCCTTGCTAGTGAGTTGTTTGCTTTATTTTGTTTTTGTTTACTTTGTATGTTTCTGTACTATTATTTTCCTCATTCAATTTATTTATTTATTGAAAAGGCACCCTTTCCCTGTCCTCTTTTAAGAAAATGACCCTAGTTCAAGGCAAAAACTCTCTTCTCTTTTCAAAGGAACTCTATCAGAGAGTCCACTATTAACAAGGACTCGCTATATTGCAGTCACCTCAGGCAGCAGAGGCTGAGGTGCTGTACTCAAGGCCAGGACATTTTACAAGAGAGACGTAAATCTCTGGTTTAAATCAGTGCTGTAATCATGGTTTATTAGAGAGAGATTTGCACATGTGTGCAGTGAGGAGCCCATTGCATTTAGATCCTGAGCACTGGAGCCCATCAGCCCCATTGGCTCCATCTCTTGAGATTTAGTTTCCTTTCCTGGTATTTAATGACTCCTTATTACAGTTTGTCTGATTATCTCTCCATGCTGAGTAATGGATGCAGCGGTGACAGTGCTCTATATCTCTATATGAGCCCTTCTGTTGAAACTCTGCTGAAGGTAATATGCCATAAAGCAGCACAGATCATATCGAGGGTGAAAGGATGGTGCATTGGTCGATCAATTCACTTTTATGGGCCCGTCTTCGCTCTTTCTTTTCCATTTGAGCTCACCTTTCATATACTCATCTTATCCTTCTCTGATTTTCCCATTCAAACCTTAAATAACTGTATGTATAATAAATGTAAAGGTTTTTTTTTTTTTTTTGCTGTTGTGCATCAAGATGCATTTGTAAAAAGGTATACCAACAAAACTGTCAGATCATCGGAAGTATATGTGCTAAAGACTTTTTTCTTATTTTATTACAAGCTGTCTAATACCTGAGAGAGCTATCTGTTAGCCATGATTACCAGCTAAACCTGACCTCTTGTTTTATTTTGTGTATTTTTTGCTATATAGCACATCCAGATTTTGCAGGTAATGCGTTCCTGGGTCAACACAACCCTATCCAATTCACATAAAGATACGTTAAGCATTCTATATGTCCAGACGACAGGGGAATCCTGGAGTATGACGTATTGAGGGAAACCCCAGTACTGCAGCACAGCCGCAATATAAAGTTAAGGAAAGTTATATGTCTATCTCAGATTTAACATTTGAACTACATCAGCATTGGCGAATAAAGTTATTATCTCGTTCACTGTAGAAAAAGTTGCTTACATGTAGGCTACACAGAGAAACTAACAGTAAAGACAATGAATTAAATGTAAACGTATCTTTTGTGTCTTTATCAGCTTTTCTGCTGTCCCTGATAATCATCACACATGCACTTACCGCTTGGTCCATTAATGTAAATCCGTTTTAATGAATGAAATGAATGACTTGCTCTAACTGTTGCTCTGCTTTTCGCCAACACGCGCTTGCACCACCTGCTGGTGAGGTCGACTAACAGCAGATGGAGATTATACTCGGTTCTCTACTGCTTTTCCTACAGTACCCGGATGTTAAATGTTGAAATTTGAACCACTGAATTTGTGGACGCGAAATAAAATGGACAGAAAATTGCATGCTGAATATTATATGTTGTATTTTTAAACAGAATGAATATTTTGAATATATTAAGTGAAATCTGAAAGGTGAATATGGATTATTGAATTTTTAACAATGGAAATGTTTTGAATTGAAATATTCACAGCTTAAATATACAACCATGTTGAATTTCAGCCCATAAAAATGCAAGCCCTAAAAACAATGAATTAAAATACAAGAACGGTTATTGAAAAGCATTTTTTTTTTTCAAGTAGTGCAATTCAACATGCTTTTTGTTTAAAAAACAACAACAACAACAACAAAACATATGGCATTATTTTACTAACATATCCTTACCCTTAAACTTAACCCTACCCATAAGTTATCCCTAAAATCAGAGGGAAATGAGAAGTGAATAAGAATGGTGCCGAAGTCCGTAACCCTGGTTGTAAGATGACATAACGTGTCCTTCAAATCCGATTGGTTGATTGTCAACAAAGATGTTGATCCAGGAGCATGTAGCACTTGGTGAAATCAAGTTCTGTTGTTATAAAGTGATTGCAAATTCAGATTCTTGACGCAAGTCAGATTCAAACTCAATTTTTTCATATGAGCACTTATGAGTACTTAAAGCTATAGGCCATGTCCAACATATATATTCCACATTTATAGTGTACAAACTAGGCATGTGACGGTATCAAATTTTCACACTGTAAAAAAAAAATCCCAGTAAAATTTACGGTAAAAAAACGGCAGCTGTGGTTGCCAGAACTTTACCGTAAAAAATACAGTAGCAACCTAAAAAAAAAAATCAGTTAAATTTACGGTAAAATAACGTATTTCATTAACTGATATAATGTTAATTTACCAACCTAATGAAGTACTAATATCTGTTTTGTACCTTTATAATACACTGACAGTCACCAAACACGGCGGTGATAAGAGTCACATGATGAATCAAAGTTCATCACAAGCAGATTTTCCACAAGCTGAGAAGGACAACACAAACATAGAGAAGGTGCACACAGTGTGATTCACACACACACTAAACACCATCATGGTAACATGCTTGAAATTTTAAAAATGCAATCAACATTAATTTAACAATATTAGATGTAACATAAAACCCTAATGTACATAACTGATTAGAAAAAAAAAAAAAAAATGAGAAAAACTAAGAAGAAACAGAGTTATTTCAACGAAACTATATCAAATGTGAAGTGTCACGCAGGGAATTGTGGGAATGTCAATTTTTCACAGTAAATTTTACAATGAATTGTTATTTTTCATTTCCAAAATCTGTGTATTTTACCGTGAATTTACATTAAATGTACCGTTAGATCTATTACAGTTATTCACCGTATATAGTACGGAAACTTTCTGTAAACCAATTGACAGTTTTTCACCGCAGCATTTTTACAGTCTTTTTTTATGTTAAAATCACAGTCATTTTTTTACAGTACATGTTGCGATAAAGCTTTTATCACAGTATACGGCATTATCACGATATTGAAATAAGTTGCAAAAAATGATCATTGTTAGTTTTAGCTCAGGTCAATTAAATTATAGTTACAACTTTTGATGATAGTAATGTTATTAAACATTAAGAAATTAACATTAACTAAGATTAATAAATACTTTATAAGTATTTTTCATTATCAGTTTGGTAATAATTAGTTAACATGCTAACTAATGAAGCCTTATGTCACTACGTTTTACTGAACAATAACAAATAATCAGAACATTTTTAATCTTTATAGGGCATAGTCCAGATTTCTTTGATGAACAACATTGCGAATACAAAAAACCGAATGGCTGTTTGAAGCATTTTAAATACTGTTCATTAGTGCAGCTGCTTTATTTACAGGGTTTCCAGGATAACCGCTGCAATTCTGCTCTTCCAGTAGCATGCTCTGCTGTCAGAGAGTGAACGTGCACTTTCATTCAGCGCATATCTTCAGTCGTTTCGCCATGTGCTTCTCGTGCATGTTGGGCTTGTGCGCTTGTCCCTTTGATGCAGAATACAGCAGTTTTGTGCATTTCCCCTATCGTTGATGGGGAAAGTATTCTTAAAATGTATTATTAAAATTTGAATAATTCATGGTAAATAATTATTCACGGTATTTTGAGATATCTGCGATAACATTATTGTGATATATCGTATTACAGAATATTGGCACATATCTAATATAAGCCATGCACTCTACTTGTTGCTTCACTTCCTCCTCCTCTTATTTTTGTCTTTCTTGTTCTCTAGCTGTAGTCCACATCATTTTGTATTCTACCTCTTTCTCGTTTCCCCCCCAGAGGTGGGAATGACAGTAGATCCGTACCATCCCCTGGCTTGCGACCTGCCGTTGAAATACTTCATCTAGTCAATCGATAAAACAGTGGTGCGTTTCCCAGCTAATGTCAAGTGTCTGAGGACCGCCACCTCAATGCATTATTAAACGTGCGTACACAGACTGGAGGCAAAGACGTGGAACAGAAGCCCAGGCAAATGAACGTGAGATCTGACAGAGAGCGCGAAAGAGGGAGAGAAAACTTAATTGAAGCCTGATTACTGGCCCTTGGGAGGTTACAGTTTATTAATATGTCACTTTCAATAAAGACGCTCCCGTATTCAGATTCACTGTTACCATGGCAACCTCATTTCTTTTTACTTTTTACTTTTTTTCCCCCTCCCAGGGTGGAAGGAGAGGTTAACGACACAAATCCTCCCGACGCTCAGGTTGATTTTCAAACCTCTCTGTCTAACATAATCAGTGTCTTGCTTTTCTACGGCTGTCTTTGCCCTCTGAGCCGCTGTGGGAAGAGAGGAAATATTTTATGCCCGTTACTCATTATGTGTTCGATCTTTTAGGAAGGTGAATGGCCTGCATTTAAACAGCCTGTGAAATACAGCTGAAGATTTATGTTGATGTGCAGATTCCTGCAGCCTATTGAAGGAAACATACAGCTGACTTAATATATAAGGGACCCCCAAAAGTATGTGGACTCTTAAAAGGGAGAATTCATCCAAAAATGAAAATTTTGTCATTATTTACTCAACCTCGTGGGGCCAATCAACTGTTTGGTTACCCATATTCTTCAAAATATCTTCTTGTGTATTCAGCAGAAGAAACTTGAGGGTGAGTAAATGATGCTTGAATTTTCATTTGTTTGGGTTAACTATCCCTTTAAGTCACATTTAAATGTGTCTTTTAAATTTAAATTCTCACATTGAAATTTCATTGTGGTTTCACTACATATAAAATATCAAACAAATGAAACAAAGGATGATAGTACACTACTGTGGGGTCATTAAGAATTTTTATGCTTCTGAAAGATGTCTCTTGTGCTCACCAAGGATGCATTTGTTTGATAAAAAAAAAAATAAAATACAATACAGGAAGTAATATTGTGAAATACTTTTACAGTTTAAAATATATTTTGTGTTTTGTAATGTTTGGGACACAATATGCAAGCTTTAGTTTGTATAATAACAAAACCACTTGTTTATGTCATCTTAAATTTGCAGAGTAATTTAACCCTTTAATGTTCCTGTTTCACTGACAATTATTAATCTTCTGGAACAATCAATGCGTCGGTATTAGTCCCTTTGCTGGCCACACATTTTCAGAATGCATGTGCCATTTATGTGGTGTTTTCCCAGGTTGACCAGTGGAAACAAGAAGTTGGCTTTCTCCAGAAAATGTAGATGGCATGTTTGTGTATACTAACTCGAATAGCAAGTCAAGGATAATTATGTGATTTCAAATTAGGCATGAGGAATCCACTAGTCTACTGCATTGAGCACAGAAGGCTTCTAAGAGTTTACAATTTTCTATGTTACTAATATGCCATATTTCATGTGAGTACATGTTAAACTTATTTTCCATAAGCACTATTCATTTCTGTAAGTGCAAAACTTTAAGTGAAAAAAACCCAAAAAAAAAACACTTAGTGCACTTAAAATGATTGATTTACTGTCACACAGATTCTGACACTTTCTACCTCTGACTTGTATTGACTGATTGTTACATTCATGCAGTGCTTGTCCAAACACAGTGTTTTTCGTGAGAGCAGTCCATAGCGCTCACCAATAGGACACAATGGCAGCTGCTGTGTTTCTGTACTCACCTCCAATTGACTTTGTAAACAGAATGGTGTTTTCAGGTTTGTATGTGGTGGATTATTGAACAAGTATTTGGATAGGAGACCACAGTTTCCTAGTTGACATCCTGGGACATTTCTGACCACCTAAACAGCTCATTGTTTCAACACAAGGCCAACCTTGTTGTATTATCATATGCCGTGGAAGCGTTGGCTTTAAATAGCAGATACACACAGTTGCCAGAGTGAAAGTTACTTGTTTCTTTCACAAGGCAGCCCTAAATTTCACAGTGGCCTTCCCAACCGTGTCTAGTCCAGACAACAAATGCTTTGACACTGAGATGTTCGCTGTTTCTCTTAAGGCAGTGGTGGCAAGCTGTGTGTAAAGAGAGGATTATTTCAGCTGAAATGGAGCCGGTTTATCTATTGTCTAGCTGATGTGCCTCCTGCCACTTCACTCTTCCAGTCCTTGATGAAGTCAGTGTCCGCTCCGGGTCGACATAATAGAACCCTGAAGAGCATTTTAAAGGCCTGACTGGCCTATGATCAAACACTGTTAACTCCAAATCACATCGGCAAAGAGGAAAAAATGAGTTTGATTCTCAGTCGAAATGTGCTTTTGAATGTTTGAGTGCACCGTTGTTTCAATCCCTAAAAAAATTCCACGAATGCACTTACTGCATTAGAAACATAGTATTCAGAGTGTAGGGAGGAAAAATGTGCTCCCTCTGGTGTTTGAATTTTCAACACTACGGCTGGTGTCGTAATTGCTTTTTGAGCTACAATGATTTCAAATGGGACTTTTGCTTAAACCACCCACCCTGATTATTATTATTTTTTTGTTGTTGTTTTTCCCAGAGCCGTATAATCCTTTAGTGTGATGTCATGCATTTCAGATTCCTAAAAATAGTATATCACTATTTATAGCAAATGAGGCGGCTACAGTTTGTCACATTATGGGGAAAAAAAATTGTTGTTTTGATTGTGTTTCAGATATTTTTGCCCATGAGCTGGCTGTTGGTGTTTGTTAATTAATATTTCATGTGTGACTGCTGTATATTAACTGTGAAATTGTTGCCTAGTTTTATCAGTGTGTACAGTGTTTGTGTCTGCATGCCTTTTCCCGTGCGTTTGAATTTGGCCTTGAAGCTTGTTATCTGCAGTGCTTTAGTGGCACTGAGCTCACTTCCTTCATCAGAGACCCAAACCCCTGCAGATAAGTTCCCCGGACCTGCCTCTCCTGGGGGAATTCACCGACAGGAAGTGGCACAATAGCCAGTCCATTAGCTCCTATTAGTCTGCACCTGCCTTCCACGGCAAGGGCCAAAATAAGCAACCAGCAGCATTTCCTGTCTGAGCTCATAGCACCAGAGCTTGGCGCACTGTGAAATCACTCGGGGAGCAATCGAGTCTTACACGAAACGGTAGCTCAGAGCCTGTGGGACAGACTATCAGGAGAAGTGATTATGTGTGTGTCTGTCAGAAGGAGAGAAAGGAAGAGCATGGGGTAAAAGAAGCTGATTTGCGAGGGTCTGCATGTGTGTGTGTTTAATGTGGGTGTGAGAGAGTTAGTGCTGTCTCAGCATGAGCAGGAAAGCAGTGGGAGCAGAACTGAGTCAATCGTGTTAGATTGTGCTGATGGACAGGAATGCTTTCAGACCACTGCTTCCATCTGAGGTGAGATAGACAGACAAGCTGCCCACAACTTCAGACCATCAACGTTGTGATTACACAATTATATTTTTAATAAAAGACTCTTTTTCCATCTATGCTCACAGATTCTGCCTGTTAAGAAGCACAATGCTCGTTCAAAGTGTACAGCCCATCTGATTGTTGAGTTAGCTGGATTTTGAATGCAACTACCAAAAATAATTGCCAAGTTCATGAAGCATCGTTTTGAAATGGCCATCACTAGATATTGTGGAATAAAGTCGCTATTTTGTTATTTTTGGCACACAAAAAGTATTCTCGTCGCTTTATAATATTAAGGTTGAACCACTGTAGTCACATGAACTGTTTTAAATATGGTTTTAGTAGAAAAAGGGAGTGTTGTTGATGGCGATGTAGGTCTCACTGAGTCATTGGATTTTATCAAAAATATCTTAATTTGTGTTCCGAAGATGAACGAAGGTCTTACAGGTGTGGAACGACAGGGTGAGTAATTAATAACATAATTTTAGTTTTTGGGTTAACTAACCCATTAATAAGTACTAATAAATAGCCAATTTTCTAGTAATATGCATACTAATAAGCAACTAGTTAAAAGACCCTAAAATAAAGTGTTACCATGTATTTATTCAATAAAGTATTATTATTATTATTATTATTATTATTATTATTATTAAGATACCAACCTTAAATGTGAAATCTCCTTTCTGGGAGTAAAATCTTTTTTTCTTTTCTTTTTTTTTTCTTTTTTTTCCCCCTCCAAATTCTGTGTTTTCCGTTTCAATTTTTTTTTTCTGGATTTTGTCTTAATGGTTTATTTGAATTTAAATAATAAAAAGTAATTCAATTCATTTTATTTATTTAATGTTTTATTTATTACAAGAAAACTTTTTTTATTTATTATTGTGCTCTATGAAGTTTTGTGTTTTAGTTGTTCAGGATTCTATGTTTTATGATTTAATACAAATTTATCACCAAAAACAGTGGTGATCAAATGAATGCATTAAACTTTAACAATTTAACTAATATAAGTAGAAGTGAAAGTGACATGTGAAGGCCAAGTATGGCAACCCATACTCATAATTTGTCCTCTGCATTTAACCCATCCAAGTTAGTGTACACACATTAGAGTAGTGAGTAGTGAACACACACTGTAAATCATGGACACACACACACACCTGGAGCTATTTTTCTGTGGCCCCTGGGGAGCAATTGGGGTAATTTCCCACCAATATTGAGAATCGAACCTGCAAACTTCTGACTCTCTAACCATTAGGCCACGACTGTAATCAAAATGTATCACAACTGTAATATATTATATATATATTATATATATATAATATTCATAACATTTCCAAACATCAATAATAGTATTTTAAAATAGTATTTCAAAAGGAACCTCAATAGTTGACTATTTTCAGTGAATTTTTGAATGGTGCATCTATTCCTCATAAGGGTGTAACTAATAAAACACTGCTTAAAGCATAATGGAAAATGACACTCACCCTTTCCCTGTCTCACCATTAATCATCCATTTTAGACTGCAATTGAAGAAATATGGATTCAGATTGAATACACATCTATCACACAGGGATATATTTTACTGCTTTCTCTCTTGTTGGATGTTTATTCAGGTGTGTTCTTTTTTTTTTTTTTTTTCCCACAGTGTCATTTTAAAAGGCATCTGTCAGCAACGAGTGTAATACGAGCTCTTGGAATATCACCCATCAACTTAAGAGTCTGTGAATTTTGAACAGAAATCAATATAAAATTTGTTGCCTTGCAGGCCAGTTGTCATTTATAGTGGCAGGTGCTGTTGATGTTATGGTTTAATAACCATGTATAATAGAAGAGATGTCAAACTTTGATGCCCATTCAAAAATGACTGTTGTACAAATGTTAGACTCCTGGATCAAGAAAACAAAAACAGCTTGGACAGACTGCGCATGCAAGATGTTCTGATTGTCTTTATTTTTCTGTGTGAACTTGAATAGAGTGAGCAAACGCTTCATTCGACTTCATCAATATTCAGTTTTTTTGAGAAATGTGCCATTCACATGTTGTGTGTGGTACTAGGACATGAGTTTGTGAGTCTGTAATGAGTTTGCTAGATATGTTAAACCAACCCTAAGCAGAAAATTGTGCACAGGGGGTGGCACAACTTACCCCACCCTCACTTCTGTGATTAGTACATGAGCCCATTGCCCATCATTATTACTATTTTTTGTTTTTATTTAAAATTACTTCATAGATATAAATCAGTTTGTGTGCCTCAGACTATTTAAAGCTCAGTTTTGCTGCCCTGATTTGGCCAGATGCAACCTGTCATCTTTTTAGATAAGGCAGTTTTTTATAGCACTGTTCACAATATAATTACTCTCAACGTTGCAGTGAAAAGCAAGTAGTGACAGATATTTTCTTCTGTATTGTGATGTACATCCAAGTATAACAGATATTTTAATAAGAATAATACAAAAAAAGTAGAGCAGAGACTTTATTCATCGGTTGTTGATTGTTGTTGATGTGGTGTTGCACTTAAAAGTGGAGGCAGATGAACCTGAGCTTGCATTGGCAGGGTTTAAATAGACTAAATGATTGGAGTCCTGCATGCATCACCATATAAAAGTCTGTTGTTTTCGCTGGAAGGTCCAGTTTTAACATTTTGATTAAACATTTTTATAAAAATCAAACATGCACGGATGAATTGTTCACAATAAGATCTATAACATGTGTTTAGAAAATGGATAGGTTGAAATTTAATTTCATGATGATTCTTCCAGCAGCTCTTCCAGAAATAGAGGCTTAATACCCCCAGTGAGTGAGACAGAGGTGTTTTAGGATATCATAGTCATCTTATGCATCCATTAGATTGCAGATTAATCAACAGATGACACCAATAGTCCTGAAGTGTAGTCTGAAGCTCTCTGACACATGATGTGCCACACTTAAATGGTCATTCTAAGTGGGGTCAAAGATACAGTCAGTTTAATCATGTCTAGCTTAGATGGATTATATGGGTTAATGTTGCATGGGTTAGCTGTACATCGATTTGTTTCAATCTTTTTTTTTTTCCCTCATCTTTCCCTCTTCCCTGTTTTATTAAATTGTAAACTGTCAACTGAACAATTCAACAGTATGTCTATCTCTCTGACTCTGTCTTAAATATCATTCAGATACTAATTTAGTTTGCATTTGTGTTTTGTATTTTTATTTTCAAATATGTCCTTATTTTCAAATATGTCCTTTTTATTTTAGTTATCTTAGTACATCAAATTAAACTAAATTAAATTTAGAAATGTTAACTGATATAAAATAAGTTTCTTTTCTATGATGGGTAAGTTTAGGGTAACAGTATAAAAATCATTGTCTTTGAAATCTCCCCATAAAGCATTACAACCCAACGTGTGTGTGTGTGTGTGTGTGTGTGTGTGTGTGTGTGTGTGTGTGTGTGTGTGTGTGTGTGTGTGCGTGTGTTGCTCTGGCTCTACACTGATCATCAATCACAGCTGGAAAACTCTTTTTCTGTTGTCCCTCCTGACGTTTGACCTTTGTGCATTTTTTCCCCTCCTGTTTTCTGCTGTTTTTCCCTCAAAAATATGTTCTGACTGACATTTCCATAAATGGCTTCATAGATGACCTGACAAGTGTTGATTCTTCGTATAAAACAAGAATAAATAAATCTTATTATCTCACATTACAACACAATGATCGCAGAGAAAAAAAATAATAATAAAAAAAAAAAAAAAAACATCTGGGGAGTTCTTTATCATTTCTCCCAAGAGACTGAGAGGACATTTTTAACATCCTGGTGCAGAGAATAACAGAGAGAGAAAGAGATAATGTACAAATAAAAAAGAAAGTGTACTGCTCTTATCTAAAGCAGTACAAAACACATACAGTGAGCATCATTCACTCTGAGGATCTAACAAAATGACATTGTTGTAGAAACGTGACACTGGGATCTGGGCAGAGCACTGTGTGTTTAATAATGTATTTTAATTGAGAACTGTCTTTGCAAATTCCTAATGCCAATCCGATTCGTCTCTCAGATTATCCCTCTGGTCCCCCCTAGATACTTTAACAGCTGTCCTGGTTACACTTCCTCAACCTGTAGTCGCTGTTTGTCTAAAATGTCCTGGACCTCCTTCCTAGAGGGGCTGATTGGCATCCACAGGAGGGCTGACCGTACCCCACCGACCCAGGCTCAATTTCTCCTGGGAGAACATGTCTAGAGTGCCAGGCCATCGAAATCTGACTCTCTTTCCTGCTAGCATGTCCTTCAGTGGGCTAAAGGCAGTGGGGTAATGTTGGCGAGGTTACGCTTAAGTCTCTCAATGAGGGTTATGGATCAGTGCGGTTCACTGCGCTGACTGGTATGCATGCTCAGTGCGTTCATACCCTTTAACCTATCAGCATATGGCCTGAGTCTGAGCTTATAATGCCATATGCTTTCTCTCACTGTCCAAACTTCCCCGAATGGACTATGCAAATCATTTGTGTGTGGGTGTGTGTGCGCGCATTTTTGTGACATATCAGGACACAATTTGTATAATGACATGGGTATGACATAGGTATTACAAGGAGAGGGTGACTTATGATGACATTACCCCATGTCCCCATTTTTCAAAAGGCTTATAAATCATACAGAATGAGTTTTTTTGAGAAAGTAAAAATGTGCAGTTTTCTGTGATGGGTAGGTTTAGATGTAGGGGGATAGAAAATACGGTTTGTACAATATAAAAACCATTATACCTATGAAATGTCCCCACAATTCACAAAAACAAACGTGTGTGTGTGTGTGTGTGTGTGTGTAAATGTATACTGTTATCATTTTCACTTGGTTTGTGTCAAGGCTCTCAACAGAGATTTTATGAGGTTGCTAACTACAACAAATACGTGGAAAGTGTACACAGTAAACAATGAAAATAGTGAAAGGAAGAGTGGAATGTGTTGATGAGAAGAAATTTACTCTGAATGTCATGATGATACGCTTTGGACACTGTATCAAAAAAAAAAATTTTTTTAATTTGACTTAAAGGTGCAATATGTAATATTTTTGCAGTAAAATATCCAAAAACCACTAGGCCATATAGTGTTATATATTTTGTTCACTTGAGTACTTACAATATCCCAAATGTTTCCAACTATTTGTAAATCATGAGAAAATTGCAATTTTATCCAAGGCTCCGGGACATGTGAGGAGTCGCCCGTCAATTGCGTCATACCCACTTTACCCTCGGTTTCCGGTTTTATTGTGTAGAAACCATGGACACACCAAAATCGATGCACTTACTGCAGTGTGTAACAGTGTCTCACAGCAGCCACCGAGCAAACGCACAGAGTAACGTTATAACATTTTCAATACACTTAAATAATAAACAGAGCTGCATTACCTCATACTCATGACCGGAAAGGCGGAAGCGGCGCAGGTGACTGTGTCATAATAAAAGTTCCGCTGCTCGTGAGGCGTGTGTTGCGCTATCGCTCCAGCTGCTTCACACTACAGTAACGTTAATAATCTCATCCATGAACATGAGTTCTTCCAGACTCCAATCCCTATTCTTTTGCACCGTCCGTTGAGATGGAGACCACATGTCCCAAGATTCCACTCTAAAACTTGGCGTCATCAGACTACGCCTTTGTTTTGAATAGGCTTCTACGACCTCTAGCGGACAAAATTATTACATATTGTACTTTTTTTTAATGTTTTTAAAAGAAGAGTCCTATGCTCACCAAGGCTGTATTTATTTGATTAAAAATACAAAAAGAAAACTAATATTATGAAATATTATTACAATTTATAATAACTGTTTTCTATTTAAAGGTACAATTTGTAAATTTTTTGCAGTAAAATATCCAAAAACCACTAGGCTAGTGTTATATATTTTGTCCAGCTGATTACTAACAATATCTCTAATGTTTTCAACTACTTGTAAATCATGAGAAAATTCCCATTCTAAATAGTGACACGGGGCAGTGCAGTCGCCTGTCAATGACGCAGTTACCTTTGTTACCGCCTTTACTGACTAAGAAACCACATGACAACAGTGCCGTGGACAAATGCAGAAGTAGAGTCTAGCGTCCAGCAAACCACTAGCTTGCTTCAAGCAGTTCCTTATTTACTTCTTGCACGTTTTATGGTGGATTGTGTTAATTATTTATGGAACATAATTACTGTTTACCATCTGCCGCTGGTTCTGTCGACAAGGACAGCTCCCGTAAACTCATGACCAGAAAAGCGGAAGCGGCGCCGGCGACTGTGTCATAATAAAAGTCCCGGTGCTCGTGAGGCGTGTGTTGATCGATCGCTCCAGCTCCTCGTTCAGCTCCCGCAACACTCAGTCCTGCTCTGCTTCATACTACAGTAACATTAATAATCGCATCCACGAACATGAGTTCTTCCAGACTCCAATCCCTATTCTTTTGCACCGTCCGTTGAGATGGAGACTACATGTCCCAAGTTTCCACTCTAAAACTTTACGTCATCAAACTAGGCCTTTGTTTTGAATAGGCTTCTAGCGACCTCTAGCGGAAAAAAATATCACAAATTGTACCTTTAAATATATTTTAAAATGTAATTTATTCCTGTGGCAAAGCATCGTTACTCCAGTCTTCAGTGTCACATGATCCTTCAGAAATCATTCTAATATGCTGATTTGCTCCTTAAGAAACATTTATATTATTATAATCGTTTTTTTTTTCTTTGATGAATAGAAAGTTCAAAAGAACAGCATTTATCTGAAATAGAAAGCTTTTGTAACATATAGTTTTTGTTTGTTTGTTTTGGGGGGGTAATACTTTTGTTCAGCAAGGATGCATTAAAAAAATACTTTTGTATTGTTACAAATGATTCTATTTCAAATAAATGCTGTTCTTTTGAACTTTCTGTTAATCAAAGAATATTGGAAAAAAAAAAAATCATTCAACATTGATAGTAATAATAAATGTTTCTTGAACAGCAAATCATCATATTAGAATGATTTCTGAAGGACCATGTGACACCAAAGACAGGAGTGAAGATGCAGAAAATTTTAATATACAGCTATGGAAAAAATTAAGAGACCACTTAACATTGATTTCTGAACTTGGAGTGGTCTCTTAATTTTTTCCATAGCTGTATATTCAAATAGAAAACAATTATTTTAAATTATATTTCACAATATTACTATTTTTTGTTTTATTTTTTTATTTGTTTTAATCAAATAAATGCAGCCGTGGTGAGCATAAGAAACTTCTTTTAAAAACATTGAAAATCTTACTGATCCCAAACTTTTGCACAGCAATACAATATTAAAAAGAGCAGTATTAAAGTGTTGGAGTGGTGCATACAGCAGTATTAATGTCAACTTTAATTTCATGCTTAATCTTGAGGTCATATTAAAAAGACACATGCTGTTTTTTCATCTGCCCTTGTCATTTATACAAAGGAACAAAATGACAGTGTGAGAAAGAAAGGATGATAGGAGGAGAGCGGTACACAGAAGGGTGCACATGTCTAACGCAAGTAATGAGTAGAGAGAGGGAGTGAAAGGTAAAGGTCAGCAGTCTCTCTTGATAGTCTAAGACGGTGGGACTTAGCTAAATCTTCCTCCGCTTCATTTAAAAGTCATTCTTTTGTAAAGTTGTTGGCCAAGCAAGGAGGAAACTAAGTAGCCAGAAGATTTAGATGTCTGGAGAAAAAAAAGAAAAGAAAAGAAAAAAAAAAAAAAAGTGCAATATAAATTAAACTGAAAATACAGTCTTTTGTGGGCCATTAGATCTATTTCATGTTAAGAGAGCTTTAATTTTTTGGTTGCTAGAATCATAGGTTGACCTAATCACCTAAGTGTGTGTGTGTGTCTGTTCATGCATAAAAATGATTATCCTATGCAAACCTCCATTGAGAAAGGTTTCCGTACACCAGCTTTAGTCAGGGTCCATACAGATTTATACCCAGAGTCCAATGTGATTGTTTGGCCTTCAAACTGACAGAACGTAATAACATACATCAGTTGGCGTTATTGTCACACCCAATAAGAACACAGCACCACCATCACACACATTTCAGCACTGTATTCCTGCTGTACTTCTCAACAGGGGCACGTCTGATGACAAAATTGTCCTGAGAAAGAACAGAAATCATTTGACAGAAAGACGGAAAAAGTGCTTTTAAAGCTAGAGCACTTTGTGTATGTGTTTGAGAAAGGATACAGATGAAGAGAAAAACTCTGCTGGTAATCCATCTCTGACCTGGCCTTCACATCCAAAGGTTATTGGGTCTCTATCAAATCCTGTCATGTATTTTGCCATCCCACAATGCTCAGAGACGGCGCCGCTACCAATTGAAACAGTGTTTCTTTGTGTGTTTCCACATGAGATTAAAGACAGGGACATTATAAATGGGATTTGAGGTGTGTGTGTGTGTGTGTGTGTGTGTGTGTGTGTGTGTGTGTGTGTGTGTGTGTGTGTGTGTGTGTGTGTGTGTGTGTGTGTGTGTGTGTGTGTGTGTGTGTGTGTGTGTGTGTGTGTGTGTGTGTGTGTGTGTGTGAGTAAGAGAGCAGAAGATATTGCACTTCAGTTACAGTATGTGAGGTTGGGCGCTAAAGTTTTCCTGTGTGGCATTTAACTCATACAACAGACAAAAATACAGATCAATTTAGTATTATGGCATCTCACACTGTGGTTTGGAACATGTATGCTCTGACTCATGAACCATGGGAGAAATGTTGCTTTGGAAAGAAGTAGTTTCTTGGTTTAAGGAGATTATGTCTGAGGATATTAATAATTTAGCCTCCTTTTTCACTCCTATTCAAGTCCGGTCATTTGCTCTTGAGGGTCTTATTTGAGGTTATATGGATTATTATAACGTCCTCTGTTGACTCATAAACATCCAGATCTGTATAACACATGCATGCTCAAAAAGATTTAATTTTACATGTTTTTTTTTTCTTTCAGTATTTTAAAGGGGTGCTTGGTTATTTCACTTTAACTTTAGTTAGTATGTAATGTTGCTGTATGAGCATAAACAATGTCTGCAAAGTTACGACGGTCAAAGTTCAATGCAAAGGGAAATAATTTTTTTTAAAGAATTGTCAGTTTAAGGACTACAACAAACGGCTGGTAGGGACTACAACAAGCTTCTATCCAGGTTAGTGACATCACTAACCCTAAAATTTACATAAACCCTGACCCCGAGAACATTCAACAAAGGTGGTGAGGCCATGTTGGGCTGCTTTAGAGAAGAGGAAGAGTTATTGTAGTAGAGTGTTGTAACGTAGGACGCTAACGTAGCGTCCGTGACGTCACCCATAGAGTTCTTAACAGCAGTTTTGAAGCAAAAATGAGGCCGCGGCCATCTTAGCTACACGTCACCGCACGTCACTCCCGGATAACTGAAAATGGGCAAAGAGGCGGGGAGGTGGTTTGAGCTGATATGACTCGTTGCTGAAACCACGCCCGCCTAGCTCGACGTGACCATGTTAGCAGCAAAGGATTAAATATTAATGAAGATAAGTTTTATCATCAGAACGTTCTAAAGGTTTACTGTCAATCTACGGTGTTTCTTTAAGATATAGATGCTCCAACAGCAGTAGTGTTGGGTGTGCAAATAACAACATGGAAAATCAAATGGGTCTTCATACCTTTATAATGAAATAGAGAACGCGAGATGAATCCAATCTGTGGCACTTGGGTAAAATATGAGTGTCCATTGCAAAACAAAAAAACATGTCACATTTCTTAATGATCTGCTCTCTGTCATCGTTCTTCAAGAAAGGATGCAATCTGAGCAGCCTTTATGTTGTAAAACTGTATACGATCGTATCTAACAAACAAATGAGCCTGTGTCCAAAGTATATTTTTTTCAAAATAGTGCAGCAGTTTTAGTTATAATATCCAAGCAGTGCTGTTGGATTTTGATATCCTCCCGCCATTGTCACTGTAGTAAATCTCACAATCAAAACTTTCAGCCAATGCCACGATCCAACAACGTGTGATCTGTGTCTCTTCCCCATGCATGCACACAGACACACATCAGTCTCGAATATTATACAGCAAGCCATATTTTAAAATTGTATAAAATAATCGAGAAAAAAAGCACAAAAACGGCTGAGATGCCAAATTCAGCGGCAGCTGAGGTAACATGACGCCTCACAGACAGCAGCGCAATCTACCTGTCACTCAAGTGGCCACGCCCTTAATTATGCAGAACTTTAAGGCTTAATATAATTTAAACGGATAAGTTATAAAAAAATTCACCCCCCTCAGAGTTGTCATGAAGGGCAAAAATAGCAGTATAGACCAAAACCACAATTTGAACCAACTTGTAAACATGTTTTTTTATGCTATAAACTTGGCAAATTTAACATGGGACTCTATGAGATTCTGCTCTCTTTTGGAGCCTGTCCCTAGCGGCCAGTCAATGAATCGCAGTTTAAGTTACTTCCGTATTGGCTTCACGAGAGAAAGGGGAAGGTTGCCGCTTGGTTTTTGCTTACATCCAAATGGGGCAAATTTGACAAGCTAGAGAAAATGAGGGGGTATTTTGAGCTGAAACTTTTCAGACCCATTCTGGGGACATTAGAGACTTATATTACATCTTGTAAAAGGGCCATAATAAGTCCCCTTTAACAACAGATTTAAAGGCATAGTTCACACAAAAATGTATTGTTTTTCATTATTTACTCACCCTCATGTTGTTCCAGTCTTGGGGTGAGTGTCACATACAATGACGTAACACATTGCTTAACCAGTACAATGCGTCATTGTAGAAACTAAATAGCTAGTCAAGACGGTTCTCCAAAACCAGCTGCACCTCTGTCGTTTGAACCATATAAGTTCAACAATATAGGATTGTCGTTAATTACGTCTCTGGTGGAGTAATAACCTCTGTTAATTAATTGACTCAAGATTGCAATTAATGTATTTAACATTGTTATAGTTAATTTACATAAACAACAGTAAGCTATTCATTTTTAATCATGTTAACGAAGTATTTGGCATACAATTTACATTCAGTAAGTTTGTGCACTTATGCACATGCACTCAAACAGTGCCGGTTGTTGATACACTAATATATACATATATATATATATATATATATATATATATATATATATATATATATATATATATGAGCAATATCACACGAGTAGCCGTATCGCACGGCTACGAGTGTGATATTGCGTTTATACAACAGTTCGATGGCACGAGTGTGTAAATAAATAAGAACAACAACTGAGTGTCTTTAAAACCCTCTTTTGTGCAGCACTACTTCCTTCCACCACGGATTCAAATCTCAATTTGACAGTTGGACCAGGCCTCCGTTGCTAACTCTAAAACGTCACTTTAGAACTAGTAACGAAGGAACGTTGAGTCGCTTCATTGAAACACATTGAATTTTCTACAGTATTAGAGAGAGAGAGGGAGAGAGAGAGAGAGTAGGCTATTACCTGTGTCTGGTAACGTTATATTGCATTACATTCATTCTTCAAGTCGATGTCCATAATATTATATCCTTTATACAAGTCCGTTTGAATGTCCGCTGAGGAAAGCGATCTTCTTTTACAGCTTTGGGAATTTTCCATAGCACCACAGCGCTAAAACAACTTCCTTTTTGCAAAAGTTCCTTTCAATTTAAAAGTCTCTTGTGACTCCCTGACTAATTCTCCTGTAAAGTGTTGCCGCATCTAATGGCGTATTAATGTGATGTTCACTCAATCCATATTACTTAATGGACATATTTATATAAAATAATATTAATTGACAAATAAGCACAATTGTACAGTTCAGTCAAACATAAAGCACTAGTTATTAAAAAAAAATAAAAATAGGTCACCATTTACGCTTGTATGTGGGTTTTACAAATATTTAACGAATTAAAAGGATTTTAAAGAGCTTGTGACAAAACCTCCTAACTCCATTGGATCCTCAAACTGTCAATCAAACCTCATTAATCTGCCTCACCTCCTGAATGAAGTGCGCACGCAGTTTGGACATCTCCTCTGTGCAATGCAAAGGTAAATAAAGATCTGATGTTTGAAAAAAAAAAAGTAAAGCGTTTTCTTCACTCAAAAAAACATATGTGTATAAAGTTTAATGTTTTACGTATTTAAAGAGCGGAGAAGAGTCTCATATGTCCCGTCTAGTTGTAGCCAATATGCTATATAAGGATGTAAAGTAACGTTTATTATTATCAAATTTAATATAGCACAATTCGACTTGCTCTGTAACAAATAATAGATTAATAAGACCAAAGATTGCCCGTTCTATGTACTCAAATTGAATTATGTCTTGTGTTTAACCACTATAAGAGCCAGCAGCAAATCCCAGAGGCATGGCCGAGATGAAGCTGTTCTCGGCGGTTAGAGAAGCACTGAACGGCCGCTGACGCACTCGAGCTCGCATCTCCGAAAATGTCAAAACAAATTGTAAAATAGGCGCTGTTATTAAATATGAGTCACATATTTCAGGTCTAAACAACTACATTCTCGCCTAAAAAACTGTTAAAACTACAGTTCGTGGTACAAGAAGTAGTATTTGTAAAAATTACGGTTGATTTGATCGGCCGCCATGACGGTCACTTCAAGCGGAGTGATACAAACGGTGAAAAGGCAGTAGGAGTGCTGTTATCACTGAAATATCGCATGGCTATCAGCCAATCAGATTCGAGAACCAGACAGAACTGTTGTATAAATATATATATATATATAATATATATATATATATTTAAACTATGCTTCTAGCCACAGCTCAAGAGCTGTAGTTCAGACCATGTAAGTTTGCAACACTGTTTGTGAACGTTTGTTGGAACTATTTTTTCAGGAAACGCCAAATCGTTCAACTATGTTGGTGATGACGGAACTTGCAATCATAGTTGGCTAACAATGCTTTTGGGAAACACACCCTTCTGTAACTTCTTTTCTTCTGTGGAGCACAATAAAAGATATTTTGAAAAATTTATCAGTGTTTTCTCTCCATACAGTGAAAGTCAATCCAGTGTTGTTTTAGATTTTCCCGGTATGGATATAAACAGTTCCATCATGACAACTCTTGGGATAGATTGCAAAACATTTTATTAATGTAATGTTTATAGGTTTGGTCTTGGCGGACTAGATCTGCTATGCTGCTGCTGCAGAACAAATACGACTTGCTTCTGCTAAATGCTCAGAACATAAAATGAATGGAAACATGCTGCTGCTAGTAGCAGATCTAGGCAGGTGGTGCTGGGGAGGGGGAGGGCTAGCATAAGAATTGGCATAGTAAGCAAAGATAGTGCTTTTAATTTGATGCGCCATGGTTTTAAATGTAGTAATACAGGTTTTAAAATAGAAATAGTAGAATGTACTGTAGAATACGTAACATGGATTGGCTTAGATCAAACAATGTTAAACGTACCAATCAAAATGCTAAACTAGTTATTTGAAACATTCCTCAATATATTTTTGTTTGCGTTCCACAGAAGAAAGAAAATAATACAAATAAAAGAACAAATGCACTTTTTTTTTTTCAGTTTATGATTAAAAAAGTTTGTCCAGCTCTTAGTTTGCCAAAACCATAGTATAGTGATAATACCATGGTACTTTTACATACAAGTACTTTTGTATGTACTTATACACTACCATTATTTAATTAATACTTTCATTTAGCAAAGATGCATTAAAATGACATCAAATTACAGTAAAGACATTTATAATGTTACAAAATATTTATTTTTAAATAAATATTGTTCTT
This sequence comes from Chanodichthys erythropterus, assembly GCF_024489055.1. Lineage (NCBI taxonomy): Eukaryota > Metazoa > Chordata > Actinopteri > Cypriniformes > Xenocyprididae > Chanodichthys > Chanodichthys erythropterus. Next base: position 27,926,398 of record NC_090234.1, read on the forward strand.
TTGAACTTTCCATTTGTTAAAGAATCCTGAAAATGTGTATTACTGTTTTCACACAAAAATATTAAGCAGCACAACTGTTTTCAGCATTGATAATAATGATAAATGCTTCTTGAGCACCAAATCAGCATATTAGAATGATTTTTTTTAATTATTATCATGTGACACTGAACAGTAGTCGCTGCTTTGCTATCACAGGAATCAAGTTTCCAAAAAATGTACCATGGCACAGTGTCTAAAATAAGTCATTATAATGCACTTTTTTCTTTTCTTTTTTTTTTTTTTTTCATTAGTTTTGTTTTCATTTTTGTTCCACATTAGAATACAGAGAATTATGTTTATAAATTATAAAAAAAATAATGTGCTGAAAGCAGGTTATAGGACGTTAAAAGTCTTTTGGCTGCATCTGTTCTTGTAAGAGCAGCTCTGTGTGCCGCATTAAAGAGAGGCAGAGTCACAGAAGGAGCCGTTGTCTTGACAGCCTGTCACCGTGGCGACCAAGCACATTCCAGGTTTGTTTCCTTTGATTCGGTATTCAGGGAAATGTGCATTAGTCAGAAGCTTGCAAAGCAGGAGACTGCTGGTTTTATTTATGTCCATCATCATTCTCTCCGAAACCAAGATGGATTAGTATGCTAGTGTCCTGAAACATAGCCCATGACAAACCTCAAAGAACCAGGGAAAGCTTTTAATGGCTGCAGGTGTACAATATAAGTTTAATGAATACTCTGGAAGCACACATAAATCCTTATGCACACATTTGCAAAGTGACAAGCATTGATTTCTCTGTAGGCTCATGGCTTATGGACTCTTATACTCTCAAAAATGCTCTAACAAAATGAAGCTTTTTTTTTCAGTTGTGTTGATGTGCAGGTGTTTATTCTTATTTATGACTATCACTAATGAAAATGTACCATAAATATTATTAAATATATATATATATATATATATATATATATATATATATATATATATATATATATATATATATATATATATATATATATATATATATAAATTAAAGTGTTACCACTTTTTTATTTATTTATTTATTTTATGTTATGTAGTGTCATGTTTTTGGTACCATATCATTTCATAGTATATGAATGAAATGTTTATTTAGTGCCATGGTATTACCATCTGATATCATCACTGTACTATAGTATGTGTCCAAATGTTATCATTTACCTTTACAGTGTCTTTTACACTACTTCTTGTTAGGGATTTGTTTTGAGTTTCAGATTTTTTAGTTTTTGTATTTAAAGTAAATGGCAGAAATGTAATCAGTTTATTTTTCAGTGGATTTATTTATTTATTTATTTATTTATTTATTTCATTTGGCTTAATTTATGATTGTTTAAACTTAAATATAAATCATTAAATATTTGTCAGTGTAGTGGGAAATTTTCTGTAAATACAATATGCAATTATGTATCTGGAGAGTTTTTTGTCAAGAAAATATTTATCAAGACAATGGTTTTGTTTTGTTTTGTTGTTTTTTAGAATATTAAGGGTAAAATATTGATGCATGTTTCTACCATGAAAAAAAAAAAATAGACAATTGTGACTTTTTATCTCACAGTTCTGACTTTTTGTCATGCAATTGTTAGAAAAAAAAGTTGCAATTACCTTTATTTTTTGTTCAGTGGCGGAAACAAGCATCCAAATAAAAAAAAGTTGCAATCATTGAAAATGTTAATTTTTTCATTTTTCTTATCTTTTATTTGAGAGTTGAGAGGTTATAGGAGGATGTTAAGGGATTGAGCATGGGACGAGACAGGAACAAGTGTGTCCACTTCATATGGATGTTTCAAACAATGGTGAGCAATGACATCACTTCATGGAGGGTCTTTCTATAAGAAAGTTAGCGACATATAGGCATAGAGGGAAAATCATTGGGCCATTTCACCCAGTAAGCAGTGTCGTGTATATATATATATGTGTGCACGTAATCTACCAAGGTATGGGAAGATATTTTAAACTAGGTAAATGAACTCTGAGGGAAAAATGCCTTGGCAACTATTTAAGGTCAGCTGCACTTTTTATGCAGGAAACCTTCCACCACTGAGATCATCTTTAGACTAATAACAATTTAAACCCATCGGAAACTTTTCAAACCAATGAAATAGTCTTTTATTCTTTTCTTTCATGCAAACTTCATGTCACAGGTGAGCTACAGCTATTCTGAACACACAGGCTGCAGTATTTGGAAGAAAATCGCTGCCAGCGAGCCACCATCTCCCCAGGTTTCCACTGTAGCTTCTTATTTTCCGGCTGAAAAATGGAGAGGCTCTTTCTGTGGCAGCGCAGAGGGAACACTTAGGGCCCAAATGGGTCCTCGCTAAATCGACTCCATGTATCTGTCCCCTGCTGTGGCTCTCTTTCTCTCTCATTCACTCACATATTCATATCTTAACACCGGGAGCGCAGAACAGAGCTTTTGGGGAGGAGTTAGGGGAAGATTTAAAAAATGATACAAACGGCTATAATTTCAAGTCTCTCTTAATGTTTTATTAATTCGTTCAGATAAAAGAAAATGAATTGAGGCGCTGTAATGACACCTAAAGTCCATACATTATGAAAATGGTTAGAGACATTGTACACGTGTTATGAAGGAATATGAAAGAATCCAGGGGAGGGCAGGAGAGCAAAAACCTTTTAATGTGGGACTGAATGGGAAGTTGACTTTCTTTCTTTCTTTCTCTTTCTTTCTTTCTCTCTTTCTTTCTTTCTTTCTTTCTTTCTTTCTTTCTTTCTTTCTTTCTTTCTTTCTTTCTTTCTTTCTTTCTTTCTTTCTTTCTTTCTTTCTTTCTTTCTTTCTTTCTTTCTTACACACACACTCACACACAAAAGGTTTTGGCTCTTTGTATCTGGATGATTCAGTAGTAATTCTGGCTTCAGCTCTGAGAATCGGACACGTTCCCAGGAATGCCACTCAGGAGGGTGTGAATAAATGAGTCTCTCTTTTTTGGCTACGTACTCATTGAAAAGCTTTGTGACAACCTCATTTATTTTCAGGAGTGAATCCCCTAAGTTATAATTCCACATAAAGGAGTTACTGCTACTGTACCACTTCAAATGCTGGCATAGTGTAACTCTTCTTTGTAAACAACGAAACATGGATTCTAACAGTTTACTGTTTACTTTACCTGTTTACTGTTTTTTTTTAAAAATCTATTTAATGTTACAAAATGACTAAAACCACTAGTAAAATTGCTTTCATTTTTCTAGTAATTAAAAAAAAAAAATCTTTAGAAAAAATTTAGAAATTTAATAAAGCATTTTTTCCATTAAAAATTATATTATAAGCATAACAGTTGGAGTAAAAAGTGAACTGGTGTGAACTGAAAAAAATTACATGAATTTTAGAATATCATATTTTCCCGTATGTTCACCTTTTGCGTTAATGACAGTGGTGAGTCAGTTGACCAAATGTTTTTGTTTGTTTGTTTGTTTGTTTTTTATAAATATGTAAGGTTTGTTATAAGTGACTCATTCAACTATGATCTCGTGAGACTAATATGTGACGAGATTTCTCGTCGAGGCGAAAAGTAGTCTCGTGATGTTGCCATGACAGAGTGTTAGGATGATTAGGAAAGAATATGCCACCGCTTCATTTACATTACGCCTCCACTGTCCTTTTGCTTTGTATTTAAATAAAAAACATTTAATTCAGTAGGAAAACGGTTGCCGCTGCTCCACAATCACAGAGTACGCACGATCGCGGAAGTAAAAGTAAACGTGAGCGCGTATTCAAACGCGATTTCAATACCTCACATTTTGAAAGCGGCTCCCTGATGAATGCAAATATCTCTCAGTATGAAAGCTATTTTAGACTGGACAGTGTAGTTGTAACCATCTCTAGCTCTGTATCAAAGAAAAATTTGGTCTTATTTGCACTTTGAATATTTAGAGAGTGTGATTATGGTTGCACTTAATGTAAAGTGTTACCATAAAAATGAATAACAGTTTTCTCTTTATCTTATTAAGCACAAACAATAAGGTTTCATTTGTTAACATTAGTTAATGCACTGTGAACTATCTTGAACTAACAATGAATGACTATTTTTATTAACTAACATAAAGATTAATAAATACATAGCAAATATATTGCTCATTATTAGTTTATATTGATTAATACATTAATGTTAATAAATGAGACCTTATTGTAAAGTGCTACCATTTTTATTTATACTGTTTTATTTCTATGATCAGTTTGTGGAAAGGAGTTCAGTTAGGAGGTCAAAAGATGTAGAAGCTCATAAATCATGTACAGTAAGATCTGAAGAGATTGAAGAGAGAGAAGCCAATTTGCAGCAAAACATTTTACAGTATTGTTGTCTTTTACTGCAAATGATAATTCATACTCAGAAAGTAGAACTGAAATGACATTAATTACAAGATGATTAGTTAAAAAATTTCAAATACACCTGCAGAATATTTTTTTCTAGTCATGTATTTCGCCATTGAGGATTTCTTAAAAATAGTGTGTAAAATTTTTGTCTCGTCTCGTGAGCTACCTGTCTCGTCACAGCCCTATTACTTACTGTAACTACGTTAGTTAACATGATCTAATAATGAACAATACTTCTACAGCATTTATTTATCTTTGTTAATATTAATTTTAATTTTTAATATTAATTTGTTAACATTGGTTTTGTGTTTTCCCCACAATTGACATCAAAGCAGATTTATTATTTTCTATAGAATTTCCTCCATTTTTGTTTTTCAGCAAATTTTCATTCACGAATGAACCAAATGATGAACTGATGAATATCTGCTGAACTACTGAACGAGACTTGTTCGGGGTGAATGAGAATGATTTGTTCAAAAATACTGATTTGTTCACAAGTTGAACACCATTGTCATTCTTCTAAATAACTAGGATTAAGTGAGAGCAGTGATTAGCATACTGTATTTAGTTGTATTTAGTCTTCTCAGGCAAGAGAGTAATCCGACTCATCTAATGAGGAAAAAATGGTGATGTAATGCCTTTGCGAATTCTGTCCCTTTACTCCATATCGTCTGCGGGGCCTCCAGCCCATGAAGCTTAGGGGCAGAGCTCTCTCACAAACCATAAGCAGCATCAGCACAAGCGCTGTTTCACGCTGGCTTGAAAGAACACAAACAGTGGTGATATTTTCTGTTCTGCTTCCACTTCTCTGAGCGCACGGCAGCCGTTAACGAAGGCTTGAAGTGTGTGGTCAGACATTTAGAGGATACGATTGACCTTGTGCTGTGTGAGTGTGTTTTGTCTGGGAGCACATCTGTTCTCATTAGCTGTACATTGAAAGGCTATCTCAGAATGATAAATGAATACAAATTGATCAGAAAAAAGAAAAAAAAAATCTTTATGTAGTCCTACACTGGTGGAATGTATTAAAATATCTTTAAGCATACTTTAATAATGTAAACAGATAACCGTTGAATCAAAGGCAATTATGATAAATTAATGAGAGTGTATATGAGATGTAATTTGTTTATGAATTAAAGGAAGAGTTCACACACACAAAAAAGAAAATTTTGTCATTTATTCATCTCATCTCACTGTATAATGCTTATATGTAAAGGTCATCTATTGCTTCAGTGAGAAATAAGGCAAACAAGAGGTGTACTTTTTAGTTTCCTCTTATCTACAACACCTAAAGTCTATGTTGTTTAATTCACTGAGACCTTGTAGCAATCCATGTGTAAATTTTCCAATAGCAAATGTCCAAAATCAAACTGTGATAAACACAGTCGTCTCAATTATAATCAGCACCGTCTAACCAAAGCAATTATTTTGGGAGCTGTAAATCAGTTGGAATCAGTCGGATTAATAAAAGTTTAATTAATATTAATGAACTGCAGTACTGTCAACAGGGGACCACAAATTAAAATGAAGTTGAAAAACATAGCTCACATTGATTTACCATCCATTTGCATGCTGGTGAGATGGGGACCTTTTTATATACAGTACCTTTTCAATATTCTATTACAGTGTTTCTCATCTGTGGGTCGTGGCCCAAAAGTGGGTTGCTAGACTGTTTTGAAGGGGTCGTGGAGTGTCAAAGAAACGAGAAAAAATTATTTCTAAATGCTTTTTTTTTTTTGTTTTTTGTTTTTTTGTTTTTTTGTTATTTCCTAATGCAAGACTTGTTTTGAAAGATGTGTGTGAAAGCTGTTGACTCTTCTGCAAAGACTTTGCTCTTGTCAAGCAGAACGTGTTGTCCTGACTCAGTATCTGCTGTCGGATGAGATGATCAGGCTATACTGTATGTCAGTGTCATTATTTTAACTTTATTTTCATATCTTGTTAGGGTCGGTTCACACAAATGTGAGAGCGTACAGTGTCGTAGTTCAATTGTCAATTACCAAAATTACCAAAAAGTACCAATAAATTACATAAGTGGTACATCATATGTTAGTTGTCCATATGTTTTATTAACAGTCTATGTTTCTCTAGCCTTAACCCAAAATACCACCATTCTATATTTTTGATGACTGGGGTAGCTCATACCAATTTACTAACTAGTTTATGACTACCATTTAAAAACATTACCTTATAATACTGTTTATTCATTCAGTGTTAGTGAAATTCTTAACATTTTTGTGTTAAGTAAAGTGGGACAGTACTCATGTGTGTGTTAACCATTTTTGAGAAATGGTTGGTTCAAATTCCTAAAAAAATTGGTTGCGGCTTAATGACCATAGAAAAATGTGGGTCCCAGTTGAGAACCACTGTTCTATTATTATACACTGTCAGAAAAAAAAGGTACAGTGCTGTCACTGGGGCGGTACCCTAAGGTACAAAGGTAAAAAGGTACTAATATGTACCTTTAAGGTACAACTATGCACCATTTAGGGGTAAGTATGGTACAAAGATGTATCTTTTTACCTTTGTACCTTACCCAGCCAGCAATGACATGTGGGGCCCAGATGAGGGCTTCATGGGCGGCAAATGTGGGCCCCATTATGGGCTTGCACCCGGGATCCACATTGGGGCAAGCCGTGGAAGCCCAGACGTACTAAAAGTGGGACCTGTAAGGGTACTGCATGGGTCTTAATTGGGCAATTCATGTCAGACCCATCTGGTCCCCACGTGTCATTGCTGGCTGGGTAGGGTACTGCCCCATATATATATATATATATATATATATATATATATATATATATATATATATACATATGCACTACTGTTTAAAAGTTTGGGTTATAATGCATTCTTGCTGAATCAAAGTATTAATTTAAAACAACAACAACAAAAATCGTACCTTAAGCTTTTGAATGGTAGCCTACTGTATATTTTGACACCATGGATAATACCACAATTTCTTTTTCTTTTCTTTTTTATATAAAAAAATGTGTCATTTCCTCACTCAGTATATTTAAATTGACATAATATGACAATCGTTTGCAGTATTATCCATTACTCCAGTAGATACTGACATAATTTGCCTTTTTTTCTGTTCCTCTCCTTTATTTCCATTTTTTCTGTCACTACCAAGATTCCCATTAACAGTTCTAAGCCAGACAGTTAATAAGAAAAACAACTTGCAAACCATTATAGTTGACAAGATACAAAGATAAAGGAATGAACGAGCGAAAGTTCAGAATTGTATTATTTATTCTATTTATATCCATTATTCACTACCATCCATGTGAGCGGATTTCATTTTCATGCTCATACACACTGAAGGGAATGGGGTTGACACCTGCACACTATAATGGTCATTGCAGTCCCTTCGGTGTGAGCTGTTGTACACACTTCTGATTTGAACGTTCCTACAAATGGCATCACCACCCACTGTGTTGCGTTCAATATGTGTTGGATTGTGTATGAGGTGGAAGGCCATTTTAACTGAGATGTAGCTTGTTCCTAATGAAAACTTATGGGGTTTGCGGTTTGCTGAGTCTACAGGAACCAACTGACCAATTAGGTCTCACAGGAAAGCCCAAACACACAGTGTAGTTGGGAAATAAACAACAAAAACATCTGGAGACAAGACTCTGATGCAACTCTGTGAACAATTATAGCATTGTTGCATCATTGGCCCCCTGAGTGACTTTACAGTGCTGTCCATTTTCTCTGCTTGATTTTATCAGACATGTCAAGGTTCAAAAGAAAATGTATATTACTAAATGCATCTGTTTTTGTGTTCTCTTGATCATCAACACATTCTTAAAGTCATTTAAGTTTACATTACTTGCCACCAGCAATCTGGTTTACTTTTGTAATATGATTTTTTTTTTTCTTTTCTTTTTTTTTCTGGGTGAAACAGGATATTCAGAAATATATACTGTAGGCTGGGACTTTTTTATTCTTCAGAAATTGAAAGGACGGTGAAAAGTTGCCAATACATACCAGAAATAAACCACAGTGAATAGCTCTTTGGGTATTGGTTAATATTATTGAATTTTAACCAATGAATTGTTCTCAATAAGACCAGAAAAATTCATTGAGAAAGTAATTCAGTTTTTATTTCATGTTGGATTTAAAACGATATGGGATGTGTTGGCATAAAGTGCTTACAAAGTGTCCAGATCGCATTTAAATTAAAAGGCAGAGGTTGAAGTTTGGTTGAGGGTTAGTTTAAAATTAATGAATAATCAGGTGCACATTTTCTTCCAGACCATCTAGAGAAAATCCTAACTGTATGTCTGCATCTATTTTCATAATGTAATACTTTTTTCTTTGCTCTGCATTCATATTCTCTGTGCTTCCATCAACTCATCTTGCATTCTCTAATCACCCCCATGATGCCTTTCTCCTGACCCATCACCTCTGCAAAATTAAAGTCCCCCGTTTCCATTTTCCTGGGCCGGTGTCATCAGGCTTAGAGAGGGCATGGCAATCGTCAGGGTGGTCCTGTTTGATTTGATTGTCTTCTGGATTGATTGGAACGCATGCAGGAGTTCAAGTGTGATCCAGGGGCTCATCTTGCCGTGTCGTGTGAAGTTTGTCAGCTGGAAATCATAGTGTCAGGGCGGACGTGCCCTTCAGGGGATAGAGGCAGATGCTTATGGTGGCCCTGGTGGGGAATAATGATGGGAAATGAGTGTATGCATGTGGAAGAGATGGATATCAGTGTATGCAGAAAATATCATCTATCCGTCCGTCCATCCGTATTGGAATCTAAAGGCGTTGGTGTACAACTCTGGAAAATGTATATAGGATGTGGGTACTGATTGCATACATGACAAGTAACAAATGAGTGTGTGAATGTTGCCGCTAGAAGAAAAGATTGACTGGAGAGTAGCTCCACATGACAGGGGTTATCTGCAGTACAAGTGTTATCTATCAGATCAGACCTGGGAGCTGCTGGATGTAATCTGAACTGTTTATTATTGCAGATACTCAAACAGCAAACATCAAAGCAAGTGTAGTGTCTTCTATCTAAACCTCTCTTACTTTAGCACACTCCTGCATGCTGATTAATTGTAGGATGTGCAGCCACTGGTTTGACGGGAATGTAAATTTGGGGCTTAGTCTATCTGGGAGAGCTGTAGGTAAATGTGATGTATGTCTGCGCTGGAGGTCTCTGTCCAGGGCCAACGCCACATATCAAAAGAACAACCGACTTAGTTCTTCACTATAGACTGATCTGGGCTCCTTCAGAGCACTTCTGTAGAAAACATCATTGCTTAAGAGCTTACGCTGGTAAATATTTTATCATATTCTGTCTCCTGTGCATTCCTCTTTAATCTCTTTCTCTCCTCCTTTCTCACAGTTTAGTGCAAACTTCAGAACATACACAGGGCCTTAAAATGTATTTAAACACTTAAAGGGTTAGTTCACCCAAAAAATGAAAATTCTGTCATCAATTACTCACCCCGTTCCACACCCCTTCATTCATCTTCAGAACACAAATTAAGATATTTTTGATAAAAAATGGCTCAGTGAGGCCTCCATTGCCAGCAAGATAATTTACACTTTCAGATGCCCAGAAAGCTACTAAATATATTTTTAAAAGAGTTCATGTAACTACAGTGGTTCAACTTTAAAGTTATGAAGTTACAAGGATACTTTTTGTGCGCCAAAAAAAACAAAATAATGACTTTATTCAACAATATCTAGTGATGGGCGATTTCAAAACACTTCATGAAGCTAAGAATCTTTTTTTTCGAATCAGTGGTTTGGAGCATGTATCAAAATTTCGAAACACTTATGATGTAACGAAGCCTCGATTTACTGCAATCACGTGACTTCGGCATTGTGATACACCTTCCGAACCACTGATTTGAAACAACAGATTCAAAGCTTCATGAAGCAGTGTTTTGAAATCGCCCATCACTAGATATTGTTGAGTAAAGTCATTATTTAGTTTTCTTGGTGCACAAAAAGTATTTTAGTCGCTTCATAACATTAAGGTTGAACCACTGTAGTCACATGAACTGTTTTGAATATGTCTTTAGTAGCTTTCTGGGCATTGAAAGTGTTAATTATCTTGCTGCCAATGCAGGCCTCACTGAGTAATCGGATTTCATCAAAAATATCTTAATTTGTGTTCCGAAGATGAACGAAGGTCTTAAGGGTGTGGTACGACATGAGGATGAATAATAAATGACAGAATTTTCATTTTTGGGTGAACTAACCCTTTAAGCAATGGTTAAAAGTGATGAATGACATTGAAACCCCAATGCCATTGAAAAAGGAAAATTCTTTCAGGGAAAATTGTCAGTAAATAACAAAATTATTTTTTCTTTTTCTCACACAAAGCAATTTTATGGCATTAGGGAAACTTGAAATATTGTGCATGAGTCATATTGGACCACTTTTATTTTATTTATTTATTAATTATTATTATTATTATTATTATTTTGTCTTTGAATAATAAATGAAAATATCACACATGTGACATTTATTTTAAATGAACTGTTAACTCTAAATGAAAATTCTGTTTGAGAAAATTGTCAGTACATTGTTATACAAAGCAATGTAATGGCATCAGAAAACCTGAAATGTTGTGCAGGAGTCATATGGACCACTTTTATTTTACTTTTTGTCAGACTTAGAACAGTTAATTGTCCAAATACTTTTCTGAGCCATGGTTCACATCAGATCAACCTATCCTGCTGTTTCCTATGTCCTGTCAGGTTTTGTTCTTTGGACAGTGTCTCTCAGCTCACACGGTATTGATATAAGGGATTGCCTTCCATGTAGTTTTTGGCAGAACCTAATGGGTGATAAATCAGATATTAAAAAGGAGTCAAGTAAATCTTTTCCTGGAGAAAAGCAAATCTCAGGAGTATCATAACATTCTGGGTGATGTATTAGAAGCTGTGAAGTTATAATAGCTGAACAATCACATTGAAAATGTATTTTATCCACCTAATAACAGACAAAATAACAGAATGTAGGAGAGCAGACTGACTTATGCACACGGACACATTCACAAGTGACTATATTAATATATATCCACTAAAGTAAAGGTCATCAGCCCTCAAAATACCAGCAAAAGAGAAAAATCCCTCTGCCTCCTCTTTTATTTCTGTGTGATATGTATTCATCGAATACTCTTTCAGAGTCTCTGACCTTATCTGAGATGCGGGCCGCTTACGCACCTGATGGAGAGCAAATTCATTTTTGGGGAAGCATGCTCTAATATGTTAAGTTAATTCCAGTTAAATGTCAAATGCAGTAGCGGTTAGGGTTGTGCAGCTACCTCTGCGCTCCTCTAAACAATCTGGACTATGTAAAGCAACGCTGATATCGATCGTTCTTTGTAACTTAACCTTCGACTCCATGGAATGGCTGATTTGTGGGATGAAATTGTTTTGGTGCCCTTTGCTGTTGTTTAAAATGTGCAGCAATGTGGGTTGTGTGCGTCACTTTGACCCATTTGAACCTGTAATTCAAAACAGTTTCCAGTCCAGCATTATGTTGACAAACTGCTGTCTTGCTGTTTGTGTTTTCCGGGTCATTTTGAAGCAGGTTTAGTGGCGGGTGAGAGCAGGGGTGCTTGTAATACTTTTTTTTTTTTTTTTTGTCTAACTTTGAATAATAACCCCGGAATATTTGGTCCTTGAGTTATCAGTTTTTAACAGAAAGTAGCTACAGTACATCAGTCTGCTACAAATCGTCAGCTCAGAATTATAAGGTTCTATTTGACCAAAATTGAGTTATTCACATATTCCTATTCTTTGACATCTTATTTACATTGTGATTTTTTATTTATTTATTTTTTTTTTTAAGTGTACATTTTGGGACAAAATGGGTCTATCCACGAAGGAGTTTGGAATGCAAAAACTTTGAAGCTCAATATCTCCAAACTGCTCAGAATGCAGACAGAACCTTATAATTCCAATGTGGCGAATTATCAGTTGATTTTATATCAGCATAATATGTTTTATTTATTTAAATTGAATGTTTATCATTAGCCTTGGATGATGTTCAACAATGTTTGTGTTACATCATATGCCCATATGAAAATTTAGTTTTTGCTTGGACTTCTGACTTCAAGTGTTGTTCTTTTGGATTTTTCCAATTTACCAGGGGGATGTATAAAGGATTAATATTATGATACTGTTAAACCCTTTTCCAGACAACATTTTTTTCACAGTCACATTCAGTATTTTTCATGGACTTTCTGTTTGTTGTCATTAGTCACCTGTGTTTCTTTGTTCTAGTTTCCCACCACTCATCACCAAGAACACTAAGGGCCCTATTTTAACAATCTAAGTGCATGGTCTAAAGCATTTAACAACGAGAAAAATGGTCAGTACACCCGGCACATGGTCCAAAGGTTTGTCCCTATTCTCTTAATGAGTAATGGGTGTGTTTTGTGCATAACGTACAATAAACCAATTAGAGTCTCATCTCCCATTCCCTTTAAAAGCTAGTTGCGCTCACGCCATCGTGGATTCGCTATTTACATGGTGGAATTTGCAAGCGGAAAAACGTAATGCTTGTCTAGTAAGAAAAGGATCTGCTCGTGCGCAAGGTTAAAGCGTGTAAGCGGACCATCTACAGGACAAGCCGAATTCCCCCAAATCATTTTTATCTTAATGCACACAATAATAATCTTTTACATTGTAATCCTTTTTTTTTTATATATATTTGTAATGTTTGTGTGCTGCTGCGTGTCCCTGTGTGTAATAAGCAGAGTATACGTGCACCCACCTTTAGGCGCATATTACTAACGCGCCCCTTTAAATAACAAAAAGATATAGCGCCATTGACTTTAGACTAGGTTTCAGTTGGTCAATGGCACAGTCTATTTCAGTTGCCTCAAAATAGCAACGCGCTAACAATTCACCTGAAAACACCTCGTTTTCAGACCAGCACGAACATGGGCGCGCAAATGTGCGCAAATGCATTTGCTATTTAAACAATGTGGCACAGGACTTGGAAATGATAACTGTGTCAGGCTGAAACTAGCAAAAAAACACTTGTGTCACGCCTGGCTCCGCATTGCGCCGGGTGTATGATAGGGTCCTAACACTCATTATCACAGCTGTTCGTATTTTAGTTAATCATCTCTGTCTACAGTATTTAAGTTCCTGCCTTGTTCTGTTTAGTTGTCTGGTATAGTTTGTGTCTTGTGTTGCATACAGTTTATCATGTTGGCTTCTGTTTGGATTACTTTGTGAGTTTTACTATCTTTATCATCATCTTCTTCTTCTTCTTTGGGATGTTATCGTTACAATGTTTGACATATTTTTCAGGAAATATCACTTTCTGGCTGCTGTTTCAGCTGGAACAGGCTTAAGATTTCAGATTTCAAAATAACTCTTTCAGCTTATTTTCTGCTTGATGTTATCTATATCAAAAATGACACAGCAAATGCACCAGGCTATACAGACTTCAACTGCAGCCTTTTTCAGAATGTCTACTGAAATCTTTAATTCCTTCTACATTGTGCATTATTATGCAATTGTGTTTTTACAGTAGGTTGTTTTTTTTAAGTGGTGTTACTACACTCCCCACTCCTGTTATATATATTATTATATTTTTTTTGGCTGGTATAGAACATTTATATGAAATTATTAGGAATAAAATGCTTCAAAGTGTACTATAAAAGCTACTTTTTATACAACACAAACACAACTACCATTCCACATATGTTACAGCAAAGCCTGATTATATGTAAAGATAAAATTCCTGCTAACTTTATTGAGGTGAATGGTGCCACAGTCTTTTCTGCTTAAATAACCATACAGTATATAAATGTACAGCCCATATATGTAATAGTTGTTAATATGCAAATGCATTTGTACAAAAAAATTTAAATAATGTAAAAAAAAGAAGAAAGAAAGTCAAAAACGTAAATAATACAAACACTTATCCCCCAAAGTAAACATGCTGATCTCTACACACATCCATGAAAATGCATCTTTATGGATGAAGTAACTCAAGAACCTCCTGTTTCCGCCCTTGTCTCTATAGATCTCTTGCTCTCCATTACTATTATCTTTTTTAACCATTATTCCTCTTTCCAGTTGTCCTCCCACCCTGTTCTCTCCTCCCAGTCACTCACCCTGTTATCGTTGGAAGCACCAGGCCTGTTTTTGTGACCAACACAGTCAGATGGAATTTTGGCGGACGTTCACTCCAAACACACAAGGCCTTGGCGCATGTAATTAATGCTCAGCAAACACCATCCAGAAAAGAAAGAGCGCAGAGCGACACAGGGCCGGGTGAGAGAGGAGGAGCAGGGAGGTTAGTTCCCAGATGGTTGACTTGTCTTTCATCATTCCCCCTTTTATTCTGGAAATCCTTTTTTGTCGTGACAAACAATAGGCAGAATTGACGTGTGTTTGCGAGATGTGTGTATATGTGACATTAGAGTTGCTTTGCTGCCCTTGTTTGTTACGTGAGCCGTCTGCTAGTGGATCGCTCTGTCGGGTAATTCAGAGCTTCCAGATGTTCTTTGTCGAAGGTGTCCACAGGCTTGACAGGCTGCGGCCACTGTTTGTTGTGCAGACACTTCAAAGCATTCTTCTTTAGAGTCTGAGATGGACAGCATATGCCAGCATCGCCCTTGAGTGATATGTAAGATTTGAGTATGGAAGCAGGATAAAACTTAAAAGAGAGATTATATGACTATTTTAATAATATAATATAGATCAGCTGTAATCAAGTAATGTAGTTCTAGATACCATTGTCTACATAATAGTTCACCCTAAAATGAAAATCCTGTCATCATCTACTCTTCCACATGTTGTTCCAAACTATTTTGAGTTTTTCCATACTGAAGCTTTGTCAAACAATAAAATAAGAGCAACATGATATGTGTTTTGCAATGTTATAAACAATAATATACACCAGAATCATAGTTTTTAGACTTAATATACCTCTTATACTTTTCAGTCTGAAACACCATTGCAAACTAGTAAAAATATGCACATTCAAATCAATGTTGCCTTTGAATGTCTAAATCAATCAACATGTAAAGACATTTAATAGCTGGTAGGACAAAATGAGAGGCCTGACTGACCCTGCTGACCTGTATTCATTGAGCTATGTTTCACAGAACTGGAACTGTGTCAAGCGTATTAGCATAATCAAATGAGAATCTTTCTTTATTATGATAAGTAATTGAATAATTACTTCTTTCGTTCTTACTTTGAGCCAATTGACCCCCATTAACATTGACTCTTGAGACAGTAAGTGTCATTTTTATCTCAATGACAATGGGCTCTACTAATCCTGCAATTACAACAGTGTTAATCACTCACTCACTCTTTCTCTCTCTCTCTCTCTCTCTCTCTCTCTCTCTCTCACACAAACACACACACACAAACAAATACATTGAGAGGAAGTGCATGTTGATAGCTCTCTTAGCCCCTGACATTTAAACAAACTTTCAAAGAGCCATTCACACACACACACACACACACACACACACACACACACACACACACACACACACACACACACACACACACACACACGAGCAGATGCCACTTGCATAAAGTACCATGATATTAAGTATCTTGAAATATAACAACAGACATTTTGTCTTTCTGAGAATGATCTTATCTGAATTCATTAAATATAATGTGGGTGTTTTTATATACAAAATCTTCATTTTGAGTTGATTCTCACATGAACTAAGGAACTTCATCTGTGTTGATGTGACACTGCCACAGTAAAAAAAAAAAAGTCAAAAAAGGCATTGCTTATGTATATGTGCTACGTCTGTAGATTTATAGTTTTGTTTTTTTTTTGTTTTTTGAGGGGGACTTTTGTTGGCCTCTAAGGACTTTTATTATGGTGGGCCTACCAATAAGGAGGGAAGGGTGGCCATTTTAAAGGAAGTTTTTTTGTGTTTGATGAGGTGGCTTGAGCTGCGTTCCAGTTTTAGATGCACAATCGCGAACTTCCCTAAACACTTCCCCTCGGGGGAATCCTTGCCGCCATTTTGAAAGTACGTTCCACTTCGTGAAGTGGACGAGGGAAGTTTATATAGACAGACCCTTGTTCCCTTGATTTTAACCGAGGGAGTGAGTCTACTTCATATGTACACTTCAGACAGCTTCATAACCCACAATGCAACACGATTATGATGTCACCGCATATCGCGTTTAATTTACCCCACCACAAACAATTCTATGATATATTAATTATTTTTTAAACATTTTAATCACACATACGGTATATACATATAGAATGCTGTATTAAACAATTTTGTAAGGGGGAAAAAATAAATAATAAATCAGCTCCATTGCAGATTCAAATGGTCAAGGGCTTAGGACGTTCCAGTTCAGACCATTGCATAGGTTCCGCCAGTAGTGGGCACTCTTGCAACGTAAGCAATGACGTACATCCGAGTCAATGAGACTGAGGGAAGTTAGCGAGGGAAGGGCATTTAAAAAACGAACTGGAATGCAGCCTTGGTTTTGGCTAACCTAGCTCGGTGTAATTATCCAAAGTGATCTCTGGGAAGAGAGACATTGTTTATTAGACTTTGGAGCCGTTTCATATCGGCATGCTCTGGTCTGGGATATATGTTTTTGGACTGGGGACTGTATACAGCTGGAGGATAACCTGTTTTTTTTTTTTTTTGTGGGGCCTTGAATCAGTGGATTTATATATATTTTTTCTCTTTTTGGGGACATAGTTTTTTCATCAGGACTTTAAATTTCCTACTTACCCCAAAGCAAAAAAGGACTGTTGAGTATCATCTTTATTATCCTTTTTGTGCTTGAAAGGACTGTTGAGTTGTGGGCAACAAGCCTACTCCTGAACTTTCGCTATATGACTATTTAATTTGGGTTTATAAAAAGAGTCAACAGATTGTGTTATGTTTGCATGTGTCTAACAAGTGTATACTTTGCCTCATATTTTCAACACAGCATTGTTTTGGGACTTGGATGTGTTTGCAGTCCTGCTGTTTCTGTGTTTTACATTCTTGTCAAGTGAGTAAAAGGTAACAATAGCCAAAACCCCTTGTGATAATGATTCAACTTTTTCACATTCAATAAGTTGTTATAGTGTGAACACACGTTTTCCCATTGGAGCAACGTGATGAGCAACAGGTGCATGACCCAGAGAATGTGGGTTTGAGTCCCGTGTTGTACAACTTTATAAAAGAGTGTAATGTTGTGTTGTTTCAATTCCTTTATTATCCGGGTAAGCATGTTACTAATCTTTCTTCCTCTTGGATTTAGAAATAAGTACGGTGGCAGAGAGAGCTCAATGCAAAAGTTCATAATGCACCCAAATACGAAACGTGCTACAAAAATTTGCAATGCACCCACGTAAATAAATGCATTGCAGAAGTTCACAACACACCCAAATACAGAAACGCACTGCACATGTTTACTACACAACCAAATATATTAACGCGCTGCAGAAGTTTACAACACAACCAAATACAGAAACGTGCAATAAATAGCAAAAGACAAAGGAAAAGTTTCATGGGGACCCCAAACAAGTGACGAACCTGGCTGGAACATGCTTATTGTTCAAAGTATACATGTAAGTGGTGTTGTCGATTAGCTGAAAGGTGAGTTTTTTTGTTTATTTTAACATCCTCATTGTATGTGTGTTGTATTTGCGAGTTTGTGTATTAGATTGTGTTGTGATTATTTACAGCACATGTGTTGTTAAACTGATGAAGATGTTAAATTGCTGGTGTTTTTTTTTTTTTTTTTTTCTATTTGCATGCATTTCCTTCAGTTGCAGTGCATTGAGCTCTCTCAGCCACCGTAAATAAGTATGTTTTTGTTCATTCTTTGTTCATTCTCATCTGAGCTTCTGTTCATTTTGAGTTCATACTCATCTATAGTTCTGAACCAGCTATTTTTCATAAATGTTCAATTTCTGCTGTTCCTGCTCTGCATTGCACTTCCAGCCCCTTCAGGTGCTTGGCCCTGTATCACTGCTTGCAGCTATATTTGTAAAGCATTACCCTACCTTATCGGCAAATTAATTAAATTTGTGACATTGATAATATGAACTCTGTGTAATCTTTCTCAAATCATGTTGGAGAACATGATTATCAGGTTTTACAAAAACGTTTGGAGTTCATGTAACTCTCACTCTATTATTTAGCTATTATAAATTTGTAATGGAAAAAAAAAAGTCTTAAATTAGTAAAAAATGTTAATCATATTAATTTTGACTAGTAGTTGACTTTTGTGCACATAAAAATATGTGTATGTAAAAAATGAATAAATAAGCTGTATAAATGTGTGGGAGGTACATGCCAGACTTCTTCTGCCCTCGAATCAGAAACACACTGATGCATGTGGCGTAAGAAGGATTTGTCTCCATTCTTCAGGGAGAGGCTTCGTCTCCATCTCAATTAGTATTGTAGAGAATGAGAAGCAGTGTTTTGAGAGGGAGACATCTTTATTCATGTTTGCATCACTGTGATTGGCATGGCCTCCAGACATGATTTCTCCCTGCTCAGGAAGCCAGCCAGATGTTATTGATATTCACAAATGTCTGAAATTTGCATCTGAATACTTTCTTTGCCTAGACCAATATTACGACATGAATGAGAGCTGTGTCATTAGGTTCAAGGTGAGAAGGGATCAGAGAACAACCGGATGTGTGCTTTGTTTAATGTGAGTAAACTGTGTGTGTGTTTCCTGTGGCATCTCTGGTCCTTGCTTATGTTCGTGTGTAAAAGGGTTATTTTGTTTCTTTGTGTACAAGCAGTGCATTTGTAAATGTGTGTCTATCTATAAATTCATATCATATACATGCAAAGATGTTAACTGTGCATTATTTATTCTTGTATCTAGTGTTGTCTTATGAATGTGGGTGTAGTTATACTCAATTATTCTTGTTGCTCGGTACAATATATCTTAAATGGGTATAATATTTAGTGGTCTTTTAATGGTTGAAACCATTTTAATCATAAAGCAGTAGTCAATACATAGCCTTCCCCTTTTTTTTGTTTTCTGTGGGTAAACTTGTAAACAGCTTTTTACAGGAAGTGGAGTCTTTGTTTTTGTAACCTTGTTTTTATGCTCATTTTGAAGTATTGCATCAGAAAAGTGTTTATACGCTCGCTTGAGGTGGTTTTTGATTTGTGCGAACATTAAACCCATGTGACTAATCATCTGTTTCCGCTGATGGTGTTTTGTTTACTGTTGGTTTCTAGGTTAAAATACCACCATCATCCACTGAAACAACTTGATGGAAACACACCTGATTCACATTTGTTTGTTTTTGTTTGTTTGTTTTTTGCAAACTTTGAAAAGATTTGCCTCACATTTGGAAACACAACTTAAGTTGTTCCGCTTAATATTGATGGCTTCAAACAGTCTATGAGTAGTTGAAAAAGTTTGTTTAATGTGAGACCAAATATTTACTATAGGGTTCAAATCTGTACACTGTCCAGGGGCCTCATGTAAACTTTCTGTAGATTTCATCCTAAAAGAGTCTCAAAACGTTTTCAGATTTATAAAGCCATTCATACGCCAGAACCTGCGCAATATTCCGTTCATAAAACCCAGTCAGCGGAAAATTATGTGTACATGCATCTCCACCCCATCTCCTCCCCAAAATAACCATATGTGGAGCTACGATGTTTAGTTTTACCATGCATAACGTCATCTGCATATAATTTCCATATGAACAGTTCCATCCACATGATGCCAGGTTTAATGATACAAGACGTTAAGAAAATATGACTATAAATGCCATTTGTGCCATCACATTACATTGCTAAACACCTTGTTAGTACCAGGTTGGACCCCCTTTTGCCTTCAGAACTTTCTTAATTCTTTGTGGCATAGATTCAACAAGGTGCTGGAAACATATTGATTTAGTCCATATTTAGTCCATATTGACATGATAGCATCAAGCAGTTGCTGCAGATTTGACGGCTACACACATCCATGATGTGAATCTCCTGTTCCACCACATCCCAAAGGTGCTCTATTGCAGGGGTTTACAAACCTGTCCTGGAGTATAGTGAACTATATTCAAGAAACCAGCTTGAGATGATTTGAACTTGTGATACTATGCGTTATTATGTTGAAAGTAACCATCAGAAGATGGGTACACTGTGCTCATAAAGGGATGGACATGATCAGGTCAGCAACAATGGCCGTCTGCCAGCAACAACCATGCCATGTTCAAAGTCACTTAAATCACCTCTCTTTCCCTTTGTGATGCTAAGTTTGAACAGCGTCTTGACCATGACTATGTGCCTAAATGTATTGAGTTGCTGCCATGCGATTAGCTGATTAATGCATGTCTAAAGTTCACTTGAATTTGTTCTAGACCATTAGATTTGATGTAATGATGCCTTAGAAGCCTGTCTTAATGTAGTTTCCACTGTTTTATTTTTCATAATTTATAACTTCCATAACACACAGACAGATCTGTGTTGTTCTCAGTCTCCAGCAATACTGATGACATGATGCAGCCCGCTAATACAGGAAGTGGGGAAATCTGATCCCTGCCCAATCAGCAATCATGCAAATTGATGATGAGCTGATTGAAGATGGGGGCTGTGCAGATTTTACACAGCACACAAGACAACATGATCAAAGATTTCTTGATTAAGCAGTAAGATTAGTTAATGGGAGCTTTTATTGATTTTACCTTTGCTGCACAATCTGCTATCAGGGACCTTAATATCAAATATATTGTGCTGAGCATCAAGAAGAGATAACAAAATGTTATGGATATTGCTTGTTTAGATATATTTCAATTGTTTATTTCTTCTTAAATAAAACAATAGCATAAATAAAATAATGAAATTAAATAAATTAAATAAAGTGAATTAAGATTTTGGTCATATCACCCAATTTGCTAAACTAATTTCCCTTAGTAAAAAAAAAAAAAAAAAAAAAAAAAAATATATATATATATATATATATATATATATATATATATATATATATATATATATATATATATATATATAGCTATGGAAAAAATTAAGAGACCACTTAACATTGATTTCTTAACTTGGAGTGGTCTCTTAATTTTTTCCATAGCTGTGTATATATATATATATATATATATATATATATATATATATATATATATGTGCGTAATAATTACTAATAAACAGCCAGTGTTCTAGTATGCATGCTAATAAGCAACTAGTTAAAAGACCCTAAAATAAAGTGTTACCAATTTTTCAAAACATTTTCTGAAGAAAGTAATTCATACAGGTTTGATCGGCATGAGAGTAAATAAATTATGATTTATTTATTTACTTTTGTGTCAGTGTTCTGGATCTGTGTTTTAGATCTGTGTTCTGTATTAAACCCAAATGTAGATCCACATTCATAACACATTAAGCTAGTTGTAAATGCTTCAGGACCTGTTCTTTGGCCTTTTGGTTAAGAACTTCTGTCAGCACAGTCTACTGTATTGTATGTACAGTTCAGAAAATCTAAATCCAGCAATTGATTGATAGTTTGTTCAGTTGTGGATGCAACTTACATTCTTGTATGCCTGAAAACTAAACCCATAAACTTGGCATTGATACTGCCATGCTCTACCAGTGGAGCAATGGTATTAATTACAGGATAATTCATTCATTTATTCTTTCATTCATTTGGTGTCTGTTTAAAGGCTGATGCAGATTGAGCTGTACGGTTTATAGACATATAGTTTCAAAAATCTTAACTGACAGCAAACCACCCAATAAGCTATTACTATTCCACTCAGCACCTACCAAAATATTTAAAAATGAACTATAATTATGTGTAATGGACTGTAATATTTACAGTTACATGAGCAAATTAAAAAGTCATGAATACTCTTTTCGGTTTCAGTTTTTCAACACTCTCGACCACTGAAATCTTTCATGCAGAGCTTATGCATGTGTTTGATTAACAGTCGGTGCCAAGCTCATATGATAGAGTCTCGTGCTGACCTGAGGTCAGTTTTTTTTTTTTTTTTTAAGCGCTATAGTGAGTTTACGGTGTGAAGAGTGTCGGCATGCTGCGTTAATCTTGTGTTTTCTCAGCAGTGTGTGCCAATGTTAACATTAATCCTGATTAATCCTCATTAACCCTAAAACCGCTGCACCCTTACTCCTCCGCCCTGCCCAACCAGACACGTCCATCAAACCCTGGTGCCGTTTCTTGTCTTCGATCTCCTGCTCTGAACATCGCCAGCTAATCAGCTAGCATAAATAAACTGCTCGGCCAGCTCCTAGCCCCAACTATTTTCTCAAGGAGTGAAGCTGTTCAAATGAAAGGAATGGATTTGTATTTCTCTCTAAGTAAATGGAGAAACTGCAGTGTTTGATCTCTGCGTGCTTCTTGTTTGAAAGAAATCTCCAAGTGCTGTAGATCCATTTATTTTATCGATAACTTTTTTAGCACTTGATGGTTAACTGATGAACAGATTAAGTAAAATCCTCTACATACAACAACATCTTAGGGGTTATCAAACATGATGTCGTTTTGTGCAAACTGCTTACAGTTGAGGAATGGTAGGTGAGCAGAAATCATACAAAGGTTTACCAAACTCTGGCTTACTGGAATGCACTCCATTGAAGCCGTGGAATGCCTCATATTCCTCTACGCCCTCCCATCACTCTCTCCTCCCTTTCTTATTTTCTCTGTTCCGCTTGGCTTCCATTAATATAGGGCCCATCTGGCTTACCAGGGGATATTTAAACAGAAACCCCATCAAGGGGTTCAGTCAAAACCATATGCTGCTGCTTCTACTGTACACAGTGGAAGAGGAAAAGCATTTAATCAATGGTGATTGAGAGGTTAAAAACCTGTGAGTTCAGTGTCTACCTGCAGTGGCTGGAAGTCACAGACAGATTTGCTGTCAAACTGACTGGGAGGTGCAAAGTCTTTAATATTTGGTTCTGTTATTATGGTTATGGAGTGTCTTTAGAGAGTGAGAGTCTTTGAGCTGAACATGCAGTGAAGAAGCTATTGTAAAGTGGAACCTTAAAGGGATAGGTCACCCCACATTCTGTCATTATTTACTCACCCTTGTGGCATTTTAAATCTGTATGACTTTTGTTGTCTCTGTTTCTACAGAAGAAAGAAAGTCACACCTATGGTGTACATTTTAGGACTTCCTCAGACCTCAGTCACACAACAAAAAGGCGCCATGCCTCAGACTAAAAGGCTTCAGTTATCGAACAAAACAGCATCATGCCTCAGACTGAAAGGCTTCAGGTCTCCGGAAAAACGATGTCAGGTGTCAGGTGTCAGGTCTCGTACAATTAGGCATCGAACAAAACAGCCTCAGACCAAAAGGCATCAGACAAAACAGACTCAGATAAAAAGGCATCGGACAAAACGGCCTCAGACTAAAAGGCATCAGACAAAACGGACTTAGAAAGAAGTGAATTGCCCTGCCTCAATGTGACGTCACATGCATGCAGTTTTCTAACTGTTAAATATTATGCTAAATTGTATAAAGCATATCCCACAGAGATTATGTTGTAAATTTGTATTATTTTGTAACATGTATAAAAAGTTAGCCAAATAACACATTGCAACTAGCTATTGTTAACACATATGAAAGTTAATCATGGTTAAAAGTGTGTTAACTATAATTTGTCGGATTGATACTATCAACAATAATTTTACTACAAATATCATAAACTAGTGTAGCAACACCATGGTTAATTTGTGGTTACCATGGTTAACTACAATAACTATGTTTTTGTTTTATTTGTAGTCAAACCATGGTTCATTTTCATAAGGGAGGTAAAAAATCTTTTGAGCTATTTGACTTTGTTGTTATAAGCACAGCTGTTTTGTGTACAGAGGTTACCAAGGAAACGGCTTTATTTATGCTGTTTCAGAGCCACCTACTGTCAGAGAGTCAATTAGGCAAGGTAAGGCAATTTTATTTATATAACACATTTCATACACAATGGTAATTCAAAGTGCTTTACATGGAAAGGAAACAAATACATAAGAATAATGCATAAAAACAATAACATAAAGAACACTGCCAAGGGATTACATAAATAACCTACTTGAATACCATCAATAGATAGATTCTACATAATTAACATGCACACACACACCTTACATCAGTTTGGGAATAGTAACAGTTAAATATATAAAAAGGGGAGAAAGAAAAAGACAACTGAAGGATGGCATTATGATGGGATAAAAGCCAATAGAAAATTAGGCTATACAATAAAACAGCAAAAATCAAAACAAAAACTAATGCCTTTTAGTCTGAGTCCATTTAATCTGATGCCTTTTCGTCTGAGGCTGTTTCATTCGATACCTAATTGTATGAGACCTGACGTCATATTTCCTGAGACCTAAAACCTGAGACACCCGATGCCGTTTTGTCCAGTGACTAAAGCCTTTTAGTCTGAGGCATGACTCCTTTTCGTTATATGACTGAGGTATGAGGAAGTCCTAAAATGTACACCGTACACACCAGTGTGCAAGTAAACGATGACGGAATTTTCATTTTGTTGAAGGATCCCTTTAATATGTTCTAAGTATATAGTCACATGCTACTTTTTGTTTCTATAGAGTGTTGAAGGGTGAAGAAATGTCATGGATTAGACTTGACTGTATTCACCCCCTGACAGAGAGTTGAGGGTTATTTTGCCCCATGCAGTAAGTTGCAGACCATATGGAATATGTTTTTCTAGATGCATTCATAAGAGTGACCTCATTTAGAGTCCTTGTCCGCAAAGTATGTTGAGAAAACATAGCCATTTTCAGTATTCCATCTAGGACAGTGGTTCTCAACCTTTTTTAATCGAAGGCCCTCATTATCTACACAATGTTCAAATACCCCTATATAAAGTAAGATATTTCCTTTGCATTTGTGCTGCAATTGTGTCAGAACCGCTTGTATTCAAGCGTTTTAATTAGAAACTGGGCGTGGCAATATAGTAAATTTATAAACAACAGTTCATTATGTGATTCTAGACATTTCCAAGAACTGTACAAAACAATAAAACTGTACAATTACATCGGATTTTCTTCATTTTGACTGATCGTGTCTGTTCAAAAGTTTGGTGTCTGTATGATTTTTAGTCTCTTATGCTCATCAAGGCTGCATGGTTTTAATCAGTAATATTGTGATTTGTAAAATATTATTAAAATGTAAAATAACTATTTTCTATTTTAATATATTTCAAATAATAGTTTATTCATGTGATGGCAAAGCTGAAATTCCAGCATCATTACTCCGGTCTTCAGTGTCACATGATCCTTCGGAAAATAGTCTAATATGCTGATTTGGAGCTCAAGAAACATTTCTTATTATTATCAATATTGAAAACAGTTGATATTTTTTGTGGAAGCCATCATACCTATTTTTCCTTTTTATTTTTTTTTTATTTTTTGATGAATAGAATGTTTATTTATATGAAATAGAAACCTTTTGTAACATTATAAATGTCTTTATAATCACTTTTGATCAATTTAATGTATCCTTGCTCAATAAAAGTATTAATTTATTTTTAAAAAAATATTAAAAATAAAGCTTACTGATGCCAAACTTTAGCCTAGGCATGTGAGAATTTCTATTCCTGCACCTGACAGACATGGAGCCGTGTCCAACATGCAGCCTGGCATCAGAGATAAGAGTTCCACTGTCAAATGCCAGACTGGACAGGTCTTGGTGGACCATGGTCTCCTAAAACATCAGACAGGTGTATGTGTGCTCCATTTCCATTCTGAGATCTTGAGGGTGCACATGTGTGTCCGTCATAGAGACAGTTTGTGTCCAGAAAGCAGTTCAGGAGCAGTGTGAGAGTTGCTATGGCTCTTTCCGTATGACCAGCGGAGATTATCTTTGACTCCAGCAGCGATAAACTCAGACAGGTCTGACTGCTCTCTATATTTTATCGTGTTTTCTTCCTCAGAATTTGTGCTTCTAATTGTTTAAAAAACTGCGGGGAACCAAAATACCATATTGGTGGAAAGTTTCACTTCCACTTTGGCCATCTGAGCGATTTTTAGTTGACAAACCTTGTGTGTCATTGTCCTGTTGATGCAGTCATGTCTGCTCACCCCCGATAACCTTTGACCTGATGATAGAACAGTCATACTCTCTTCCTGCTCCCGCTATCTCTATTTTATTTCCTGCCCACTGACATTCCAAATCTTGCTTACAGTGGCTTTGGTCCAGGACACATTGGAACGAAAGTGTTCTATAGCCAAAATAATGACTCAATACCTTGGTGACAAGAGATAACATTTTAGGAAATATCTTGAGACTTTTTGCAACTAAAAGCCCAGTGTTGTTTCCAAAAATATGACTAAATATTTTATTTGTGTGTGTATTCACTGGTTTTCAGGTAACAGCAGCTGTTGTATGTTCTCATTCTTCTCATCCGGCTCTCTAATGACGCTTTTCCACTGCATGGTACGGCTCGGTACGGATCACTTTTTGGTGCTTTTCCACTGCATGGGACGGCTCGGTACGGATCGAGCCGAACAGAGCCGAGTCATTCCACACAGTGGAAAAGCGCCATAACGTGCTCGTTCAAGCCCAGTCCTGTTTCTACTCCAGCACATGGGCATATTTTCTCTGCCATAAAACGCTGAGCTTTATAAATAAACCTCTGATTTTGCTCATCTCTCACGCCGCTGCTCTCCACTAAAGTGCCTCCAACACCGGCCACGCACAATTTCCCCCTGGCTCACCAGAGTCTCCAAAAACTCAGTTCTTCTGTCTCTTACAACAACAACCTGCCTATTTATACTCCCTTTGCTTCAGCTCTTTCATTCCCTGCTTTTCTCAGATCTGTCTTTAAAATCGTTGTGTCAGGTTTCTTTTCTTACTGTTTATTTGTCTCGGCATCCTAGGCCATCCTGGTGAAATTATTACTGCTCTTTTTTCCTTCATTTTGTAAAGATAGATGGTCGAGTCAGACGTTTGACGGATGTTCTATCACATCAAATAAAAGCCAGGGAACGCAAATAATAAAAGAAGTTTGGGGATCCAGCGGGAAACCGGTTTGGACGGTGCAGGTGGCAGAGCGTAAGTTGTGTGCAGGATGATATTTCAGCTGATATTTCAGTCTTCTTAAAACACACATGTGCATGTCAGAAACCATCATTTTGATGCTAAGGTAATCACAGCATTTTCTCTTTTGGTATGATGTGCACTATCCGCACCATATGCTAACCAGGCCTGTCGGATTTTCTGGTAATTTCTTTAATAAATGCCATAAGCAGAGACTGCTGGGCTCACTGTAACCAGCCTCTCTGCACCTCCGCTCTATGTGGGAGTTTTGTATTGAGCGCAGTCTGTTCAGCTTGGCAAGAGGATGCGGGTGGCTGGCATTTGGAGCTAACCATGCATCTCACCCTATTACAGTAAATGTTACTGTGTCAGGCAAGCAATTCAGCAATAAATAAAGCAGAGCAAACATTATTTCAAAAGCTCCCAAACAAGCAGGATGGAAACACCGCCTTTTTATGTCCAGTGATCCTGGAATATATGAGATTCACATACCAAACTGGAATAAATGAAGAATATGCATTATGTATTTCATAAAATGTAATTTGTGATTTCTAGTCTGAATTATTCAATTTTTTTAATTCTCATTTGAACTTGTTTGTTGTTGCTCAAATTCATTAATGTTCAACAGGTCAAGTTGATATGAAATAGCTTTCACAACCCATTTGACTTCATAATGTGTCCTATTTCCATGTGAAATAGGATATTCAACAATATTTTTTTTTCCTCGTTGAATATCCTATTTCACTTATGTAATGAGACCAGATTTGATTCAATTGCACAATAGAGCCAGACTTGAATGTAAGTTTACTAAAACAGTGTACAGTGTTAAGTAGCTAAATAGCTAGTTGGTTATTGCTTAAAATTGTTTTATTATATTATGATTATTATTTATTTACATGTTAAATCATATTTCATGTTTTTTTTTTTTTTTTCATGGGGAATTGATTGGCTGTTACATACCAAAATAGATCCAGCCAGATCTTCAATTTGAGTTTGTTGAAACGATGCAAAATAAAAGGTGGGATAAGTAGATTTTCAAAAATGCTGTTGGACATTGTTGATATTTGAAACCCAAACAAACCCACCCCTGTCTTCATTGCTCCACCTCCAAAACTCACTCTGCAATCTTATTCCTTACCACCTTGCTCCAAGTGGGTCTCGAACCCCGGCCCATCCTCTGCTGGCAGGCGAGGCCAGTGCACTAACAATGACGCGAAACACCGTGTTCTCTAGCAGCCGTCAGTGTGCAGTGGTTTACCTGCACAACTCTCGCTAGCTGGCCACTGTTACACACACAATGCGAGTGGATGTCCGCTTATCACAGCTGACACACAACAAAATGCTTCACGAAAAATAAAGCGAATGACAAGGAAGAACAAAAATGAACGTACAGTACACAAGAGTAAATACAAAGAAGTTTGTTAGTCGCCAACAGCACAGCGACTCCAGACAATCAATGACTCTCAAACCCAGTGTTACTCACATGTGAAGCGGAATCAAACCAGCCTCCGTG
Organism: Chanodichthys erythropterus; assembly: GCF_024489055.1. Lineage (NCBI taxonomy): Eukaryota > Metazoa > Chordata > Actinopteri > Cypriniformes > Xenocyprididae > Chanodichthys > Chanodichthys erythropterus. Next base: position 27,955,239 of record NC_090234.1, read on the forward strand.
TCTGTTTTCAGGCCTTAACTCTCTCCAGTACTGGAAAGCTTTTCACACAAACAATGTGCAAACTTTGCTGAGAGTTGTGCGGGTGAAGAAGTCTGAAACGCCAGTCAATTATTCACTACAGAAACTGAAAGTAAAAACAGACTGAGCTTTTGGCATCTGACACTGCATTAACGGCGCATATTCTCTTAGAGACGATGCGAGATGAATCTAATTTATTTTCTTAATATTTTATTTCTCTTGTGGCCCATTGTGAGAAAAAAATACTATTTTTCATGAATCGAGAAGTATTTTGTGTTAAACAAGTTGTTTTTTTCAATGAGGAGTAAGCTATCTAACTAATCTTTTATTATCCTCGCAGCGCATCGGTTATGCCGGGATATGCTATGATATTGCAGGGCAAATGAATTGCAATATTAATTTAATAATAAAAGTAGCATAATAATAAGAAGAATAATTTAATAGCCTTGCATGCCCGTCCGCTATATGCCACTGTGAAGGGATAAACAGCGTTCAGGCACGGCATCAAAGTGATTACCTGTTTTATCCAAATCCACATGCATGGACCGTTCAATGTTCTGTACTGCAATGTTCAAGTCTTTTGAGTCTCGTGATGTTTCTCATGTCGGCGCAAACAAGAAACTTTTACTAGATTGTGGACTTACTTTGACTCTCTGAACAGTGGCTGCATGCAGCCAAATTTTTGTGACCACGGACAGTGTGCATGTGTATGCGTCTCCCTGTGCTCACGGATAAAGGAGTATCTTTGAAAGGCTTGTGTGAAATGAAGAATACCCAGGCATGAACCGCTCCAAATTGTAGTGGACGGGAGCTGACGGCTCAAATCAGGAAAAATATGGGGGGCATCTGCCAACAACCACCTCCCCGCTCTCCCTATGTCGCCCCTAATGTCGCCCATGGTTACACGTTCGTTGTTGGTGTCAGCCCAACTAACTTCCAAATAGGGTTTTTCAAATTCGACTTGCCGCACCTTTAAAATTATTTTTAATAGAATTTTTCTTTTCATGTTAAGTATCCTATTATTTCTCTGAAATTTGTATTTATTTATTTTTCTTTGGAATATGATGAATGCACAATGAGAAGCGTGTGAATGTGAAAGCAGGTGTACGAGAGGAAAAGGCATTAGGTGAGTGGGATAAAGTTGGGTTAAGGAAACAGATGGAGGAAGATTTTAAATTGGGAACTGTGAAAAGAAAAGGAGAAGACATTGGCAGTATGTTAGCGGCAGTGGTCGAGTGGCCTTGAAGTAGACTAATTTTTTCCTTGAGTATAGGGGACAACTGACCTGAAAACTACAGGGTGAGCAGTGTCACCAACTGACTGTGTGAGTGCAATACATTGATCATGTCATATGTCTGGGCTCATTGAGTAGTAATTTAAGCAGTGAGAATGAGTGTGTGTGAGAGAGAGAGAAAGAGAGAGAGAGAGAGAGAGAAGGGGATATGGTTTGGCAGCAGATCCTGAACGTGTGGCTTTGGTTTGGAATGAGGTAATCTAGGCCATACCACAATCCCATATATTCTCATAATCGTCACCCTCCCTCTCTCTTTCACTGCTTGATCACCCTCATTCCCTATTCTTTTCTTTATTCATGTTTTCACCCCTGAGCCCTGTTCTTTTCATAAAAGGGGATTATTTTTGTCACAATATGTAATTGTGGCTTAAAACCTCCAAAGTCTATGAGCTGCACTTCCTGTACACAGAGTCTCTCATTAGTCTCCAGTTGGCTGACCTGTTTTTGAGTTGCCATAAATTCAGGAGTTATTTTGTCTTAACAGATTCCCAGATATACAATATGTATTTTAAGTAAGTATGACCACTGAGTTGATTGACCAGAGGTGACCTTATTTAAATATGTGATTAAGTTCAGCCTTTTTGGGGAAAATTAATAAATAAACAAAGTAATTCATTAAATTATTCACCAAAATGTAAGTAATTTTATTGTTGTTATTATTATTATTATTATGGCTTTAGTATACCTTGAAAATAGATCATATGTTCTTTTTATTATACTTTTATGCTGTTTTTTTTCCCCCCTCCATTTTATAACATGCCTCCAATCCTCATTCATTTTCATTATATGGAAGAAAGGATTTGGGCAGGATGTGCAAAAACAATCACCTTTTGTGTTCGTTTGGAATGACATCAACGTGAATAAATGATGACGGGATTTAAATTTTTAGTGTGAACAATTCATTATATTAATATCATTTATCTCCTAGCCTTTAGTTGGTTAACCTTCCTAGCTTGCTCTCAAGCTGCATTGTGGGATGGGTGCAAAGAGGGGAGGAAAATGGCTTATTTTTCTACATTGTATCCCAGTGAGTAGAGGCCAAATACACAGTTGCTGGCCAGGTCAGCGTGATATACTTGTTATTGAGAGTGTGTTAGTGTGTGTATGTGAGGTGAGTGTGTTTGAGTTTGTTGAATTAAGGGGAAAGAGTCTTGCCCCTCACTTCCTCTCCATACGCCTCCACATGACACTGGCCGACCACAGAGAGAGAATAAAAGACAAACTCTTGTGTGTAGAGCCTTTGTGTGGTCATGTGTGTGGGTAAAACAGAATATCCATTGGGACTTCAGAGAAATACAAACATAAATTGTGCAATGCTAATTCGGCTGTTAGAGAACAATAGGTTTTTGTGTGTATTATTGCATTAGAGTGAGGGAGTGAATTTCAGTAAACAGTTTGTGAATGTTTAGATTAGGAGTGATTACGGGATCAACATGTGTATACAGATGCACCCCAGCATGTCAAATAATGTATCAGATCAACACAGTAGGGTGACTGCAGCTCACATGCACTCTCTGCTGTCTATCATGTCATGTACACTCTGCTGTTTTCTATTGAAACTGAAAAGCTTAAACAAAAACAAAAGATTACACATAATACATAATGACTCTCCTATTTTAACTCTATGGTGTATTTCAAAAGTGGCAACAATTGGCACCAGTCAATTCCATCCGATACTTTTTTTTCCACACACAGCGTTTTATTCCAAGTTATTCCAAGTGTTTCTCCTCCTAAAAGCAATTCAAATATGAATATTAAATCGAGTAGCTCTGTAATCTGTATTTCCAGATAACATTATAGTAGTAACACATATATTTAAAATTGTACACAATATCATGCATACACTAGTCAAGTTTGGGGTCAGTAACTTTTTGTTGTTGTTGATTTTTATAAACAAATATTTTTATTCAGCAAGGATGCATTCAGGTGCATATTTTACACTGTTACAAAAGATTTCCATTTCAAATAAATTCTGTTGTTTTGAATTTTCTATTAATCAAATAATCCTAAAAAAGTATCACAGTTTCCACAAAAATATTAAGCATTGTTTTCAAAATTGTTTTCAAAATTGTATATATATATATATATATATATATATATATATATATATATATATATATATATATATATATATATATATATATATATATATATATATATATATATATATATATGTATATATATATATCAATCAGTGGCATGTGGTCCATATAAGCTGCGAATGCTCTGCATACCCAAGCCATTCGTGGACTCGGCAACTAATATTAACATTATAAACTATAAAATCCCTTGTTTGATGTGTACCATAAAGCCTACATGATTGGTAATGCGTATGTAACTGTCCGTAATTTATTTATTTGCCAAACGACGGTAATTTTCCCTAAATCTGCCAGTTACGGAGACTTCCGGGTAAGCTGATCTGCAGCAGCTTTTGCGCCTTCGCGCTTTTGTTATGGAACGTCATCATTGTCGCGCGTTCTCATTGGTTTGCTGGTCTATTGCAAATTACATGGGGGATAAGCTATGAGCGGACCGCTCGCTCAAGAGGAAAAAATAGCTACTGCCAGATCTCGATCACCGAAAATCACATTGTATTTGATACAAAACTAACTAGACTTAGCCAAATGGGGATAAAAAATCATTACTAAAACTATTTTCATAGTATTTCATTTTTCTCCATAGAGATTTTTTTAATGAAAACTTAGAAATAGTTTAAGGATGTTAATCGATATAGTTTTTGCGTTTGCATAATTTCAACTTTTTTTTAAAGAACTGATAGAAGAACTGATTTTTTTAAAGCCTACTGATATTTTTATTTATTATAGCCTACTTATATTTATTATAATTATATATTTTTTTTATTTATAATAGGCTACTAATTGTTTTACTTATTTTTAATAATTAATTTAAAAGGTACTTGTGGCATACATTTAAATTGACGCCATGGTGTTTTTTATTTGTCATGTCTGATTTAGATCTGTGTCCTAAACTGATACGTTGAAGTATGTCGTTTCTGTGACAGTAGCAGCACCTAACGGATTACAAAAATACAGCATATTTTGCTAACACAGCTTTCGCATGTTGCGCCTCCATCGACTCAAACGTCACAAAAGCTTTTACAGGTGCTTGTGAAGGCACGTCCCCACAGGTAAATATGGGCTACTCTCAATAAAAGTTCCAACATATTAGAAATACTTTTCACTGTGTTTCTATTTGTCATGAGCAAGCAAATGAGTAAACTAACAATGAACGTGAGCGTCTCGCATATTAGCTATAAACCCATTCAATGTAACTCTATTGGCCACATTTATTTACATGACGCACCACACAGCATACCCGGTAAAAAAAGTCACCAATCGCCACTGATATATATATATACCCTTAACCTACCCTTAGAGATTTATAGTGCATATACAGTTTACAGTTTATAAGCACATGTGTTCCCTGGGATCGAACCCACAATTGCATGATCACATGATTGCATATTGTTGTATATTGCAATGCTCTGCCAATTGAGCTACGCAAAACCCGAATTATGATGCAGATAAAAGTGTCCTGTTGTCGATAGGGGCGCAACTTTAGCAAACACTCCTATTTGGGTCGTATTTAAGGGAAGTGACAAACAATTGGTTGGAGAACATGTTGAAAAAATCATGTTTTGTCCTGTATTTAACCATCCCGTTGTCTATCCCATCCCATATTCCACTATGAGAAATATGGTTACCCTAGTAATAATCCAGTGAGATTTTTGTATGCACAAGGAGTCTGACAACAGCCGGTGCTCCATACAGAGATCTGATCTCACCAATCCCAAACTCTCTGTAATTACATGAAGAAACAGAAGAAAACTGAGAAATACTAAATCCAGAAGAACTTTAGCAAGATGCTTGAAAAAACCTACCTGCAAAGCTACTTGAAAAAATATGTGCAAGTGTACCTAGGACAAAAGCTGTTTTAAACTCAAAGGGTGTTCACGTGACTCCATGATGCTGAGATCAGATCTCTGTGTGGAACATACCGGCTGTTCTCAAACGTCTTGTGTATACAAAAAATCTTACTGGATTATTACCATTGATAGAAAAAGGAATGTTTGGAAATGTAAAGTGCTATTTTCTATTGACACACTACAGCAAAAGATGACTTAAACAAATTTTTTTGTCTGTATGTGAAAATACTAAATTTTTAATATATTCCTCTTTTCCAGCCCTATGGTCAGTGTTTGTCTTGTCTCCATCTCACATTCTTGGCTGGGTAAAGGGCAAAATCTGACAGAAAGAGTAATGATTCAGCCTAGTGTTAATGTGAGCCTTTATCTGCACTCATTATTAGCCTCATCTCCACAATGTCAATGTGCTCTTAGTGCTGCCTCTCCTAGCAGGCCTTGCTAATTGACAGATAGCTACAAAAAGCAAACATGTGGTTAAGCCATGTAATACACAATCATTTCCTGTAACAGATAACCGCCTGGACCTCCTGTCTCGTCTTTTGCCCTCTCATTCGAATATACATGCATTGTTTATCCATTTGAAAGAATTCAAAATTACTCTGAGAGGCTCTTTTAATAGCAATGACGCTGTGGCTTGCGGCCACGTCTGCGGCGTCCCGGTTCTATTAGGCTGCGCTATGGGAAAAAAAGCAGAATCAATATCATATCAGCATCCAACGGAACACCTGACAGTTCAATTTCACAGGCGTTCTTGAGAATCGATTGCGTGGGAATAGTTTGGGACCCTCTCAAAGGCTGACCGTTGTAGTTAATCTATAGCACCATTAGCACGGGTCACTGCATGCATGGTCATTAATACCCTGCACAATAACGGACTGCTACATGAAGGCTAACACCTTTTTGCCAATAGTTTGTTTCTAATCGAGAGAAACAAATACTAAGTGCAAATGTATGGCGTGACGGTTCAGCCGTGTACTCTTACAAACTCCGAGCCGTTGAGCTCTTACAAATCCATTTAACATCTCGACATAGACAAAGAGGCAAGTCTGCCACGTAATCACGCTTGAAGTGGTAATGGAGGACATGATGATGAAGACAAAACAAATGCTTTCTGAAGTCATCTGTCCTGGAAGTGTTGCAAAATTTGGGTGTTTCTTATGATCGTTGAATAAGGGGAGACACTCATATAATGACTTACATCATCTCTCTAATATGAAGATTTGATAGAACAAAATGACACATTTTCTAATTTTCACTCACTGGCAGATAAAAAGTTGTAGATGAAAAAGCCCTGCTCATTGAAAGTCAACCGTTGTTTAAATAAATGAAAAAAGGAGGGGGTGGTGGGTAAAATGATGCAAGCTTTTGGAATTGAAGCAGGTTTTTGGAACTGGCACATGCCTGCCTCTAATGCCTCTGCTTTTTACAGGGTAACATTATGATTGATCCTTAAAGTGATAGTTCACCGCAAAAAAAAAAAAAAAGAAAAAAAAAAACCTGTATGACTGAACTTTGAAGGAGAAATTCTGAAATTGCTGCCGGTTGCTCTTTTTGCTCTGAGGGAATGAAGTTTTCATTCTCTAAGAAGAATGCAAAAGTCCCATAAACATCTCAAAAATGTACAGTATGCACTTTATTGTACATCTTCTGAAGGTAAATAGTAGCTTTGTACAAGAACCATTAGAAGTCATGGATCAGTCCAATTCATGAACAAATCATTCAGATCACTTAAATTATCCGACCCAAAACATTGATTCATTCATAAATCAACATTGCTTCTTCTTTCATGATTAGATGTCAATATTTTCAGTGGAATTGAATTACAGCAACTTAAAATGTTGACAGCCAAATCATAAAATATTAGCCAAAATTATTATAATTTTTTTTTTTATTTATTGAAAACTGACTTTATTTTAAATATTAAAGGCTGTTATCACCGAGAAAGTCTGCTTTCTTCTTCTTGTCTTTCTGTTGTAACAGTAGGACCTTTCTTGCTCTCGCTTCCCAGAAGTGGTACTCTCTGCTGGGCTATGGTGGTGTTTCTCCAGCCTATTAAAGCTTCAGACGCTGGGTGTGAAGTTCAGTTCTGTGGCTTTCTTCTTTGAATCAGCAGGGATCGGTTTGATGAGTCTATCAATACAATGAAATAAGACCTCTGAATACTATAAAAGAGCCTTGTGGAAATTTGAGTCAAAATTCGGCACTAATACCGCAGTGGTTTGTAATTGCATGGTCTGTTTGTGTCATATGGTCTATTTGATTTGTAGCTCTCGTAATGTATTAATATTACAAATGGTGTTGCGAATATAAAGCAACGGTTATCAGGTCATTTTCCAGAAATGTTAAATGCATTAGCACACACACGTACAACACATATACACACTGAATACTTCTCTGCCCTATCATTGCACAAAAAAAAGGGATTTTCTCACTTTGCCCTTGATACTCCCACATACAGTACAGACACTGCGGCCCCACCACAGGCAGTGGTCTTGATGACATCATTGTAGAATCAGACTTAACGGGAGAGGATGATACCCTCAATAAACCCATCCAGCTGAAAGTTGTAAAAGTCCAGAGAATGCTACAGCAGCGTGGTGCGAGAACCATCAGAGACGGAGAAAACCCTTTACGGGAGAAGCGTGGCTCCAGAGAGGAGTGGGTGTGGGCTGCTTACCGGCACTCCTTTAGATCATCCGACCATCCCTTCTGCCAAAATTCCACTCAACCGGAATTGCGATCCCTCACAGAGCTCCGGGAGATCCGGGAACGTGCTATCCGCGGGGCCCGGCAGCGGATACGGGCCCTGGGCTGTGAAACCAGATCAGACCGTACTGGACAGATGTGATGGGTTGAAGTAGACAGGGTCACTGGTCCATTACAAAATATGCACATCTGTGAGAGTCATCTAGTGATGTGTCGGTTTGATCTGAAATCGTTTGACATGAAAAGGCACAACCTCATAATCTTGGGAGTTTATTGTTTGATTAGCTTAGCATGTGGGTTAACAATAGCGTAGCATGCAGTCTCACTGTTTAATCTCTAATGACACACACCTGAGGCACGAGCAGGATGAATTTAAGGCATTTTGTCACTGTTTGATGTCCTCATCCAATTACTTTCATGATAACTTGGGTACGATCCAATTCACAGGGTCCCTACGAAGAGTTCACTTGTTCCTACAAGCTAAGGGGATGCTTGTAGAATTTCCCTTGATAAAATTAATTTCATATTTTTGTTTTGTTTTTGCACACAAAAAGTATTCTCGTCGCTTCATAAAAATAACGTTGAACCACTGTAGTCACGTGAACTATTTTAAAGATGTTTTTACTACTTTTCTGGAGCTTTAAAGTGGTAATTAATATCAAAAATATTTTAATTTGTATTAAACCTGCAGGTCTTATGTGTTAATTACAGTGTTAATTAGATGAGTAATTAATTACAGTATTATTATGTGTGTGCATGTGTGTGTGTGTATATATATATATATATATATATATATATATATATATATATATATATATCAGTGGGGACGGAAAGTATTCAGACCCCCTTAAATTTTTCACTCTTTCTTATAAAATCATTAAGTTAATTAACTAATCTAGTCCTCAATAATGTACACATAGCACCCCATATTGACAGAAAAACACAGAATTGTTGACATTTTTGCAGATTTATTAAAAAAGAAAAACTGAAATACCACATGGTCCTAAGTATTCAGACCCTTTGCTGTGACACTCATATATTTAACTCAGGTGCTGTCTATTTCTTTTGATCATCCTTGAGATGGTTCTACACCTTCATTTGAGTCCAGCTGTGTTTGATTATACTGATTGGACTTGATTAGGAAAGCCACACACCTGTCTATATAAGACCTTACAGCTCACAGTGCATGTCAGAGCAAATGAGAATCATGAGGTCAAAGGAACTGCCTGAAGAGCTCAGAGACAGAATTGTGGCAAGGCACAGATCTGTCCAAGGTTACAAAAAAAATAAGATTCCTAAGAGCACAGTGGCCTCCATAATCCTTAAATGGAAGACATTGGGACGACCAGAACCCTTCCTAGAGCTGGCCGTCCGGCCAAACTGAGCTATCGGGGGAGAAGAGCCTTGGTGAGAGAGGTAAAGAAGAACCCAAAGATCACTGTGGCTGAGCTCCAGAGATGCAGCGGGGAGATGGGAGAAAGTTATAGAAAGTCAACCAGAAGTGGCCGACGGAAGCCTCTCCTCAGTGCAAGACACATGAAAGCCCGCATGGAGTTTGCTAAAAAACACCTGAAGGCCTCCAAGATGGTGAGAAATAAGATTATCTGGTCTGATGAGACCGAGATAGAACTTTTTGGCCTTAATTCTAAGCGGTATGTGTGGAGAAAACCAGGCACTGCTCATCACCTGTCCAATACAGTCCCATCAGTGAAGCATGGTGGTGGCAGCATCATGCTGTGGGGGTGTTTTTCAGCTGCAGGGACAGGAAGACTGGTTGCAATCGAGGGAAACATGAATGCGGCCACGTACAGGGATATCCTGGACGAATACCTTCTCCAGAGTGCTCAGGACCTCAGACTGGGCTGAAGGTTTACCTTCCAACAAGATAATGACCCTAAGCACACTGCTAAAATAATGAAGTAATGGCTTCACAACAACTCCGTGACTGTTCTTGACTGGCCCAGCCAGAGCCCTGACTTAAACCCAATTGAGCATCTCTGGAGAGACCTAAAAATGGCTGTCCACCAACGTTTACCTTCCAACCTGACAGAACTGGAGAGGATCTGCAAGGAGGAATGGCAGAGGATCCCCAAATCCAGGTGTGAAAAACTTGTTGCATCATTCCCAAAAAGACTCATGGCTGTATTAGATCAAAAGGGTGCTTCTACTGAATACTGAGCAAAGGGTCTGAATACTTAGGACCATGTGATATTTCAGTTTTTTTTTTTTTTTTAATAAATCTGCAAAAATGTCAACAATTCTGTGTTTTTCTGTCAATATGGGGTGCTGTGTGTACATTAATGAGGAAAAAAAAAAAGAATTTAAATGATTTTAGCCAATGGCTGCAATATAACAAAGAGTGAAAAATGTAAGGGGGTCTGAATACTTTCCGTACCCACTGTGTGTGTGTGTATGTTTATATATATATATATAGGGGTATATATATATATAATATATTAGGGCTGTTCAATGATAACCACGGTATTTTGTATATATATTAGGGCTGTTCAATGATAACCGTGGTTATCGTGTACAAAATAAGAGTCTGTGTTTACATAATATATGTGTGTTTGTTTTGTGTATAATTATTATGTGTATATAAATATACACACATACATGTATATATTTAAGAAATATAAGCATGTATGTATAAATGTATAAATATATTTATATTTTTTATATATTTAAATTATATATAAATGGTAAATATTTGTATAGAAATATAATATATTTTTCTTAAATATATACATGTATGTGTGTATATTTATATATACATAATAAGTATACACAAAACAAATACACATATATTACATAATCACAGACTCTTATTTTGTACACGATAACCACAGTTATCGTTGAACAGCGCTAATATATATATAATATTAGTGGTGGGCCGTTAACGGCGTTAACGTGCTGCGTTAACGCGAGACTCTTATCGGGCGATAAAAAAAATATCGCCGTTAATCTATTCTCAAAGTTGGGTTGGGAGCTGGGTCTATTCTACGTTATTGTTATGATGACTTTCACCTTGATATTTTAGCGCGGATGTATACCTAGCCGAACTGACCCTTCTCAAAGACCCACCCGCCCCCTTAGTTACTGTTGCTTTGGTCGACAAGCCGTGGTGCTGTCAGGCCCGTCACGTCACACAGTGATAAATGCATCACGGAGCAGAGGACACTGACAAGACAAAGCAGGTAACTTATGATATTTAACAAAGTCCCAGCTTTAAAACTGTGTAGTTTTTTAAGAAATTCAAACAATAAAACCCGTTTTCTTTAATGTGTCATGACCATGGTCGTGACAGATTGCTGTAGCGCCTCAGCTCAAGAGGCTCGTAAATATATAGCATCAAATAAACATGAATGAACATGAGAATCAGTTTTGTTTCAAACGCGGAAAGATGTCAATATACAAAATATAATATACAAAAGTTTAACTCCACCGAGGTTAATCTTCTAACTCCTATCTGCTTTGTCGGACAAAATGGTGGATTACTTTTAGTCATTTCAGGGCTCTCAAGTTTTGAACTGAGTTCAGAGTGAGATTTCGGCGGCGGCGGCAGCGACGGGGGTTTGGGTGGGGACGGGGGTCTGATATGAAAAATTACACATTCGTACAAATAAAAAAATATTTATTTAATTCAGCATTTTAGTGTGTATGTGAGTGAGTGAGTGAGAGAGAGAGAGAGAGAGAGATAATGGTAATATAATCATACACATTATATTGTTGTTTTTCCTCAACATTATAATGTGAAACAATATAAACATGGTAACCATATTCAGACTCTAGTGTAGCCTACGTTATATGTACATTACGTTCTGCATGATAACTGACGCGCTCTGCTTTACTAGTATTTTTTCCCGCTCACTGTTTGAGCTTATAATGCTTTTGTTCTTTAGGCCTATATTTTTTGTTTACACATATTGTTTAATGTTTTAAACTGAATGAAAACCTTGAGATAAAACGTAAACTTGTTGTGTATATTACCTAATCATAAGTTTGTTCAGAAATGGTGACGACAACTTGAATAAAAAAAAAATTGAAAAACGTCTGTCTCATTTTCTCAAAATAACGTAATTTAAAGCTGCTGTCCACGATTTTTGGCCCTCTAGCGGTTAATAAACAGAACTGCACGCGTCTTGCGGAGGAACATTCTAGCCGGAGCTACTTTTCTCCGTGTATGGCGAGTCACAAGTTACTGTGATACTCTGTGGCGAGTCCTACCAGTCAGGTCTGAAATAGTCTGAATATAAACACTTATTATAAGTGTACCATAATGATTCAGGGTAAGACAAAAACAAGGTTTGGAAAATGGATTCATGTTGTATATTCTCATTATATAATTTTTGTAAATTTTTAACACACAAAAAAAGTTGCAGACTGCAGCTTTAAATACACGAATATTCGTTTTTTTTACTAGCCCAAATATTCGAATACAATATTTTGGAAAAATGCCCATCCCTACTAGCTAGGCAAGTTCACGTAACATACTCTTGTCAGACTCTTAACTAACCTACCAGCTGCCTGGACACAAATATTCCCCAGCAATTTGATGAGATGACTGTACTCATGGTCCCACGTCGATCGCGATCAGTCTGTAGCCAGATGTGAATCAATGTGTCTGCAGATGTCCTCTTCTGTAGCTAACTACTTCAGCGACCATCTCAGCGAGCGAGCCCGTGAATCACAGAATGTGTCATTGGAATCAGAACGTAAACGTTGTTGTGGCGGGAATATCTAAATCTTACCCGGATACAGCAATTCTATTTTCTGATTGGCTGTTCTGTAGCTATATTTTTTTATTAGATTAACTGGTGCGTGGCAGGGCCTTCTGAACTCTATGGGGAACTCGCTTGATTCCTCTAATAGCGGCGCAACTTGTTGTGCGTTATCCTGGAGATTTCTCTGCGTGAGAAATACAAGGTGTGGCGTGTGAACGGGTTGAAATGCGTGTGTCTCACGCCCAATGCGTGAGACTTGAGAGCCCTGTCATTTGCTGCGTTCCAATTCGCCTACTTATAGTACGCCCTAAAAGTACTCTTTCTGTGAACAAAAAGTAACGTTACTTACTTTTGAGTGTGTAGCAAAGCGTTGGGACATAATATCACGTCATACAGTTGCATCTTTGCTCTCTGTCGCATCCAGTCACCGTAAACTTCCCTGTCAATCATCTTACATCCTCCACATTTCATTTAGTTAATTTCCTACCGTATCAGAGAGAAATGCAGCACGTTGATCTGCAGTCGCGAGTCTTTCATGTGGAGAACTCTCCTCATATTAATGCATAATGATGCATTTAAAACTTAATGGCCAATCAGATCTTTAAAAAAGTCCACATTGGTATTTGCAGATGAAAAATAACACATATAACGTTAAATAAATATTTTCTTTAAATATTTTATTTATTAGTCACTCAAACAGCCTCTCAGCCTCTATCGTGCATATTCGTCATGTTTTGTAGTTTTTAACACTTTACTCGTGTTAGTAGTTCTGAACTGAATCCTCGTACAACGCGCAATGGGTTGTGGGCAATATTATCCTTTATAGTGTGCACGGATCCACACTTCGAAAATCTACCGGAAATAGTAGACCATCCGGGGACTTTTGGCATACTCTTTTCAACATACTATGCTTTGGCACACACTTATTTTAATCTCACATACTATTTAGGAAGGATTGTATGGACATTGGGATGCAGGGGCAAAAACAATGCCAATGACAAATGAACAGAAAGTGTTTCACATTGCCTGCATTCACCCCACTGTATGTCACTCATTGTCATGTTAATGGTGTTGCATCTTGTGTGTTTTACCTTCGCAAACAATGTAGAAACCTCACCTGAGGTGAATTACACTGAATAATACCACATTTATTTTAGCCAAACTTTGTCTAGTACTGGTGCTCAATGATTGATGGGTACATTTTCTTTTCCATTTCTCTGTGTATTTTGTAGTGTCCTTCGGATTGAACATATACTCCCTATGAATTTGAATCTCACTTAAGATGGCCGAATACCCTGTGAAGTGCATTTTGTGGGCGCTATCGAACCCGCTCTCAGAGGAACAGCTGAACTGAATCATCCAATGTGACGTGTTTAAAGAACGGCAACGTTTCCCCCCTCACCTCCTGTAGGCAAAAGGCACACTGTGAGTAATTGCTACTGTTGTTATCCTCTGGTTTCTAATTAAAAAGTCTGTTAGAAACACAGAGCCAAAAGCTAGTGAGATAGCTTGAGAAGTGTGTGTGTGTGTGTGTGCGTGTGCGTGTGCGTGTGCGTGTGCGTGTGTGTGTGTGTGTGTGCGTGTGCGTGTGTGTGTGTGTGTGTGTGTGTGTGTGTGTGTGTGTGTGTGTGTGTGTGTGTGTGTGTGTGTGAAATAAGTACATAAATCTAGCCTGACTGAAACTGCTGCTGTGGGTGCAAATGAATTGAACTGATCACTGAGATGAGTGTAATGATGTGATGAAGGTCGGATTGTGTATGTGTATGTGTGTGTGTGTCCTATGGGGCTCTTTATGGCTCTAAACAGAGTAATGAGGCCTGTGTTAGAGCCAGAGCTGTGGGACCACACACACTCTCTTCCACAGATAATTACACTTGCTCTCTTTCCCGATCTCTCATCTCGCTCTTTCTTTCTCTCATAAAACAGTCATTTATTACATGGATAATTGTTGTAGTAATCAACCTGTTAGTCACAATTAATACATTATTAGACCCAAATGTTTACTGCTCTTTCAGTCAGTCTCTTTATAGTTATGGTTTAAACTGATGTTACAGCATCTTTGACCTTGATGAAACTGTGAAATATTCAAAATCGGTATGAACAACAAGAGTGGTGCAATCGGCCAGTGTCGGCTCATTAAAGCAGGACACATTGTGGTTTGTTTTTGGAGATGATTGTATAGTTCTAAGAGTTCTAAGAGCATTGCTTTGGTTTTAGGCCTCTTTCAGAATAACACAGAATAATAAGTCTCATATACAAACCCAGAGAAAAATGCTATTGCTCTGTGGTTGCCATTTCAGTGTTCAGAAGACTTCACGTTTTCAGTTATGTTTTATTTATTAAGCAACAACTTAATCTTAAACGGCTGTTAACCTGAAAAAATTGAGAATTGTTAACTTACAGTACGCTATAGTACACTACAGTATGACTATAGAGCTACAGTATAATTGGGATATTGCACTGCACAGTGCTAGATAGAAACACAAGATGTGAATAAAGTTTACAAAATGCAGGGAGAAAAAAATACATAAATAAAAATCCTCACTTTTGTTTTTATTCAGTAGAGTGAGACTTTGTAAGTCGCGCCCCAAAAGAGTAACAAAGTGGTGTTTTTCATATTTAATTTAAGAATTTAAAAATATTATACATCTTGGAGTTATTATTTAATTTGAATATTTATATTTAGAAAATGTATATTTAATTAGCTATAAATATAGACCTGTATATGATTCCTAGTTATGTAGTGTATTTCAAATTGATTTCTTTGAATGGCATTCACCAGTTATACAAACTAAAAATAAATAAAATCATATATGTACTAACTTTATAATATAATATAATATAATAATAATATAATATAATATAATATAATATAATATAATATAATATAATATAATATAATATAATATAATATAATATAATATAATATAATATAATATAATATAATATAATATAATATAATATAATATAATATAATAATGGCCCCTTTCAGGATTTTCTCAGAAATAAATTATGTTTCCATGTATATCAACAAATGGGATGAAAACACGTATTCATCAAGAATATTCAGATTCTTTCACATAAATGTGCAGCTGGTAAACATAATTAGCCTGCAAATAAACAATAATATTGCAGACTTTGTTATCTGAGATTTGTTAAAACTCTACAGAAGACATGTGCGATTCCTGCACTCAAAAAGATGCACTTTCACTGTTGTTAGTTTCACTCAAACCATCCTTGTTCACATTACTTAAAAACTCATGTAACAACATGAACTTAATTTAACTGAGTTGTTTCTACTAAAAATGAGTATTGTCAGCTTTACTTAACAGCATTAGGAGAGTAAATATAGGGATTAAAGTCTTAGTGTGTTTTTCAAGGGAAAGATAGTTAGTTTATGTTAGTGTTTAATGTTCAGTTATGTTAGACATCTAGAGAAGTTTCTTCCATTATGCAGAAGAGTGGTGCCTTAGGCTGTGAGCCTCATGTATGCATGTTTGAATTCCTGCTCTCAATTCAATTGAGTTCAATGAGTTGAGTTTCAATAACTCATTCAATGAGTTATTTATTGAGTTCAATGATATCATTTTTGAGTGCATTTTGTAGAGCAAATAGTTCATTTAATAAGGTAAATTAAGTCAATAAATGTGTTCACCTTACGTAATAAACATAAAATTATTAAGTAAACTGCACTTATCAGAGTTTTATTTACTCAAAGAAATTTTGTCAGCTTTACTTGAATTTCTTCTGTTCATACAACTAAATTGTTATTTGTACAAATTACTCAATATAGTTGTGTGGAACCACTTGACACTTTTTTTTTTTTTTTTAAGTACATCCAACAATTCATTTTTTTACCCATGGGTTCTTATTATTAGAAGAAAAATCTCTAGTTGCTCATTTCTGATGTTTATTTCCTTTAGTAAAACTCTCCCTCTCTGCATATGTCTTCAGTCTGCTTCATCCTCCTCTCTATCTGCCCATTGAGATTTGTAATGGTCGGCCAGGAAACAAAGTGCACATAACTCCACCACTTGTTGGACGAGGTGAAAGGAAGGGTGATGGGGACAGGAGATGCTAAGATGGGAAAGGTGATTGCATTGTGCTGTGGCACAGCTTGTACCAATTTCCTGAGTTAATGGGATATTTTTGCCTTGCTTCTCCTCCATGTTTTCTTTCGCTCATCTCATTGGGCACTAGCAAAAAAGTTACTAACCTGGCTAAGAAAGATGGACAGTCTGCAAAATCGGCGGAAGGGCTCTCGATGTGTAAACAGTAGTTATATCTGATGGGGGCTGTTGTCAGGTACATGTCGATGGAGGTTTGTGATTGACTTGCATGTATTACACACGTGAAATACAAGACTGTAGACAAGCACAATGTGAAGAAGATGAAGTCAATATTTATTAAATGTTTGAAAAATATAATAAAAACATCAAAAAAGAAAGCTGTCAAACTTTTGGTAACACTTTAGTATAGGGAACACAAATAAACTATTAACTTTGACTTTCCCCTTAATAAACTCCTAATATACTGCTTATTAATAGTTGGTAAGTTAGTTGTTAATTTTAGGTATTGGGTAGGATTAAGAATGTAGAATAAGGTCATGTAGAATAAAGCATTACTATGTGCTTAATAAGTACTAATAAATAGCCAATATTCTGGTAATTTGCATGCTAATATGCAAATGGTTAAAAGACCCTAAAATAAAGTGTTACCAAAGTTTGCATGCCTTAATATGAACATAATAATGTGTAATTTAACAGCACACTAACATTTATTTAAAGGGAAAGTCCACCAACAGTTTAAGTTCTCTTTGGCTTCTATTGTATTTTTTGTCCATACAATGGAAGTCAGTGGGTACAGAAACTGTTTAGTTACCAGCATTCTTCAAAATATCTTCTTTTTTGTTCCATAAATGAAAGAATGGCATACAGGTTTGTAACGACATAGAATTTTCATTTTTGGGTGGACTATCCCTTTAAATCAGCTAATAATAACTTACAAAGTAGGTGATGAAGAGTGTCTACACATTATCTCCAAACATAGCAGACAAAGAAATGAACTGCTTGGTTTTATGGGATTTTAGTTAGAGATGGTCTATTTTTCAGGATGAATGAAGACAAGAGTGGGACCTATATTATTTTTGGAGGGAAATATCAGACGCAGGGAATGACAGAGTGTGAAAGAGAGTGAGGAAGAACATTGTATCCCATTTGTGTTTGTGTAAACGCAGCAGCCAGACGCTGAGTCACTGTGATGCTGGACCGTTGTGTCCTTCTGTTCCGTCTCGCATGGTTTACTCTCAGGCTGCTGTAGTAAGTGTCCATGACTCAGGACTGCTGCCGTATATCACAAGGGCTCTTTCAGCACACAGTCTTGTCATCAGATAGTTCAGCTTGTACCTTTTACTGTTCTTTAAGACTATTATAGCCTAAAATATAGAGAAAGAAACTGCCTATTGTTTAAAACATTAATGATGGTACAAACATATTGGCATAGACCCTATTTAGACCATTTTCTATGAATTTCCACAGGCACAACGCAATAATTTCAATAGGAATTAATGCGATTGAGATTTTTGTGTGAGGGTAAAAGATTTTCCCGTGCAGATATGTCAATGTATTCAAGCTGGTTATGCAAATTTGCTGCATTTACCAACAAAAAGCTGCTTGGAATTGAAAGTCATTGTGTGTGAACTGTGCTTCATACATTGCAACTTTAATGACAATAGAAAATTTACTTTTTTGCCCATTTGCCTTTTGTTGCCTCTCACTTATATAGTGAGATATTGAGATTATTTCACCTCTAAAAATTTTAGTTGGTCAATTAAGTATAGAGGGTATGCATCGACGTCACTTTCCCGCCGGAACGCGCTCCCTCAGCTGGACTGAGTGGCAAAAGTACCTGCTGCGTGACTGGATTTAATAGTGTAAACTGCGAAACCCAAAAGTAAAACAAACAATTAGAGGAGTCTTGTGTTTCCTGACATTTATATGTGCCTGATTTCGATGCTGGGGAAATACATAAAACAAATCTGCCTGTGGATATTTTATATAAATACAATATAGATAGGTTTAAATCCACATAATTACTTCATCATCATATTGTCCAGCCCTAAAACATTTAGTTTTATAGTTTTTGTCAGTGTTTATTTAAAAACACACAATTATGCAGAATATATTTAATTGATGAGTTGTCAACATAATATATAACAATACAATATATACGGTATGATTTTACCTCAAAATCCATCAATTTGACACAAAATGATAACTGCAAATCCAACTGCAATTTCTCTAGTGGAGTCGAGTTGTTTCTGTGAATTGCAGTGATCCATTTGCTTCTTTTTTCTGTAGCTTTCAGCAGTCTTTAAATATATTTTGAGTCAAAGCTATTTGTACAGTCGATCACAAAGCTCTTTCCTGTTTTGGAAGTGTTTTGTGTGTTTTTCACGGCATTCACGCTGAAAACAAATGCTGCCGCTCAGTCTTTTGCCACTTAGCGGGCGTGACCGCAATCTTAACGGTCGACGGTAAAGTCACGTGTATACCCTCTATTGCAAACTCATGACCGCGACACTGATTGGCTGTTTTTTTTTTACATGATGTGCCATATCTTTTTGAGGCTGTCTACACTCTAAACCAAATGCTGGTTAAAAACAACCCAAGTTGGGTTAAAAATTACCAAAACCAGTGATTGGGTTAAATGTTTGGGCAGTTTTATTTAACCCAACTATTGTTTAAAAATTACTTTATGGCTGGCTTAAAATGAACCCAAAAATCAGACACATAATTACTAGAAGCAACAATGATAATCAAAAGGTGAACATTACATTTTATTAATAAGCAATTTAATAAATGTTTATTATTTCATTATTATTCAATAAACTTATTAATAAATGTTCATTTATTAGACATATTAATAAATGTTAGGTAACGCTTTAGTATGGAACATGTTCACTTTTCCCTCAGTAAACTTCTAATTTACTGCTAATTAATAGTTAGTAATGTAGTTGTTCAGTTTATGTATTGGGTGGGATTAAGTATGTAGCATAAGGCATTAATATGTGCTTAATTAGTACTAATAAACAGCCATTATTCTAGTAATTTGGAAGCTAATAAGCAACTTAAAAGATCCTAGAATAAAGTGTTACCGAATGTTAATTTCCAACATACTTTTTTTTTTTTTTTAATCAAGCAATACAGTATGTTTTAAATGATAGTTGAGTTGAACAAAACTATACAGCAGGTTGGGTAAACATTTCACCCAACAGCTGGGTTAAAACAACCCATTCGATGCGTTAAAACAACCCAACAACCCTGGGTTTGTCCAATTTCAACCCAACTTGTGATGTCTTTAACCAGAATTTTTTTTTTTTTTTTTTTTTTTTTTGAGTGTACAAACACATCAAAGTAAACATTAAAAAACTGGTACTACTTGACATTTTCATTACCTGTTTAATCTTTGATGTTCTAAATTCAGTGAATTTTGGCTCTGCCTGCTTCAGTAGCCACACCCCCAACTCTATAGATCTCAGAAATGTTGACTCGTTTTCAGCTTCTGTACCTTTATTGACTTCCACTTGATGTTTCAACTGCCTAAATAAGCTGATCTTAATTATCTAAATTTCACTTCACAGTCCCCTTCAAGCTCAACTCTTTGTTAAGCCAACACTGCCTTTAATGTCCCCCAACAAAAATACACAAACATTATCGTGACCAGTTCCGGACAATCCCTGAGTCACATCCCATTTGTCGCTGTCTGACTGTTGGACTGACCTTCCTTTGTCTTTAGTGTGAAAAAAAGAGGGATAGTAAAACTGAGAAGGAAGAAAGGATCGTAAGGATGGTATTAGTGAATGAGTGGCCTGACAAATGTGTCGACTGGCACGCTTGGGGCTCGATTAATCTCCTTGATGAGTCTGGGCTAATGGGAGGAAGACCTTAAAGAGGACGGATGACCTCGCACCCACCTCCCTCCATGACACCCAGGCTCACATTAATGTCCTCCAGCAGAAAGATATTAAACATATTCTCACACACAGCTCCGATCAAAACTGAAGGATTGTCATTTGATAAATTCACATGAGTAATAGCCTTAGAATCAGCTCAGATATTGTAGTGATGTTAGTGAATGTCAATGATGATAGCACATATTGTGGTACAATTATGATATATCACCCTGTCATTCATTGTTTGTCTATTTTACTGTCAACTCTCAAAAAAAAAGAGAAAGATTTTTGCTGCTTATCCAATTTACTTAATTAGAACGAGTGAGTGCAACACAATTCTTGAGCATTTTGTTTAACTAAATTTCTTTGCTGCAGTGTTATTTTAGTATTATTAATTGTATACTGTAATAGTATTTTTAATATTTTGAAATAACCTTTATTTTTATATTTTCAGTTTATATTTTTTATATTTTCAAAAAAAGGTAAATAGGTTGTTTGCAATCACGTGGTCCTGGTGACTCGCAAAATACCGGTGGAGGGCAAGCAGTGAATTAGAATGAAAGAGATGGAGAAAAGTCCTTTCTGTGCTGATTTAGAAAGGTATAAACAGAAAATCACAACATATGTTGGACGTGAACCTTATGTTATGAAAAGGAGATGAATTGAAAGACTTTCCTGCCATTGAGGAGGTAGATATAGAGGATGTGAAGCTGCCGTCACACCGCGTTCAGTTCTAGTCTGGGTTTGTTTATATCGTGCTGTCTTTCTGCTAGAGAATTTAGGGCAGTATTTTTGAATTTCTGCCGCGATTGTGGAAAATGTCGCAATTGTATGTCAGTTATGCTGAATCGAGAATCGCAACAGGAGCTCACGCCATCGTTCAGGGAAAAACCTAGACGGTTTAATACAATTTTCGCCTTTTCTATGTGTAAAAACACACTAAGGGAAGCAGGTTGAGGAGGTGACGGGAAGATGCCGTATAGCTAATCTAATAATGTCACTGATTTAACCCACTCCCTATCACTCAATAAAATAATCACATAGCTGAGTGTTTTTGAAAGTGTTGTCTTTGTTGTTGAATCGACTTCTGTCAGCTTGTTAAACATTTATTTATTTGGACATTTTCTACCATAAGATGGCTGAAGCAGCAGCACGTGACACTGTTCTCATGGTAACCAGATCAACATTGTGAACGGAATACTACAAAACTGAAGTGAAAACACTGAATTATCATTCAATGGGATAAAATAGCTTCTCTTCCCTGCAAACGATAGCATGAAGAATGTGAATATTTAACCAAGTCAAAAACAAATAAGGTAAGCAGGTATCCATCTTCATTTCAGTATCAGTAGACGCAAAACGCTATTATAAAGGCAACAACTTTTAAAGGTAAAAAACAATATAAATTATAAAAAACTGTATAAGTTATGTAAACGATATAAACACCTTCTGGGTTCTCGATTTTATCGATTTGAACAATCATAAATGACGCAAAACATACAAATTTTGAGTTTTTGATATGATTCCTATGTAGAAAAATCAGTCCCTGCCCCCCAGACTCATTCACACTGCTGCTGTGATGTCATGTGCAAACAACCTATTAAATGGTAAATGTTAAAATGGTAATATATATATATATATATATATATATATACAAAGTTCTGGCATGAAACTCTAATGGGCAGGCTAATCCGCTTGTTAAGTCATGACGTAAGGAACGTCGTTTCCGGGTCCAAGCCTCGACTCATTTCACTTGAGAATACGATCGACTGCCGTTTATGAGCGCTATTTATTCATATTAAACATCAATCATTTTTAAAAGTTAAACATTTTAAATACTTACAGTCTACACAACAGTGTCTGTGCTCACAGCATCACATATATTAATATTTTAACGATTTATAAGAGATGAATCATTGTCTGGCCATCTGGAATTTTTGGTATGGAGATAAAGGTTATGATTATAATTTTTATTTTTTTTTGTAGTATTACACCACATCGTGTGTGTATATTAGCACCATTTGTTGTTTTCTTGTGGTATGAGAGCGTTAGGACCCGGAAGCGCTGCCGCGTGACGTCAGACTTAACAATTGAATAGGTCCTTTAACTCAACCTGCTCATAATTACATCATTATCTGTAGGACACAGATGATTGGTTCCTGCTGTATTAGTAGCCAATGAGCTCGCATGCTCAATCTTCAAATACATGAGTTAGCATTTGCCTTAGCAGTGCAGTGTGCTTCAGAAACCCTCCATCTTCCCCAGCTCCACCTGTATAGATCTGCTACGGTTAATTCATGTACGCTATATTGTACAGCAGCAGCATGTCTTACTTGCTCACAGCAGTGTGTCATGTATGTATTGGCAGTAGCAAGTCAGCAGCAGTAGCAGCAATAATCAA
This sequence comes from Chanodichthys erythropterus, assembly GCF_024489055.1. Classification (NCBI taxonomy): domain Eukaryota; kingdom Metazoa; phylum Chordata; class Actinopteri; order Cypriniformes; family Xenocyprididae; genus Chanodichthys; species Chanodichthys erythropterus. The sequence goes on from NC_090234.1 coordinate 27,978,282, forward strand.
CAGCAGCAGCATAGCAGATCTATTCCACCAAGACCAAACATATCAACATTGTCATACCTATTACCATGCCAAACACTCATGACAAAAATATATATAGACAGAAATATATATATATATGAGTGAAGATTAAGAATTGCTGCCACCTTATGTATATAAAAACCTGAGCAGCAAATAATACTAATAATACTACTACTACTACTACTAATAATAATAATAATAAGAAATCTTCCCTACTTACATCAATTTACAACTCTTTCTTTTCTGACCAACTCTTTTTTTTTTTTTTTTTCTGATCCACCCTGTAGATGTTGGCAGCTGTGTTTTTCTCTCCATCTGTCTGGTCCGGTGCCTCCTGTCCAATTCTCATGTGATCTGTACACTTTCAATACATTGTCTGTCCAGACACCAGGCAGCACTAAGGAGTGCAGCTCAAAGACATCACTTCCACTCCTCTCACCAGAGCACCTGAGAGAGAAAAACAATAATGACGTTTCAGCAATCCTGAAGAAACCTTCAGAGTCAGCGACTCTCCTACCTGGTGCATTAGACTAGGGCTTTGATATCCTCTAACCTTTCTGTATGTGTGTTTGAGGTCAGGGACAGACAGGAAATGTTGGCGCTCAATGTTGGGACTCCATTACACGGCAAATGGATTCGGGAGGTTACAGAGGTCGCCTCAACCAATCGTAGGTTCTGTCAAAGTAAAGCCCTAAGCAACATTTTCTGAAACTTTTCACCATGCACCTTTACTGTGTGTCCGTGTGTCAACCCAAATGTTAAAGCAAGCAGAATGTCAGCTAGCCTGTGAGATCCAATGCGGTCAAGGTAGTCGCTGAGAAGTAGGTGCTCCTCGCCCGTGACATTTGCTGACACATTGAGAGGGACCGCAGCTATACAAAAGCTTTATTCCCAACGGCAAGAACATGATCATTTGACCCTTTCGCTCATGACTCTCATATTTCTCCTCGAGCGACGAAAGATGGACGCTCGCTTTATGATGAAGGTCACTGAAAATCCTGTTTCCTCCATTCAGAAACTGACTTGTCGCTCCAAACTTTCCTCCCAACACCTGGGAGATGTGTGTTGACCTCAACTGCAGGTTTAAAACTGAACAGAGGCTTACAGTGGGCCTCTGATGTTAATGATAGCTCTGCTCGCACATTACCCATAATCCTAAGCTCTTTTTGCTGCACTAACTCGCATGCAATTACCGCTGACATTTTTAATGTCACCTTGTCTGGAGGAAAATTGCTCCATTTATTCTTTATTCCCATATAAAACCATGAATTATTCCCTGCTGCATTTCTATGTTCATTTCCTGTTCATTTCTTCTCGTGCTTCTCACTCACACACATTTATTCCAGCTGTGAGCTGCATTTGCTTGAGTTTGGGTGTTCAGGGATGAAGTTCTCCCCTCTGGTTTTTAATCTAGCTCAACTCTCTCTCTCTAATTGGGCCAGGAAAATCACATTGTCCTTGCTTTTGAATGCCTTGGAAAAAGCTATTGTCCTGGATACAGTTTCACCATTGACCAGAGAGTTTTATAGAGAGTTGAAACGCTGCATGACATCATATTAAACTTGTATTCAAGTTTAAGTGTATACTTTTTATCTATTGAGTGCCGAGGTATCAAAAATAGAACCATTCAAGGACTTTTACATGATAATTTGACAGCCTAACGATATAAAAGCAGAACGAACATGATTTATTGTAGGTGTTCTTACAAAAGAAAAGTACAAGACAAGGTAAATGCAAAAGGGTTGTTATTTAATGTACAGTATATGCATTCCTATCATTTTCTTTCTAACGACATGAATGCTACTTACAGTTGCACAGCTCTTTTTTATCAACTTTCATCATTGTTCTCATTTTTATTTTGAATCTATTAGTCACATGAGAGACTTTGAGGTCAGAGGGCAAGAAATAATTGGTCACCAATCACACCGATACTGCATTGATTAACGCAGTCTGTTTTCTGACAGATGTACACATAAACAATCATCAGAGCTCTGATTGGAAAACTCAATTAGGAAAGAATAAGCCTTGACAAATCAAACACGAGTCCCACTTATACCGTCATCAAACCACAGCTGACAGTCCTCATTTTCTCGACGTTCTCTTTCTCACCCCACAGGCAACAAGCAATGGAAAACACAATACATAAAAAAAATAAATTAAATTTTTATTAAAACAAACAGTCTCTGCTGCTGAAGCCTGCATTAGCATTAGCCCTCAGCTCTGTTCAAGTGTTGGATATGTTGAGTCCCGAGGTCACATCCAGCTCCCCTTTGCGTACATCGTCATTTGCCTGTCTGTCAGCCCCGAAATGATTGGTTATGCAAACCGTAATTCATCAGTGACAGCACGCAGAGTGGTTACTTTATCTCTAACGACCCTTCGGATGGAAAGGTGGAATCAATTCTGACAGCCTCACCTCATCTCAACGCTTGCTGATCTGCATAACACTAGACACGTAAATCAACCGCAGATGTGACAAGGGAATTAATTTGAGTGTGTATGTGTGTGCAGGGGCGTCATGCACCTAATATTTTTGAGGGGGCACCAGGGGCAGTTCTGGCTCACTTGGTGCCCTAGGCAAGATATAAAAAAAAAAAAAAAAAAAAGCAAAACAAAACACTTCAACTGCTTAGTTACACTGTCTAATTATATTTTTATTTTTATTTTTTATTTTTTTAGTTAAAATTAGTGCTATTTTAGTATCCTTTTTTTAAGGTTTTAGTTTCAGTTATACAATATAATACACTGCCCGGCCAAAAAAAAAAAAAAAGTCGCTGTTTGGATTTTAATAGGCAAATACTTAAGAGAATGGATCATTATTAAAGTGATTATTATTTTTCTAGAATGTTATAAGTTTGGCAACGGTTCTTTCGACCCTAAAAGATGGAGTGTATAGCTTTCCATTTCTTAAACAACCATGTATGAAGATGTATTTTTGCCATATTCCAGGATAACAATGTCAAGATTCATCAGGCTCAAATTGTGAAAGAATTGTTGGAAGGGAGAATGAAGAATAATTTTCACACATGAATTTATACTGACTTTAACCTCATTGTAAGTTTTTGGTATGTGCTGGAGTAGACTTTACAGAGTGTTCACCTCTTGCTTTGTCAATACAAGATCTTTACCAAAAAATGATGCACCTCTCGATGGAAATAAATGTTGTGATGTTATTTCCATCAAGAGATGCATCATTTTTTGGACAAGATCTTGTATTGACAATGCAAGAGGTGAGCACTCTGTAAAGTCTACTCCAGCACATCCCAAAGACTTTCAATGAAATTAAGGTCTGGACTCAGAGATGCCAATTCTCGTGTGAAAATGATTCTTCATGTTCTCTGAACCATTCTTTCAAAATGTTAACCCTGGTGAATCTTGACATTGTCATCCTGGAATATGGCCATGATACATCTTAATACATGGTTGTTTAAGAAATTAAAAGTTACACATTCCATCTTTAAGGGTTAAAAGTACCGTTGCCAAACATATAACATGCATATTACAGTGATTATGCATATCACGTTATTCGGTCACCGTATAACATAACATAACATAACATAACATAACATAACATAACATAACATAACATAACATAACATAACATAACATAACATAACATAACATAAATTTTGGGGTCTGCATTTACTTGAAAAATAGTAATAGTAATATTGTGAAATATTATTCTAATTTTAAATAATGTAATTTTTTCCTGTGATGGAAAGCAGAATTTTTAGCCACTCCAGTCTTCAGTGTCACGTGATCCTTCAAAAATCATTCTAATATGCTGATTTCCTGATTTGCTGATCAAGAAGCATTTATTATTATTATTATCAGTGTTGAAATTAGTTGTGCTGCTCAGTATTTGTTTTAAAACAGTAATACATTTTTTTTTTTTTTTTTTTTTTTTTTTTTTAAATATAGAAATCTTTTGTAACAGTTTTGATCAATTTATTCAGCCTGGTCTCATTGTTAATACATAGGTATTAATATGTTATTAATATGTTAAAATTTACAGGTACAATTTTAGTAACAATGTAGCATTAAAAAGATATTGTATCCACTAATCCTACTCCTACTTCTAAAATGTTTTGTAAAGCTTCTTGAGACGGCAGTTTCAGAATTTATAACGAGTGCGGGATTTGATGTTTACGGTCTTTGCTGAGAATGGAGATAAAGATAGCTCAATAAAGGCTTAAATTTGGGTCTGTTCTTCACAGCTGTATGGATTCTACAGATTTGGATTACAACGAAGGAATAATATTGATGAATTTGTGAATTTATGTTGCGTTTTTGGTGAATTTTATGGTTGTATTGTCAGTCACATAGGATTATACAGGAAAAACTGTGTTTAAGAAATGTGACTAAAAAGTCATTGATATGAATCAAGATATTAATGCCATGATTTTAATATTATTAAATATGGATTCGTATTTGTACATCTGTTAAGCTGTTCATTAGTAAATAATGTATGTTTTAGTGCTGTCAATATGTTAATATTGTACATTTCAGTGTCTGTGGAAACTTAAGTATATTTACGTAAAAACATACGGATACTCATGAGATCACATTAATTTCTTACAAACAAAAACCCCAACTTACTGACCTTACAGTAAATCTTAATGACCCTGAACTTTTGAATGATACTGTATATGCACTGTAAATATACATAAACAAACAAACAAACAAACAATTGAATTTAAATCTGCTTGGCTCAAAATTTTGATTGGATTTGAATGGATATGATGCTTCTCTCTGTGTGTTATGCTAGTGTGATATGTAAACGGGAGCACTTCAGTTCAAAGTTCATACTCATATTTTCCGTCCTTTCCCTCACCTAGTTGATGTACCAAAGTCAGTGCTTGACCTTTTCCTTTGCCTGTAAAGATTTTCAGTACGATGCACCATAAGAGGCTCAATCGATGTGTGAAATGCTCAATATCAAAACCGCACAGTGTAGCAGGCAGTGCTGTCCAATATACCTGCTAAATGATGGCAGATCGCTTAATGAAACGGTTCAAATCAATGGCTGTTACACAAGCCAGTTAAAATCAAAACATCCATTCATATTTGTCCCTGAGGTAAGAGGGAATGAAAATGTTTTCGCTCTGTCGTACTGTTAATCGCTCTATTCATCTTAATTTGTGAGTGTGCTGTTTTTATTTGCTAACAGGAGGACAACCTGAGAGAACAGTTTTCTGTAGAGACTGCAGTCTTGGGGTTTGATAAGACTCACATACATTAAACAGCTTTATTTATATCTACTTGCGCTGTCTGCTTCAATAAGGAAACACTGAAAAAGTCTGTAATCTGTAAGCTAAGTATATGTTTCAGTGACACGTGTGAACTACAGTAAGGACTGTAGTATAGATTGACAAATTTTGCAGATAATAATAAAAATAATAGAAAATAATAATATGAATTTCATTTCATATCCAGTCATGCTGGTTGATTCTGACACCCTTCAATGGAACCATTTGTAAGAGATGAATGAAAAGGCTTAAAAACTCACCTGGTAGCTGAAAAGAGAGAATGAGACGATCACTGTCAGCAGATGACAGGAACCTAAACTAGGTTTAAGGGCTTGGACACTAAGAAATGATTCTGACAGGACACTTAAAATTTCATCAGAAAATATAACATGAGTGACATTGCTCTCTTCAATAACAAGAGAAGATGTCCTGTGATAGTAGTGACTCTCTATATAACCCTTAGAAACACACAGTGGCAAAATTGCAATTAAATAGTACCTTTTTTTAATGGCTTAATTTTTAAGTATATATATTGCAGCAGCTCACACACGTACGGATCATAGCAAATGTTGTGTTAGAAAAATTGTTATATGCACTACCATTCCAAAGTCTGGGATTGATCAGTAAGTTTTTATTTTTTATGTTTTTGAAAGAAGTCTCTTATGCTCACAAGGTCTGCATTTATTTGATCAAAAAATACAGTAATATTATGAAATATTATTTCAATTTAAAATAACTATTTTCTATTGTAATATATTTTAAAATGTAATTCATTCCTGTGATCGCAAAGCTGAATTTTCAGTAGCCGTTACTCCAGTCTTCACTGTCACATGATCTTTTAGAAATCATTCAGGATGATATGATTATATTCATGATATCATATAAATTTCTTATTATTATCAATGTTGAAAACAGTTGTGATGCCTAATATTTTTTGTGTAAACATACTTTTTCAGGATGTAATAGACAGTTCAAAAGAACAGCATTTATTTGAAATAGAAATCTTTTGTAACTTACTTGCTGAATAAAGCTATCAATTTCTTTAAAAATAAAATATATAAATAAAAAAATATTGACCCCAAACTTTTGAACAGTGCATATTTGTAAATAAGATACAGTTTTCTGAATGATGCAGAAATGCAGCTGTGGGTCTTTAAATGATACTCATACATTAGAGCTCATTTAGTAAATCATAGATAATTTTCAGATGATTATCAGCGTACCCTGAAGGCTGCTTATAATTGAACATACTAAAGTTTCAATGCACTTGCTTACTGAGAAGGCTTTTACTGAGGTCGGTGCGACTGCACTTTAAATATGCAGTGGTCTGCTTTGAGCTAAATGTATCCAAATTTGAGCCTTCTAGCTTTCAGGGAAGGCTTCACAAGCCTTCCCTTAATTATAAAAGTGCTGAAATTTTGCAGCCTTAAAAGCCAATGTTGCAATTTTCCAACATTTCTTTTTTAATTCAGCCTAAAAGAAAATATCCAAAAACATCATGATTTTTTCATGATTTTTATAACCAGTGGCTTCCTAAAAACATGTTTAAGAGGGAAATACAACTCAATATCAATGCTTGGGGATCTTTGAGGGTTATCATCCAGTGGCAAGAAGAGGATTTATTTTAAAGCAATTTCATTTACCATGTTTTCAGTAATTTTCCTGTTCCTTGTCAGCGCTCAAACCAGCTCTCCCCAGCAGAGATTCTCCTTGTTGAGCATTTTTTTCAGGCTTTCAGCTTTCTGTGAACAGTAATTTTCTGCAAATGGAAAACCTCTCTCAGATTATAGTGTTGCACCATGGGGGCAAATTTGTTGTTTTCTCATTCAAAATGCTATAAAACCTATAAATGTTATTCTCTTTGCTTATACCTAAAGCGCATCAGAGGAGAGAGAGGGTTTCTTCCAAGGACAACGCAGTGGGCTCTGCTTAAACAAATTAATCTTTTAGCTTCAGGGTTGGAGGGAACATCTATCAGTGGTGTAATATGATAACGGAGCAGGAAAGCGAGAGAGAGAGAGGTGCTTAGCCTGGGCTTACACTGATTCATTTCCTAACCTGACACAGAACCAGGTATTATACTGACTCTCTCACACACACAGAGAGAGCGAGAGAAAGAGCTGTTGTAGATCTGCAGCCCAGGTTATTACACCACTATGATTTGTTCAAGGTGACAGCACAACCTGAGACGTGGACGCAATATGTAAACATATAAACATGCACTCATGTTAACATAAATAAACTTTCCATAAGTACAAATGGTGCCTGAAACTCTTAAATATATACAAATTAGGACAATTTATACAAATGATGATAAATGAAATAACTGTTACCTAGTCGAGGCCTCTGTTATGAGACAAGCCACAGATGTTTGATTTGTTTAGAACCAGCTATATTTTTCATGCTAGGTTTATAGTTTCATTGAATATATGTACTTTTTTTTCTGCCTTAGATTAAAATAAATAAATAAATACAAATGTGACTATCATTATTTCAACTTTATATCTCACAATGGGACTGTCACAATTTAACTATATCTTAGAATCTGACTTAAACTTCAAAGGAGTTATAAAATTCTGTCATCATTTACTCACCCTCAAGTTGTTCCAAACCTGTATAAATTTCTTTGTTCTGCTGAACACAAAGGAAGATATTTGGAAGAATGTTGGTAACCAAGCAGATCTCGCCCCCATTGACTACCATAGTAGTTTTCATTCCCTCTTACCTCAGGGGCAAATATGAATGCATGTTTTGATTTTAACTGGCTTGTGTAACAGCCATTGATTTGAACCGTTTCATTAAGCGATCTGCCATCATTTAGCAGGTATTAGTAACTTCTATAATAGTATATAATGCGAAAATAACACTGTCTCACAATATATTTCTGATGTTAAAACAGGCTCCCATAAATATTTAATAGGTTTCACAAAAAAAGATTTGTTCTTTAAAATAAAATTATGGGACACCAAATTGTGCTGTATTCATGATTGTGCCAGGGAGAGTGTGTTTGTTTGTGCAGATGTGTGACTTTTTCTAATAAAGTGTTCGTAGAGGAGATCTGATTGAAGAAAGAGAATTCTGTTTGCCTGGACAGAGCTCCATAGCTGCCATCGATGGGCAATGACATTTAAAGATGCTCATGCTTACGGTAATGCAGTCTACACGTCTCTTTGAGAAAGAGAGAGATGAATTAAAATTAGACAGGAATAGACTGAATGATTCTCGGTAGGCCGATCCAAGGTTCTGCAATGGGAATAACTGGCATTTAGACAAAAGGCTAAATGAAGACACTGTCTGCTGTGATTTTCACATTCTCTCTCTCTCTCTCTCTCTCTCTTTCTCATCCGTCTAGCTCATAATCACTACCTTCTGTCTTTATTCCTGTCTTCCTGTCGTGCAATGCATCCCACAATCCTTTGCTCTGCCGCACAGGGTTTGGTGAAAGCAGCGAGCGTTTCATGCCTGATTCCTCGGATGTAAGGCGCATTTCCTGCACGCAGCCAGGCGGAAATATCAGTGCTCCTCTGAGGAGAAAAAAAAGAGATACAGAGAGAGAGAGAGAGGGGAGTAACCTCTCTGCCCATCTGGGTGCAGCTGTTTCCAACAACCTGAATTCAAATCAGAAGAGACAATGCTGATTACAACTACTCGTGTCTCTCAAAAGCTCACCCCCAATCCTCACCCCAATTATTATTGAGGAAGAAAGATGGAATGAGATGTTGAAAGAAAGAGAGGGAGAATTTGTTATTAAATTTGTTTTGACAGAGTGGCAACAATTCATCTCAGGGATATTCACATCCATTCCAGAGAGATGCAGAAAGCCACTAATACAGTACAAGCCTCCTTGAATAGATTTCTCTGTGCTACTTCTCCCACTGCGAGGATCCCACGTTGAGCAACACAGAATTATAGGAACAATTAACTTGAAATAAAAGTTCTGGCTCATTTACTTACTCTCACATTATTCCAAATGTATGACTTTCTTTATTTGGTGTAACACTAATGGAGAAGTTTGAAATAAAGCATACTGTGACCAGGGGATATCAAATTTCACAAAGGTAAAAAAAAAAACACTATAAAAACACAGTGAATATAGTTATTGTTATATTGTAAGTCTCCAGAAGCTGTAAAATCAATAAACTTTCATATTTTAGTCCTTTTGTAATGACTCACTTATAAAGACAGTCTCTTGTTCTGTTCCTGAATAAACCAGCATTTCTAAATGAATCGTTTGAGTCATTGATGCAGTGACTTACTCATAAAGACAGTCCTTTGTTTCAGTCCTGAATGAATAAGTGTTTTGAATGAATAGTTTGAGTAAATGATTAAATGCCTCATACATGAAGATGGCCACTTGTTTAGTTTCAGAATGCATGTTTCTGAATCTAGAAACTCATTCAAAAAGACAGTTGTTTGTTTCCTTCCTGAATGAATTAGCATTTTTGAACAAATCAGTGGAGTGAATAATTCAATTACTTTTTTTCATAAAGACAGTCACTTGTTTCTTGTTTTGAGTGAATCTGTGTTTGAATTAATCATTTGAGTGAATGACTCAATGAATCATATATAAACTCTCCAAGAACTGTACTCACATATAATATATTATTTCCTATTTACTTATTCTATTATTATTATTATTTTATCTGTCTTGTCACTGTCATTCTGATTGTGTTGTGGAAGCTTCTATCACCAAAACAAAACCTGCAAACATACCTGGCAATAAAGCTCTTTCTGATTCTGAGTCACTTGTTGAAAGATGGTCACTTCTCCAACATGAATCTGTGTTTTTGGATCATTAACATTTGAATCATTAACGTTTAAGTTAATTATTCACTGACTCATGATTCATGAAGATATGCTGAAATCCACATACTAGCATACTACTCTTACTATTTTTACCATATCATTATATGGCAAAAATAATAAGAGTTATATGCTACTATGCGTTTCCGAATTTAACAAGTCAGTGTTATTGAACGAATCAGTTAAAGAAATGAGTGACTCGCTTATTTGAGGTCACCTACTGTTGTAATGATGTAACTTGCAGATAAAAAAAAATCTGGAAGCAATTGCATTGTTACAAACATTGAAAAGTCTGATTGTTGTTGGATTTGGTGATATCAATCATGGTGAAATGCATCTTCACAAATCAAATTTAAATAGGCTAGTTTGAAACGACTTGAGGGTGTTTCATTTTGGTGTACTGCTCCTTTAAAAATGTGTGCGTGTACGGGTGAACATGTGCCTATACTTATTCATTTATGACTTACAGCCCACCGTCACACAATCTTACAATGACAGGATGAATGATGTAATAGATAGATGAGTAAAGGGAGAGAATAAAAGACAGATGGCCAAAAGACAGAAGAAAGAGGGATGGCAAAGCACACATCACACTAGTGGCGTGACAAAGCTCATGACATGTCGACCTCCCTCGACACATCAATGCCAAACGCTCACTTAACAGCATTCTTAACTGCAATTGGAGGAAGACAAAAGCATTGTTAATTCAGTGACTGATTTCATGCAGATTGCTTTCCTAATTATCGCTGCATTAGCAATGCTAAAGCACACATAGACAGGTGTGACCCCCATCCACCCCACAAGAGTCACAATGTATAATTAACATCCAGGCAGCTGTTGACAGACACAGTGTTGAGGGGTGAAGGCAGTGTTTAAGACTCAAGACTTTATCGGTTCATGATTGTGGGCTGACGAGGTTGAAAAGTCACTTATGTTCAGGTTTTATTTTCGCAATTTAAAAAAAAAAAAAAAAGTATAAATAAATTGATCATTGCTTATTTATTTATTTGTTGGTTTACAGACTACTTGCATAGGTGGATTTAATCCTAGTAATCTTATTTATATATGAGCAATCTCACATGAGTAAAAGTGTGATATGGCTCTATATCAGCACGCCTGTTTTCGGCCATGGCAGAGTGTCGTAGGTAATCACAGCTGGGCTGATATAGAGCCATGTCGCATGACTTTGAGTGTGATATTGCATTTGGACAACAGTTTGATGGCACAAGTGTGTAAATAAATAAGACACAACAACAGGGTGTCTTAAAAGACCCTCTTGTTGTGTATGGAACTACTTCCTTCCGCCATGGATTCAAATCTCAAGTTGACAGTTTATAGGGATCATGAATTGAGAAATCAAATTTTCCTTGATCTTTTGACATATATTTTACACATATATATATATATATATATATATATATATATATATATATATATATATATATATATATATATATATATATATATATATATATTTTTTTACATATATATTTTGTCACCTTATTACATCATAGTGTTACGAAAGACCACCTCTACAGAAGAAGATCAACTCCTACTTATGTATATCATTGCCCTCTTAGGCCCCGCCCACTGATTTGCACATGTCATGTGGTAGTAAATACGAGAGACACAAACACAGGATTACTCCAGCAACAAAACGATACAGATGCCGCTGAGGATTACTAGATGTTTTTGAAGTGCCAGTTTGTGGAAAAACACAGTCTTTGCATTGCCATCCTTGTGATCCTAACATTAAGGGGCTGTTTACCTACTACTGACCTGGCATGCATAATACAGCATTTTTAGTCATTTTTGCAGATGTGAACGGGGATCATTTTGACAGCTTTGTCACAAAAAAACTTTTACCATCATAAAAGTACCCAAAGCAAGAATAGATTAACTTTATTTCTTAACAAAGTTCCAGTCAGAACAGAAAGACACTGTTCATTTGTTTGGTTCATTTTACCTTGGATTCGTTTTTAAACAAGACACAGTTCAATGCAGGCTTTTCAGAAAGACTGAAAATAAAAGATGATACAGTGCCAATTACATTGGACACTCAAGTGTGAGTAACAATGTTTTTACCATGTCTCACTATTTTTTTTGTCTGATACAGATTGTGTCGATATGTCCTAAGTGCAATACTGAATACAGTAGCACCTCAGTCAAACTGAATATTTGTGATAATTGTGATTTTGTTCTTTGCTTTGCTTCAGCATTTATTGAGTTAATTCATTGGATTATCAGATATGGAAGAAAGCACGTAGAGGACGCTGCTTTTGTTATTGTTTTGAATAAAGTAAATGAGTAAAATCTTCATACGTTGAAAATTATTTTAATATGCAAAACTGTTCCCAATCATAGCAGTGGGTGTTTACCAAGTCTTGAATGTAGCACGCATATTAAAATGGGGTGTTCAAAATAGAGGGTCAAAAACAGGATAGAACATAGCAAATAAGCAAAAAATGGCAAATACGTAATTCTGTTGGAGCTAACAGTCCCTTGGGAAGACCACCTGGAAGAGGCCTTTGAAGGGAAGCTCGGCAAGTACAAGGGACTGGTCAGCGAGTGTCGACAAGCAGGATGGAGAGCAAGGTGTCTCCCAATTGAAGTCGGAAGCAGGGACTTTGCGGCCCGATCCCTGTTCAAAGCCTTCAGTCTGTTAGGCATTGATGGAGGGAGGAGGAGAAGAGCCATCTACAACACCACCGAAGCAGCAGAGAAAGCCTCAAGTTGGCTATGGCTCAAGAGAGGAGATCCATGGGGGCAAAGTAGCTAGATTCGCCAACTGGACACAAGCTGGGGTCTGATCAGCCTCAGCTGGGTCGCCTGGATGAGGGTGTATGATGTTGAAAGACCCAAAACACCCAATGATTACAGGAACATCACTGAAGTTGTGTCCAGTAGCATCATTAGATGTATTCGCAAAATTATGTATTTAAAGATCTTGATAACATTATAAGTGGACCTCAGAGAACATTATAAAATAAAAAAATAAAAATAAATAAAAAATGCAGTTCATAACCCTTTTAATGAAACCAAAGATTGCCTGTTAGATATACTCAACATGAATGATATCTCATGTTTAACATCCAAGCCAGCAGCAAATTCCAGAACAACTGGAAACAAGTAAGGCTGTTCTCGGCAGGATACGTGAGCTATGAACAGTTGCTGACACCCTGGAGCTCACATCTCCGATAACATTGAAGCAAATTTTCAAATAGGTGCATTCTTTATAAATAAACTGCATATTTGAAGTTTAAAGGTGCCCTAGAACCCTTTTTCAGATGTAATATAAGTCTAAGGTGTCCCCTGAATGTGTCTGTGAAGTTTTGGCTCAAAATACCCCATAGATTTTTTTATTATTCAAATTTTTTAACTGCCGATTTTGGGGCATAATTAAAAATGTGCCGTTTCTTTGCATGTCCCCTTTAAATGCTCGCGCTCCCCGCCCCCAAGCTCGCGACTCTATAATACATTGCATAAACAAAGTCCACACAGCTAATATAACCCTGAAAATGGATCTTTACAAAGTGTTCGTCATGCAGCATATCAGATCATGTAAGTATGGAATTTATTTGGATATTTACATTTGATTCTGAATGAGTTTGATAGTAGCTGCGGCTAACGGGGCTAAAGCTAACATTACACACTGTTGGAGAGATTTATAAAGAATGAAGTTGTGTTTATGAATTATACAGACTGCAAGTGTTTAATAATGAAAATAACGACAATGGCTTTGGTCTCCATGAATACAGTAAGAAACGATGGTAACTTTAGCCACATTTAACAGTACATTAGCAACATGCTAATGAAACATTTAGAAAGATAATTTACAAATATCACAAAAAAAAAAATCTAATTTACAAGAAGGAGGAAACAATGGTGTTTGAGACTCACTGTATGTCATTTCCATGTACAGAACTCTAATTATTTAACTATGCCGAGGTAAATTCAATTTTCGATTCTAGGGCACCTTTAAACAACTACCTTCTCACCTAAAAAAACAGATAACACTATTCTGTGACACAGCAATAGTAGTATTTGTAAAAAAAAAGATGCTCGCTGTGAGAAATGCTGCAAATGGAGGGATATAAATGGTGAAACTGTTCCTGTGGTGATACTGGTAGAATATGGCATGGCTGAAAAGTCCTCTTAGCCAATCAGATTCGAGGAGCAGAAGTAACTGTTATATATATATATATATATATATATATATATATATATATATATATCTATATAGATATATATATATATAAAATTTTAATATGTATTATGGATGAAAGTGTAACTACTCTCCACATCTGCTATTTTCCTTCTCAGTCATTTAAATGAATCTGAACATCTTAGGAGTAGAGGTTTTCTGATTGGTTTTCCCTGGAGAGCTGAACTTTTGCAGTAAAAGCCTCCAATCTGTCCTCCACCTACCTGCAAACAGTAGCGTAAAAACATCCAGAACCCTTCAATTATGTTTAAGATACACCACTTGAAAATCACTCAGGGGAAATGAAAGTCAGCCTAGAAAATTACATTGAAATTATATAGCAGAACAACCACTTTAAAGTGTTCTTTAATAATTAACACAGCTTTGCTATGTTTACAACCTGTAAAAGCTCTTAATATTCATTGTTTAAATCAATTCAGTTTTGCAGGTATATACAGTGAGTGAATGTCATGAGAATAATGATAATTACAAACAAACCTAACTAAAAGTGCAAAAGTCAGAAGCATTGTAATGAGAACTGGGGCGGAAATGCCACAGAACAAAAATAAATAAATAAAAATCTTAAAGGATTACTTTGCTTTCAAATAAAATTTTCCTGATAATTTACTCACCCCCATGTCCATGTCCTTCTTTCCTCAGTCAAAAAGAAATGAAGGTTTTTGTTTTAAACATTCCAGGATTATTCTCCTTATAGTGGACTTCAATGGACTCCAGACTGTTGAAGGTCAAAATTACAGTTTCAGTGCAGCTTTAACGGGCTTTCAACGATACCATACGAGGAATAAGGGTCTTATCTAGCGAAACGATCAACCATATTATTATGTCCTACGCCTTCCCTATTCTACTTACGGAAAAAAGTTAACTGGTGCTGCGTTCGTTCCATAAGTAGAATAGGGAAGGCATAGGACATACTTTCAAACTTTAAGACATTTAAGAACTTATCATAGTACTGTGTATAGTATAGTATAGTACTATGCCTGTTGTGAACAGGTGTTTTTTTTTATTTATTTTTTATATATATATATATATATATAGAGAGAGAGAGAGAGAGAGAGAGAGAGAGAGAGAGAGAGAGAGAGAGAGAGATGGTACTGTATTGTGTATTTTATCACATGGGATGCTTTATTGACCAATCAACACTCAGCCCTAGAACTATCATTTTTTGTAAATGACTTCATATCACAGAGCCTAAAGTATTGATTTGGGAAAGCTGAAAGTGTTGATTATTTTACTCTTCAACTGAGATTGCAGGAGGAACGATGACCAGCATTTTGTTCAGCATTCACATATGTACAGTAATACAGGGTATAGCTGCTGTCATAATGGAGAGTGTGTGGCATGCTACCAGACGTTAGCTTCGAAACGACTTTGTGGAGCAGACTAAAAACCTGAAGACACACTGGCTATTACCTGCTGCCATCTGTCTGCTCATCAGGTCTTTTTAATTCACTCATTTTCATGTTATTATTGGACTGCAGTGTTGCCATATGTGGTCTGTTGATGCTCTGGGACGGCACTGCTATTAACTGGTAGTATAGGATCAGTTCCAAATCAATTTCAGACTTTAAACAGACCTTAGATCATTGACCAACTTACCAGATATGAAGGAGAATCTCCTCAAGATTTCAGCATTGAACTTCAGTCCATTCTGTTTGACTGTTGCCATTCGATTCCCAGGCAAACGGTGATAAGAAATGTTTGACCGTTGAATGTTTGTTTAAGTGTCAAATAAGGGAAAGAAAGAGCGTAATACGGCATAGAAAAAGCAAAAAAAGTGGCTTACATTACAACATCTAAGTGAAATGCAGATAAGCACTAACAAAAACTCGCTTATCCCTGCTTTCATGCAATTCTAACTTACCAATTTTTACCTCTCAACAGGAAGCGGCTTGTTTGTTATTATATCTCTCTCCATCTCCGCAAGTGCAAATTTATACATGTATCATTTCCCAGAATGCACCAGGAGGCTTATGGACAACAGCCCAGGTACGTGAGGGTACAAGGATCCTTCTTATTGCAGTCATTATATTACCAGAACAGATGCTTCAACTCTCCCTCTCTGTGTAATTTACTGATCTTATACTGGTGTATATACCCTGCTACGGTAATATACACTTACATACGCGGGGCACGTCCCACCCGCAACATCCCTAGCCATGCAGGGTGGGTGGAAAGGGGTAGCGCGCATCCGGTGGGGTGTTAATGCGGAAACGTTGCATGAAAAATGGCAGGACTGGGGGTGGAAAGACCTCCTCATGGCACACGGAGTCACATTCACACATGGTTGTGAATGCACTCCATGCATTAAATGCAGATCCTTCAGGAGGAGTTATGGAGACCTTGAGGAATTGTTTGGGCATGAACTAGATTAAGTGCACATAGCATCCTGCCGTAAAGCACCTCACACTGGGGTGACACCACACTTTACAGCGAGGGCTAAAGCTCTGATCAGCAATCAGGAGTGTTTGTGTGTGTGTGTGTGTGTGTGTGTGCGTGTGCGTGTGTGTGCGTGTGTGTGCGTGTGTGTGTGTGTGTGTGTGTGTGTGTTCAAGAGTTTTTAAAAAGCATACTTACCATGCATTTTAGCAAAGTACCAATATCTGTTTAGTCTTTGTTGTTGCTTCGAAAAGCTTCACAAACTCTCACTCAACAGTGAAATTACTAAATAAAAATAATGGAATGAGATGAATAAAATGATCATTTTACAATATTTACAAATGACAATACACAAGAAACAAGATTATGACGATCAAATTAAATGATTTATGAGTCATGACAGGCTTCCATTAACTGCCAGTCAGACTCCGAGCATTCTATGTGCTGCAGTGTTTTTAAATTACAAGTGCTGTCAGTTTTGCAACTGACATTTTTGGCCATTTTTTGCAAAACCTGCCCTTTTGTGAGCTCACCCAATCATTATATAGAGAAGATAGGCTTCAAGAGTATAAATGGTTCCCTTCCAAGGGAACTCGCACTGCGTCCCGAAGGGGGCGCTATGGGAACACCCCCTTCGGGACACAGTGTCTCGTTCCCTCTCTCAGGGAACTATGGTTATAGTCATAACCTGAGACGTTCCCTTTTGAGGGAGCTCGCACTGCGTCCCGAAGGGGGCGTTCCCATAGCGCCCCCTTCGGGACGCAGTGTCTTGTTCCCTCTCTCAGGGAACTATGGTTATAGTCATAACCTGAGACGATTTACATATTTAGAGTCTCTTGACCTTTTTCTCCATTAAAATCAGTGGTATACAGGCATCTGCCGTAGATAAAAGCCAATAAAGCACTGCTTTAGAACATTTATGACAATTAAATCCGATCACAAACAATGCAATATTGTTTAACTCAATATTTATAACACAAACTGTGTGATATTATTGAACTTTTATTCAGTTATTTGTGTATGTATATATACACAAAAAGTATCTCTTGCTCAAGGTTGCTGATTTGATCTGATTTGAAGTAATATTTTGAAATATTATACTAATCTAAAATAACTCTTTTAACAGTAATTGATTACTGTGATTGCAAAGCTGAATTTTAATTTAGCAAAAATCATTCTAATTTGACGATTTGGTTCTCAAGAAAGCTTTCTTAAATTATTAATGTTGAAAACAGATGTGCTCACCCAGGCCCACCCGTAGCTCTGCCCCGAGCATGATGAAACGGAAATGAAATCCAAGTTTCTGACAAAATTGCTTGTCTAATTAACCACTTGTCAGACATGTCAAAGTTATAACACTCTTCAGGAAGTAAAGCTACCTATGGATTATGTATAGTTTTTTCAGCATATTAAACCAGGATAGGCAAAAGAAGGATAAAAATGGCACAACATTTTTAACAATACTGTTGTCCCCCCGAACCATCTGTCTTTAGTGTTGCATTTAGCTTGCACTGAAATTCGTTCTGTTATCGTTCACTCTCCCTCCATTTCTCTCTGTCTTATCTGGTTTCTCTCGCTCTCTCTCCTCGTCAGGCATCTGTCTGTTTTGTCCTACTCCACCTTTCACTCTCTGTCTCTCTCACACACACTTTCTCTCTTTCTCTAGGCAGCTTTTTTGTAGGTTTAAACAGGACATAAGTGATAAGGACGCTGCTCTGACAGAGACTGATGTTTGACATACTGCACTGTGATTGGATACTAGAAACACGAGCCAGGACAGAAAATTCACACACACACACACGGCTTCAAGACTGGTTGCTAGGGTGGAAGATATTCTCATGGGATGGACAGACTCATTTGTTGCTGACAGGATCTTTTCTAGTGAAGACACTGGGCCTTTTGCATGTATTTGTGTGTTCTATTAAACTGTAATAATATATAATAATAATATTACTGTTTTTACTGTATTTAAAATCAAATAAATTAGTGAGCATAAGAGACTTAAAAAAACAACATTGAAAATACTAATTATTCTATTTAAATAAACATTGGTTATAATAGGGTTTTGGGTTAAGGTTAGTTTAGTCTATATTATTTGTTTTGTTTTTGTATATTCATACAAAAACAAAGTCCATAGTCTGACCTCATTTGGTAAACTTTGAAAAACTTGTCATCCATGAGAAAGTGTGACATCAACAGTGATGTAGCTCATGAAGGGAAAAGGTCACGTAAATGATATTTTTGCAGTGAAACATTCTGAGAAGTGGCACCATTAGACACATCGGACTAAAACACTTTATGGTCATTGATATGCTATTGATTTACAAAATTAACAAACAGCGTAAATGTAAATTTGCCTTAGACAAATGTTAAATATGAAAAAATACACTGCAATTTCAGATGTTTACAATGTTTACAGAAACAACTAGTTTCTATGATAACAAAATGCATAAAAATGTGTTAATATGGAAAAAGTTGCATGAAAAAAAAAAAAAAAACATTGAATTGAAAAAGCATGAATTATTCCTTTTAGATTAACAATACATTATAGGCAAAAATATCAGTAAAGTGAGATCATGTGTCAGGTTACTAACAAGTATATACTAATACTCATTTTTTGATTTGGTTGAGTCTCTTTGGGTCTGTGCTGGCCATGATTATTTTAAGCAGATATGCATCATGCTTGTCTTCTCTTGCGTGTTTGAAGCAACTGTTGTGTTTCATATATTATATATTTATTTATTTATTTATTATTTTTTTGAAAGAAGACTCCACCTCACCAAGGCATATATTTGATCCTAAATACAGTAAAACGGTAATATTGTGAAATATCATTACAGTTTAAAATAACACTTTTTCTAGTTTAATATAATTTAAAATGTTATTTATTCCTGTTGGCAAAGCTAAAAATAGTTGTGAAGGCCAAGCTTCAGTAGCCATTACTCCAGTCTTTAGTCTTTGGTGCTCAAGAAATATCTTGTATTATCATAAATGTTGAAAACAGTTGTGCTGAATAATATTTTAGTGGAAATCGTGATTCTTTTTTTCAGGACTCATGAAAAGAAAGTTTTGAAACATTTTTTGCTATCCAGGGCTCCAGACTGTGATTAAAATGATCGCATGTGTGACCAAAAATATTAATTTGTAAATGATATTTTTTGCTGAGATCGCCACTGGCGACAATATAAATTTACGATATGGTTAAAAATTGCATGCCTTTTTACCTGCATGTTCTGTGATGAGAAGCCCATCACATCTTTTGTAATAAAATGAGACAATTCGCAGCAAAGTTGCTGTGGGAAAAAAAAAAAAAAAAAAAAACTCACTGCGTTTGAATGCCAAAATACGCACGGGGACAGTGAGGATCAGCTTTCTGCATCAGAAACACAAGTCAAAATGAAAAATATCAGGCTTTTCTTCAAAGCCTTCATCTCTATCGAGCAACGCTGATGGCTATGCAATCATAAGAGATATAGAAAATGACAGAGACGTGTCGATGAATGAAAATCCAAGTACTGTAAAAGTGCAGGAATACAGTGTCTATTTCATGCACATAGTGTGGATAAACTACAACAGATAAATGTAAGCTGTGTGGACACAAACTAGTCGTTAACAATTCTCATTTTTAATTGATACTGAAATGGATTCTTTTTCTCAATATCTTTTAATCTTTGCTAGTAATATTTTCTGTTGGGCTACCGCCTGAACTTATTTGTAGCACAGCCATCCACAATCGCAGCAAGATTTGTACTTAACTGTCACCTTTAATATGTCACTTTTAATGTGTTTGTTAATTTTAGTAAACAATTAACAAACTTTCAAATTCTGTCAATTTTATAACGAAGTACAAGCAATGAATGTCATTTTGGTGCTCTTTAATATTGCCTGACAGATCGCTCAATCAGCATTTCGACCTTGGAAAGAGCTTGCATAAAACAGCTAAAGAACATTAATCTCACATAATGTAAAATTTACCTCAGAAAAGCCATTCAATGCTCATAAACTTAGTCAGCTAGAAAAATAACTATAGAAAGGGGCATTTCGTTAAATATATGCACTATAACACATGATCCTTATATTTTTACTTAACTGGTGTCTACATAAGAAAGAATGGAAGGAGCTAAACATTAAATTCAACACCGCCCATTTAATTGCATGTGAAGAGCTGCCTTTCACCAAATTTACTTCTCAGATATTAGTACTGAAGAAAAATGGATTGGGTGCGTGAAAGACGGACGACAAAGTTTATAGGATGCATTAGGAGGAGGCCAAACTATAGTGCCAAGTTTTGGTGACACTGGTTCATATTCTGTATAAAGAACAATTATTTGTGACCGTATGAAAGTTGGAAAAGCAATTCAGTTCCTACTTTAAGTGAATCTTTGTTCCCAGGACATTCACAAGATGGATGAAAATGCTGATGTTGTAAAAGGAGGGCAGATGACTAAATTAAAACACGTTTATTCTTTTGTGGTGCTTAAAAAAGTAAGTTGGTGCTATTTTTTTCCCCTTATAGGAGCCAGTGCTACTTAATTGATTTTTTTTGTTTGTCATTCTCTTAAGATGTTCTCTCTGTCTCTTATCTTCCTCATCCAATTCAGCATCACATCACTCATTCTTACAGGCCTCACCTTTTGCAAAGTCACACTTCCTGTCCACCTTGGGTGCCACATGATTAATGGCCCCTGTGGAACCAGAGTGGCATGAAACACTGTGACATTTGCTCTTCTGGCGTCCTCTGAGCCAAAGGTGGCTGGCAGGTCGTGGTGACAATGCCTACTCGTGGTAGGGCATCTGTGCCGCCGCATGCGGGTGTATGTGTGTGTGTTCATCTGGAATGGATAATTGCCCCCCTTGAAGCTTCAGCATCTGCCAAGTGAGAGAACAGATCTGCATGTGCATTTATGAGAAAGATATTGTCGGTTGGTGCTTCAACTGGTTTCTGTGTGCGTCTGTTGCTTTTGTTATTATCACATCTGGGAGCTCTTCAACACTCATACTGCGGTGAGAAAATCCTGATTGTCCTCTTTAGGCAGTCCGATTCGTTCTGTTCCTGAGGGTCTTGTCATTGTAATTACTGCCGTTTAACACAAAAGCCACAAAAATACTCTCTATAACAACAAATCAATGACCTGCAGCAGGGAAAAAAAGACATTAATATCACCATGACAACTGAATAGATGAATTGTGTGCTCCTAGCAACAGTTGGAGATGATAACACAGTACTGTTACTCTTTTTGTAGCACAAATGACCATGTACACAGTCAAACGCATAGATTCTGACTCGAGCAGGTATTTAATTACATCCAGTATTACTGTAAAACAGTAATTTCTTATAAATGCTCTAAGGATATTTTCAGTGATTGCAGTCGTACGTGATGTAGGTTGGTTGGGACTGAAAGCAGAAGGAATTTTGGCTGAGATTTTTAAAGATTGTCTGTTATTCACATTAGCTATATCAGTGCCAAAAGTGATTTAGCTGATGGGTGCTGCAGGATTTTTTTTAACATTTAAAATGTGTCGTTATGACTTTTGATATATTGTAGCGGAGAAATATTAAACGCACTGAGCATTTTTATTTAAATAATCAAATCCTATAAATGGACCCGTCCGCTTCATATCATTCGGTTCCCTTCAAAGTGCACCTGCTCTTGGTTACATTTGCAGAGCCAGAAACCTCAGACACATGGAGGAAATAAATGCATATGACTTCATTAGATAACCATTCTCTGAGCGGGGCTCTGTGTAAATGAGATTGTCAATGTATTGTTAGCGCCGTGCAATCAGAAGAGACTCTCGACGTGCTTTCCCAGCATGCTCTGGGAAATCTGATAGCATTAGTGCCATATGTTCCTATTGGATGTCCCTCTGTTGTAATAACATTTAATCTTCCTCCCTCCCTCTCTTCCTCCTTTGCTCTGTCTCTCACTTCCTTGCTATTTCCCATTTGTCCTAAAGACTGGATTTTAATGTCATCAGGGCCGGCCCACAATAAGAAAATGTTTTAATGGTCTCGGTGGGTAATGTGGAGGATTTCACCATGAAGAAAGCGAAAATAAAACCGAGGTGGGGCGAAAGTCTCCACATAAAAGTAATCAGATATCAATGTGCTGTCTGACCACCTCCGCTGGTGTCATTTTGCACGTATGTATTAAATGTACATATACTTAGGTCATAAATGAAATATATATATTATATATATACATTTGTTAGAAAATTGTTTTCAGATTGATTGTTTATGGCACATTCGATGCTCTCAGACTCCTAACAGATCAGAAACGCGCGACTGCGCACATGTGTATGCACAGATATGTGCTAACTTTCACACTTCAAATGCAAATGGTTCCTGGTACTGATTTCTCTCTGTATTGTTTAGTCTTCATAACTACCCCCCTTTCCAGTCGCCGTTGTCATGGCAACTAATTATTATTTCTAGCACTTTGTTGAACTTGGCAGCAACTTACCGCAGAGAGACTTAAAATGCTGAAGCCTGAGATCTGAGTGAGAAATTGTTTCAGCAGTAGTGATTATTCATTACGTTTCAGGCTGGTGATATGTGTTTGTTTGTGTGAGTGTGTGTGTGTGTGTGTGTGTGAGAGAGAGAGAGAGGTGTTTGAATGGATTTGATTTGTGTTCAGTATAGCTTTAATTCTGTATGTGTGTGTTGGGCTCATGTGGCTCTAATAGTGATACACGAGCTCCACTTGCAGTCTTTCGTACTTCTGCCCTCTTTATACCACTGACTAACACTGACACTCTTTTTTTGCTTTCCTCCACTTTCTTTTTCCTTAGAGATCCATGGACACCTAAACACATCCTTCACATTAGCAGTATTATAAATATATATATATATATATATATATATATATATATATATATATATATATATATATATATATATATATATATATATATACAGGGCTCAACTCTAAGGATTTTTTCTACTGGCCTGGTCAGGCCAGTGGTTAAAATTTTTGCTTGCCCTGCCGAAGTTTTCACTTGCCCCTCAACAAAAAAAAAAAAAAAATAATAATACAGTAAAAGACAAGAAAATTGGTCTATAAAATAAGCATATTTATTGTATTCGTTGTCTTTGTTACAGTTAACCTCAATAAATCGGGTTATGACACCAAAAGCTACTAGATTAACTTATTTTTTAAATATTGTTAGACAAATAAACAGTAAGTAATAAAATAGTAACAAATAATCAAATTACGAGTAATACCACAAATAAATACAACAGAACAAACATATAAATGAAATAAATGGTGCTTTTCAAGTTTTCCATGTAGGTTTAAACAGAAGATTTTCAGGTACAGAAATTGTAGTCTAATGTATAACTATATAACTATAAAATAGATTCTTTATTGAAGTTAATCAGTCAAGAACAGTTACAGATGCATAAAAAAAATGTTTTTAATGTTGAAAATATAAAACGTTAAATACTGTTATTTGAAATTATAAAAAAAAATGACACTTTAAACGTGAAATTAAACCCGCCAGTAGGTGGCAGCAAATCACTGTTAATGAGTGAATCATTGAGATTCAACCGATTCATTCAAATGGCCGATTCACTCAGTAAGTGTTGCTCAGAGACGCAAAACAATTCTGTGGACTTTGGAACTACTTTCGTTGGCGAAATAGAGTGAAACAGGTGATTTGGTTTCTCAAATGTAATGTAAGTCACTTGATATTAAGTTCTTGTTCATTCAATTATTTGTAAATTATTGTAAATTAAGTGTTCATTAAACATTTGTAATTATCTTGAATTGTGGGGCATTCTAAAGGCATTTTAAGACTAAATCAAGCAGTGAAATCGTGCACTCTAAATATGTACGCGCACTAGTCTGACCTACTAGACTACGTCACGCAGTGAATGCGTGCACTCAATGGGTGTTTTTTTTTTGTTTGGTTTTTGTAAAGTGAGGGACATCCTCGATAATATCAGATTGTTAAATAAACAATTATGATATCATAGACGATATATATCGCACACCCTACAGCACTGGCCCGATCGGGCAAGTGACCGTTCCGTCTACTGTCCTGAGCGTCGTTCACACTGGCCCAGGGCCATCGGGCAGTCCTTATTGTTAGGGGTGTAACGGTACACAAAAATGATGGTTCGGTATGTAGCGTACGCACACATATCAGGATAATCAATAAACTTTGGAGTTTTCAGAACGCTTTTAACCTGATGAACTTTGTTTCTTAATCACTAAATCGGCTCCGAACTGTCTACTAAAGATGAGCCCACTTGACACCTTTGTGGCCCTCCGAGGTAACACAGCAGGCCCAATTTCCTTGCTCTTAGGACATCAAAGGGCCCCTCATGTGGACTACGGGCCAGATCCACATTCCAGCACCCACACACACTGGCACACACAGACACACATACAGAAACACACAAACATACACTTTTAACTGCATATATATATATATATATATATATATATATCTATATATATATATATATATATATATATATATATATATATATAAATATATATATACCACCACTATGCTGAAATATATATTTCATATATTTTAGGGCCTATGCATGTTTCCTAGTGTTTAAATGAGTGTATTTGTGCTAGTGTGCATTTTAATGATATAATTTTGTCTGTAAACCATAACTTCTCTCCTATGCCTTTCTGACCTATCGAGTTTGATCTCGTTTCAAAGCTCCGGACTCGAGCTATTCATTGAGACATGTCACCAAACGGACAAATGCATTTTTCTATGTGTTTAATGATACTGTGAAGAACACACTCCTTTTGGAGATCTGATCTGGTAGTCATAAATCATTGGATTAAGTCGTGAGGCCAAACAATGGGAAAGCTTTCCCGCCAACTTTGCACCCATGTTATTGGCTACCCCACCTCAAGGAGGTGTGTCGGCTTATCTGTCATAAAAGCAAAGACGCACAATTTCTTGTGTGTTCTCTCCCGATTGTCTCACGAGCATCTCGTGCACGTTTTTCCCGGACCTCTCCGGTGACCACGCGCCGTCATCGCGCTCAGCTTCGGGATCGCCATCTTCCAGCGAAACTCACTCTCGTCCTCAGTTCAAACCTTCCCGCTGAACGGAGGAAGCCAACGAACTGCACCAGCGCTAACCTGAAATTCGACACACGCAACCAATGCAAGTATACTGCCGTTTCTCAATCTTAGATGATGAAACTGATTTCCGTGCTGGCTTAGGACTGGTTGTGAGTTTGCTACTTGCCTTCTCTCTTTCCTTCTCTACTTCTATTCTTGTACATAGGTGTGTATTTTCTTGTATATATATTTAGATGTATAACCTCTGTATTCGTAGTTTGCATATATTAAAACGTTATTCATGCTCGATTGTTCTGTTTGTTCTTTCAGCTGAAAACCAAGTCACTTTAACGCTTTTCGATCGCTTTATGCTTTGATGCAGGTTATTTTCACGGCCAGAAAATAACTCTGTTTATAATATTCTGTGAGGGACTTAGTTTGCTGGACAAACGAACAGTTTCTCTAAATAATTATTAAACCAGAACTATATGTAATTGATTACAATTCGTTGTAATTGATTCACAATATAAGTTTAATTCCCTGTTGGGTCGATATATGAATCATAATTTATTCATAACCTTATGAATTATTATATTCATATTTCATCCATAAATTGATTAATAACCGCTACATTTCGTTACAGGTACGTACCTCGTCACGGTTCAGTATGGTTTCGGTACAGCAGGGTGAGAAAACAAAACATTTTTTTTTCTCTTTTTTTATCAAACAATGTTTTACTGAACCAATTGTGTCTCTGTCTTTAAATTTATTCAATTATAATTACAATTTTCTTAAGGATAAAAAAAAAATTATCTCTGCTAATGCTGTAAACTATTAGGGAGCCCTTACTTGCACATTACTATAATAAAGGTTACAATTAACGACAGAGCCCAAATTTTTAAATTCAGTTGCTATTTATTTTTAGATATAATCATCAACACTCAAATAATAATAAAAAAAAAAAAATCTATTGTAAGCATGTAAAATACACATAAGGCAGTTTTTGCATTAACCTATGTTTCTCCAATTTGTTGTTGAAATATAATCATTTACATAGTGGCTGTCATAACTTGTTCCCTTTACGTCAGTACTTGTTAGTTAATGTAAGGCCTAAATAAATCTGTCATGAAAAAGTCTTGGTTAAGTATGTAACCCTCATTCCCTAAAGGAGGGAACAGAGACGTACATCAGTAGTGACTGATGAATTGGGATATCGCTAGAGAGCCCTATCAGCTTCGAGTGAACTAAAACAGGCCAATGGAATTGCCGTGCGATATTTGCATAATGTGCACTGCCTCCGACAGGTGTGTATAAATAGGAAGCAGATGCAATCACACTCAGTCTTTCGCTTCGAAACCAACCAGTTGGTGTTCTCAAGCTATTCAGACTCTGAGTTGTTCTACAAACAAGCCTTTGAAGGAATCCAGCATCTTGTTTTGGTGTTATGGCACAGTAGCGAGGTTGCGACCTTCCCGAGGAGCCTGAGCATTTAAAGCTCTCAGCTGTTTTTACAGCAACTTTGTCCCATCACTCTCGCAGTTGTCTGTCGTGATTTGGGCCGGTTCCTCCGTTGTGTTCGGGGAGTGGTGTACCAAAACACATTGTGACACTTCCTGTGTGCTTCGGCACGAGAGAGCTGAATTTTTTCAATTCTAAAAGAGCTGCACAGACGAACCCTGCGTCTTTATCAAGATGTCATTTCGTCTGTGCGTTAATGGGTTTGGTCGTTCCCTGGTCCCCGCTGATGGGCACAATCGCTGCATCACGTGCCTGGGCATTCAGCATGCTGAAGCAGCATTTGTAGATAGTTCATGTACTCGTGGGAACATGACTATCACAGTGCTGAGATCGAGACTCTCATTCCTTGGTTCTCAGGGAGTGGGGGGTCCCCTCCCCTATGCCCTGTGCGGCCATTTTCTCTGTCTCCAGCCGGGATGGCAGTTCATTGGCGTGTAGGCAAGGTGATCTGAGGATTACGGTCAGGGCTTCCCCGCCCCTGTCCCTTTCCTTCGGCGCGCCTGCTGAGGATCAGATGTCGATCACAACAACGGAAGGTGAGCATGAGTCCTCAGGAGATGAAGACTCGGCTGCGCTGCCTCCCTCTGGGACTGTAGCGTTGCCCAAGCCCAATCCTGAGTTGACGGCTGTGCTCGTCGCCTAGGGTGCCCGCCTGCGTCATCCTCCGCCCCTGCTAAGTCGGCGAAGCAGCAGCCTACACCCGCCAAACAGCAGGGAGCCGGTCGCAGATGCAGTGCCCAGCCCGCTCAAGCCAAGCCAGGTGGCAAGCAATCGAGGAAGTCACGGTCCTGAGATGGGCAACCTGGAGGGGAAGGATTCTGCTCTTCGGGAGAGGATTCCAGCATCTCTCCCACCCCCGGAGGAGGGCCGGGGGGAATTTGTGTCTCTGTCTGTCCCACCTTACCACTCACAGCCCCCTCTCACATCGCCAGCAGGTTACAGTGTGGTGGTCGTGGCCGCCGCCCATGTGCCGTCCGAGTCGGGTTCCAGCACTCTGCTTCGCTGCCCCACCCACGGTACGTCTGTGGTGCCTTTGGTCTCGCTGGCTCGGTGTCTGGAAGCCTGGATAGCGCTCCTCAGCCTGTCCCGCTGGCTCATTCGTACTATCAGACTCGGCTATGCAATTCAGTTCACACGGTGTCCCCCGGTCTTCAGGGGTGTCCACTGCACTCAGGTGTCAATGGACAACGCACTTGTTCTCTGGGCAGAGATTGATGTCCTCCTGGCGAAGGATGCAATCAAGCCGGCCCCTCTACCCAATAGAAAGTCAGGGTTCTACAGCCCCTACTTCATTGTACCCAAGAAGGGTGGTGGGCTACGGCCAATCCTGGATCTGTGTGTCCTGAATTGGTCCCTTCACAGGCTGCATTCAAGATGCTGATGCAGAAGCGCATTTTCGAATGCATCCGTCCCCAGGATTGGTTCGCAGCGATTGACCTGAAGGACGCGTACTTTCATGTCTCGAATCTGCCTCGACAAAGTCCCTTTCTACAGTTTGCGTTTGAGGGTCGAGCATATCAGTACAAAGTCCTGCCCTTCGGGCTGGCCCTGTCGCACCGCGTCTTTACGAAGGTTGTGGAGGCGGCCATTGTTCTGCTCAAGGAACAGGGCGTTCCTCAACTACCTCGACGACTGGCTCATCCTGGTCAGCCTCCGAGAGTAGTTGTCTGAAGACCTGCTCACCTCAGCAGGTTGGATCTTCGGGTCATCTGGGACAAGAGCAAACTCGCCCCCGGGCAGAGGATCTCATATCTCAGTATGGAACTGGACTCGGTCACCCGGACAGTCCAGTCAGTGTTGAACTGCCTGAGTATGCTCAAGCACAGGACAGCGGCCCCACTGAAACTCTTTCAGAGGCTCCTGGAGCATATGGCATCCGCAGCCGCAGTCACGCCGCTGGGATTGCTTCATATGAGACCGCTTCAACACTGACTCCACGGCCGGGTACCGAGATGGGCGTGGCAGCGCGGCACGTTCCGTGTCCCCGTGACACAGAGCAGCCTTGCACTCTTACCCAGTGGTCAGACCCAAGTGTCCAGGCATGCTATGGTCCACACAGAGGCCTCTGCCACTGGGTGGGGGGGGCACGTACAATGGGAATGCAGTGTCAGGTCTGTGGACGGGGCCTCATCTGCATTGGCATATCAATTGCCTCGAGTTGCTAGCAGTACGTCTTGCACTGGGCCACTTCAAGGAGCTGTTGTCAGACAAGCACGTACTGGTCCGCTCGGACAGCACTGCGGTCGTTGCGTACATCAACCATCCGGGTGGTCTACGCTCCCGCCGCATGGCGCAACTAGCCCACCATCTCTTACTATGGAGTCAGAAGCATCTGAGGTCGCTTCATGCCATTTATGTCCCAGGCGTGCTCAACCGTGCAGCTGACGAGCTCTCACGGCAGCTTCGCTTGCGGGCGAATGGAGACTCCATCTCCAGGCGGTCCAGCTGATCTGGCAGCACTTTGGCAAGGCTCAGATAGATCTGTTTGCCTCCCCGGAGATTGGCCACTGCCAGTGGTTCTATTCCCTGACCGGCGGCACACTCGGCACGGATGCCCTGGCACACGGCTGACCCTGGGGCCTACGCAAATATGCGTTTCCCCCAGTGAGCCTTCTCGCTCAACTCCTGTGCAAAGTCAGGGAGGACGAGGAGCAGATCTTGCTAGTGGCTCCGTATTGGCCTACTCTGACCTGGTTTTCAGATCTGATACTCCTTGCGACAGCCCCTCCTTGGCCCATTCCTCTGAGGAAAGACACATGTGGTCCCCGGACGGAATGGACTGGTTCCGAGTGATCTCCCGCAAGCGGTCGTAGTCACCATCACTTCCGCTAGAGCTCTTTCTACGAGGAACCTCTATGCATTGAAGCGGAACCTGTTCCTTGAGTGGTGCTCCTCTCACCGTGAGGACCCCCGATCATGCTCGGTCAGATCTGTGCTCTCCTTCCTGCAAGAGGGCTTGGAGCGAAGGCTGTCTCCCTCCACCCTCAAAATGTATGTTGCTGCTATCGCCGCACATCACTATGCAGTTGATGGCAAGTCCTTGGGGAAGCACGATTTGATCGTCAGGTTCCTGAGGGGGGCGAGGAGACTAAATCCACCTCGCCCTCCCTCTATACCCTCTTGGGATCTCACCCTGGTACTTACATCTCTCTGGAGTCATCCATTCCCTTTTGGGGTCATCCCTTTGCAATCAGCTGGGTTAAAAGTACTGTCCCTTAAGACTGTCCTCCTGGTTGCATTGGCCTCGGTGAAGAGGGTAGGGGACCTGCAAGCATTTTCGGTCAACGAATTTCCTGGAATTCGGGTCCGGTGACTCTCATGTTATCCTGAGATCCTGGCCCGGTTATGGGCCCAAGGTTCCTACCACTCCCTTCAGAGAGCAGGTAGTGAACCTGCAAGCACTGCCTTTGGAGGAGGCAGACCCAGCCCTAGCTTTGCTCTGCCCTGTCCACGCATTATGCAAATATTGCACACAAATTCCATTGGCCTGTTTTAGTTCACTCGAAGCTGATAGGACTATCTAGTGATATCCCAATTCGTCGGTCACTACTGATGTACGTCTCCGTTCCCTCCTTCAGGGAACGAGGGTTACATACGTAACTGAGACGTTTTCATGACAGATTTATTTAGGCCTTACATTAACTAACAGGTTAAGTAAAATATAATTAATAAATAGGCTAATATAGTGCATACTGTATATTTAGAGTTAATTTCTCTAGCGTCTCTAGATGATCGCGTTCACTCGCTCACCGTGCTGCCGTTTGAAGTGAGGCACCTATACAGCGACCTGTCACGCCACATCAAAAAGTGTCAAAACAGCATTTATTGTTTGAATTTCGTGATAAAATGGACAGAATTTGAAAGATGGCATTTTGTTTCTTATCGAAAGTAACAAATCACAGAGTTTATTCCGATTATTGGTGGTTAATGCTGGTTAAAATAGGTTAGGCTAAAAAGCATTACTATGCGCGCCCCCTTTTGGATTGGAGTGTGGATCGCCTGTGACTGATTGTTTTCGCCATCTAACTGTGATGTTCATACCGTGATGGGATGAATACATCTACCATTACACCCCTAATATATATACATATACATGAGCAATATCACACTCGTAGCCGTGCGATATGGCTGTATATCAGCACGCTGTGATTCGTCCGTAGGCTCGAGGCCGCAGGCCGAGTGCCGTAGGTAATCACAGCGTGCTGATATACAGCCATATCGCACGGCTACGAGTGTGATATTGCGTTTATACAACAGTTCGACGACACAAGTGTGTAAATAAATAAGAACAACAACGGAGTGTCTTTAAAACCCTCTTTTGTGCAGAACTACTTCCTTCCGCCATGGATTCAAATCTCAATTTGACAGTTGGACCAAGCCTCCGTTACTAATTCTAAAACGTCACTTCAGAACTAGTAACGAAGGAACGTTTCAAAACTCAAGTTGTCAGTTGAACCAAGCCTCCGTTGCTAACTCTAAAATGTCACTTTAGAACTAGTAACGAAGGAACGCTGAGTCGCTTCATTGAAACACATTGAATTTTCTACAGTATTAGAGAGAGAGAGAGAGAGAGCGCGCGCGAGAGAGAGAGAGTAGGCTATTACCTGTGTCTGGTTTATTGCATTACATTCATTCATCAAGTCGATGTCCATAATATTACATCCTTTATACAAGTCCGTTTGAATGTCCGCTTAGGGGGAAGCGATCTTTGTATTTGTCTTTTTTCAGCTTTGGGAATTTTCCATCCATAACACCACAGCGCTAAAACAACTTCCTTTTGCAAAGTTCCTTTCAATTTAAAAGTCTCTTGTGACTCACTGACTAATTATCCTGTAAAGTGTTGCCGCCATCTAATGGCGTATTAATGTAATGTTCACTCAATCCATATTACTTAATGGACATATTTATATAAAATAATATTTATTGAACAACATATAAGCACAACTGTACAGTTCAGTCAAACAAACATAAGGCACTAGTTATTAAAAAAAAAAAGGTCACAATTTACGCTGGTATGTGGGTTTTACAAATATTTAACGAATGAAAAGGATTTTAAAGAGCTTTTGAAAAAACCTCCTAACTCCATTGGATCCTCAAACTGTCAATCAAACCTCATTAATCTGCCTCACCTCCTGAATGAAGTGCGCACGCAGTTTGGACATCTCCTCTGTGCAATGCAAAGGTAAATAAAAGATCTGATGTTTGAAAAACATGATGTTTTCTTTACTCAAAAAAACATATGTTTATAAAGTTTAATGTTCTACGTATTTGAAGCGGTGAAGGGTCTGATATGTCCCGTCTAGTTGTAGCCAATGTGCTATATAAGGATGTAACGTTACGTTTATTAATATCAAATTTAATATAGCACAATTCGACTTGCTCTGGAACAAATAATAGATCAATAAGACCAAAGACTGCCCGTTCTATGTACTCAAATTGAATTATGTCTCGTGTTTAACCACTATAAGAGCCAGCGGCAAATCCCTGAGTCACTGGCCGAGATGAAGCTGTTCTCGGCGGTTACAGAAGCACTTAACGGCCGCTGACGCACTCGAGCTCGCATCTCCGAAAACGTCAAAACAAATTGTAAAATAGGCGCTGTTATTAAATGAGTCACATATTTCAGGTCTAAACAACTACATTCTCGCCTAAAAAACTGTTAAAACTACAGTTCGTGGTACAAGGAGTAGTATTTGTAAAAATTACGGTTGATTTAATCGGCCGCCATGACGGTCACTTCAAGCGGAGTGATACAAACGGTGAAAAGGCAGTAGGAGTGCTGTTATCACTGAAATGGCTATCAGCCAATCACATTTGAGAACCAGGCAGAACTGTTGTATAAATATATATATTACACCCCCTCTGAACAAATACAAAAGATGGCAAAACTAAAATGTATTAAACATATACATATTGAAAACAGAGAAATATATGTCATTAATAGCCATAAAATAAGTAAATTAGCCAATAAAGTTTAAATTAAGGATTGCAGAAATGAGAAATATGTATAATATTCTAGTACTTAGTATGCCCTCGATAATTTGAATATACTGCTCTGACCCTTCTTGGCATGGAGTGTACAAGTTCATGGAAAATTTCACATCTGCCCTGTTTAACTCCTGGATTATGAGCTCCTTAAATGCCCTGATCTTTAATGGGGAGTGTTGCTAAACTCATCTCTACAGAATCCCCCACAGGCACTCAAGAGTGCAATACATGTCCACAAAAGGTTTTTCACCTTGGGAGAATGCATATCCTCATTGTCATGTTGAAAAACTGACCAACAATACAGGGAATAAGGAAAGGGTAACATCTTATGTTTAAAGTTTGTGTATTAAATTACACAGTGGTGTTGGAATTCATGACAGCACTGATAAAGCACAACTCCCTCACACCTTCAGCACTCATACATCCCTATATAAGAGCTTGTATACCACTGAACTTTACTGTGGGAACCAGGTACTTCTCACTGTACTCCTCCTCTAGCAACACCATAACATTTTGGATGCTGTTAGATCCAAAATGATTGATTTGGTCTCATGAGACCAGAGTATTGATTCTCAGAATCTATATTTTGTAAATATGGGCTTTGGAAAAGGCTTACTGACTTTATTGTACTTTGGCTACAGTAGGTACAGTACAGTAGGTGAGAACAGCAACCATTCATGTCATTTCTGCAGGCTGCATCTTACTCTGTGAGATAAACAGTCACTCTTTTCATAGCTTATGCTGGCTCTGAGACACTCGCTTGGTATTTCTCCTGCTCTTTGTCTTGCAAAAAAATCCCTCATCACTAAATGAAAGCTTAAAATGAAGGCCTGATTATTTCAGGGGCCTTGTCGCAAGTCCATTGTTTTTCAATTTCTGTGTTACTTTTGCTATATTTTCACACTTAAAACAATGATTTAATAATCCTCTTATAAAACTGTGCTCTTTTGTGCTAAGAAATAATTCTCCTGACAGTTCTCTCCCAAGTGGTTCTGTTGTTGTCAGCATTAAGTCTGAGAATGATTCAGTGGGCTATATAACACTTTTAATTGTCAATAAATTACTTCTCTTTAATGTTTTGGTTCAACATATGTTTAATGTTTTGGTTCAACAAACATTGCCTTAAACTTACACCAGAAAATTTTTATTTTGTTTTATTTAGTAACTTTTAGGAGGGTGTACTCATTTTTGCTACACAACATTTTATCACCTTGATAAGAAACTCTTATTTTCCTGAATAATTTTGACATACTTCTTTGGTAACTGACTTGCTGGAACATTATATCTCTAAAGAACCGTAACATGTCTTCTAAGTAATTGAGTAATTGCTGACTTTCTGAAGTTTCAGAGGGGGTGTACTCATTTATGCTGTGCGCTGTGTATATATATACATAAATACATATGTCTACATAAATCAGTGCTTGGTTTGCTTTCTGATTAGAATATTCCCTCCGTTGACAGTACAGCTCTATTCTGAGCTGTGTGCAAACACACAAGGGACTTCTGGTCTGGTCTTTGTGGTGTTTGTATGTCTGTATATGTTGATAGCATGGCCGAGCGGAGTCTCATAAATCTGGAGGCATGCTTTCAGGCCTTTGAGAAACAAAACAGTGGGCATGGGGATAAATCTACCAGCATCGCTGCTTTGATAAACTGACTGATCATTGCTTATTTAGTTAACTGTCTTTGCTGTACTAAGCTGAGTAATATCTCTTTTCTTGAACAGTGTATTTGTGTATATGTGAGGCCACATTACTCCACCATCCATCCCAAAGTGCCTAAACATGGATGAGAAAAGGAAAAATGGAAAAAGACCTAATGTATCTGTTTCTTGTACAGTGCAGATGACATTAAACTACTCTGAATGGATTTGAATCTGTCGTCTACCCTGCCATTTGAGCTTGGCAACTGAAGTAAGTAATGTCAGTGATATTGCCTATAGTCCACAGAAGACAGACTTTGAAGGCCAAAGGCTGTCTTCAGTCCATCATCACTGTGATCTTCTTTCTAATGCCCCAGAAGCTATTTTCAGTCATGCAAGTACAGCTCTCATCTACTTGAATGTAGAATGACTAAAATCTCTGAAACTGACTGTTGAACTTGCGCGTTTGTTCATGGATTTATGTTTTTTTTTTTTTTTTTTATGAATCATAGTAACCAAGGAGGCAACAAGGTGAACAGTGTTTATTAGAAAGGAATTCTGTCAGTTTTCTTGAATATAAAATTCAAGTTCATCAGGATAGTATATCAAGTACCATAGTATGACCATTTTTTGTTGTTGTTGTTGTTGTTTATGAGAAGTGAAACTGGTAGACAGATTGTCTGGCTGTCTGCAGTAGAAAGTTTAGACCATACAGATTTGGAGGAAAACTGGCATTTAGGGGTGGAGGAAAGGTGTCAGAGGAACTATCTAAAGGAGTGAGTAAGCTTCTGTTTTTATACTCTTATCATTGAAACTGGTGAAATTGTATGAACATGCTCCTCCCAAACTTTTCTTTGGAGCTGCATTTAGCTAAAATTAGTTAATCGGTTTTCTCAGGATGGGAGTGAACACACATTCAAATGCTTTGTTCCTTTCATCAACCAGAATATGTTTTAACAGTTGATACGTTGATAGCTTTTATGTTTTTTTTTTTTTTTTTTTAGATTATAAATAAAGTTGTGAGGTTGGGACTGGGTGTATCTTATGTAGAACTCAGGAAGTTGTGGCAAAATTAGTTTGGAATAGCTCACCAAGGAATTACAATTCTGTCATTTACTCACCACCATGCCATTCCAAACATGCTGTTGGTTGAAAAAACAAAAAAAAAAATGTTTTTTTTCTTTTTTTTCTTTTCTCCAATTAATATTTAGTCCAAATAATGGTCAATATGCATATATATATATATATATATATATATATTTATTTAATAACATTTTTTTTCACAATCATGAAATTATTCAGTAAGTCATGTACACTCACAGTGGGAACATATTCAAAAAAATCTCCTCAGATATTTTCCATGAACATTTAGATTGATATTGACTGAAAATCAAGGTGTACACAGGATTAAACACAAACATAAGATGCTCCTCAACAGAAAAATGTCATCACTGTAACGTTTAACGTTTTCCCTTGCAGAGTGAAAAGATGACAAGTAGTAGTCCATTACGGTGTGAGTAAGTGTGAATGTGTGACATTTACTAAAATTGCTTTTAAAAGCAGGAAAAAAATTTTGTTCCTGCCTTTCCATTTGAAACTAAGCAGGGTGAGAAAATCCTGCATGTGCTACTCTTCTCTGTAATGGTGCAAATCTTGCTCATTTCTGATGAAATCCAATGAAACCACATTCAAAGTTAGTGCCAGCCGTAGGAGGTCTGCTAGCATTAGTCGAGCCAAGATGAGACTCCTCCTGAGACTGGCACGACCCGCCGACCTGGACATGCTGACCATTAACACATGCACATTAACACAAGTCATTATACCATATATATCCACACATTGGTAATGATTGAGACTAATGTTAGTAATTAACATTAGCAAATGACTGTCCTCCATTAGGGATAACAATGTTCGATTCCACATTAGACCACTAGTGTTTACTCGCTGAAACAAATGCACACATTTATACTGCACACACACCTATATGAAGGCTGATTATCTGTTTTGCTGGATGCACCGCAGTTGCAGAATGTGGCATATATGCTGGTCATTAGGAAGGAGGGTGGGCCCCAGTGGGATTTCACCGCTAATATACCTCCATTTTAGCTGGATGAGCGTGAGTGAAAAACACACACAAAACACTTGTGCTGCTATGTCAGCAGGAGCAAAGGGTGGGGGGAAATGTTGGAGAAGAGAGGAGAAACTCATTTGCTTGTTAAATTTGTGTGTACTGTTGTAATTTGGAAGCCAGAGAGGAGGAGAAACAAACATAGGCCCATTGGCTTTGTCTGGAGATCCAGAGATGTAGTCTGCAGGTCTGGCCCGAAGCCTGTGAGCAGCTCCATTTAAATCTGGCCGCTTTGCTGTGTGACTGAATCCAGACCAGTCTTGAGCTGCAGCCCAAAAGATCCATCCAAGTGTATAGAGTTGGCTTCCATTATACTGACCACTGACATGACCATGTCCCCTCTCAAGCCATCCATCTCCCCTCCGAATTTGCTGCAGCTACTTTGTTCATTTTTTCGCTTTTATTCAGTATCATTATGTTCAGGTTTCAGGTTTTTTCAGCTCTCCTTGTGTTCATATTTGCGTTTGTGTATCTGTGTGTCTGTGTGTGAGAGAGCGAGAGGAGAATGGTGCCCCTCCCTGTGTTAAAAGCCCTCTTGAGTCTGGGCAGGTGTGTGGAAAGGGTTTGAAGTTTGCAGAAAAGTGCTGGTTGGTTACCATGGTCACTTACTCGCCATTAAGCATCTCTCTGTAATTACTGTGTCCAATCGATGTGCACGATGATGCATTTTGTGGTCTCGGTAATGTCTTGAGGTTTTAGTGCATGTGTGTGCCCGAGCGTGAGAGTGAGACAAGGTGGTTTGTGTGTGTATCATTCTGTGTTTTGTTCAAATTGTTTTTCAACAATATTTTTTTGTTTTCTTTTCATTTTGCATGTAAAGTGACTTTTTAAAAACAGTATTAGCTAGAAAACATTGGTTTGTAGTTCTAGACTAAATGTGAACATGCATTTATTTATCTCACTTGCACAAAAACAGATTCAGTATTCCTCAAAAGGAATAAAAACAGTGAAATGCAAACTAGGAATATTACAGAAACCAGCCATGCACTTTGGGATAAAAGACGCCCCTGCTGTTGGGGCGAAAGGCACAATAATTACCATGCTAAGAAATAACTGGCTGACTTATCCATTTGTTGACATGACATGGTTAGAATCAGATGGTAAATATCATATATTAAGTTGGGTGCCACCAGAGATAATCACTATATTTGTAATGAAACCATCATATATACCACTTTTATGATTTATTTTCACACAAAATCTGT
The DNA here is from genome assembly GCF_024489055.1 of Chanodichthys erythropterus. Lineage (NCBI taxonomy): Eukaryota > Metazoa > Chordata > Actinopteri > Cypriniformes > Xenocyprididae > Chanodichthys > Chanodichthys erythropterus. Next base: position 28,016,472 of record NC_090234.1, read on the forward strand.
TGCTCCATCAATGTTCAATTCAAACATATACAAGGTATGTCATGAAACTCTAGATGGTGCAGGCTAATAGGTCCTCTAACTCAATCACATCATTATCTATAGGGCACAGCTGATTGGTTCCTGCTGTATCAGTGGCCAATGAGCTTGCATGCTCAACCTTCAAGTAGCATTGCCTTAGCAGTGCAGCGTGCTTTCAGACACCCTCCATCTTCCCCAGCTCCACCCGTATAAATCTGCTACGGGTAATTCATGTACGCTATATTGTACAACAGCAGCATGTTTTACTCAGAACAGCGTGTCGTGTATGTATTGGCAGTAGCAACTCCCGTACTTGCTCTGCAGGAGTAGCAATAATCAACAGCAGCAGCAGCAATAAAAGCAGCAGCATAGCAGATCTATTCAGCAAAGACCAAACATATAAACATTGTCATATTCATTACCATGCCTAACACTCCGAGAGTTGTCATGACAGAAATATATTTTTTTCTGCAATCATAAAATATGAGAGTAGTGAAAAGCACATTCTTCTTAAAGAATTAGTTCACTTTAAAATAAAAATTACCCCATGATTTACTCACCCTCAAATCATTCTATAGGTGTATATGAATTTCTTCTTTCAGAAGAATACAAATGGAGTTATAATAATAATCACCCTGATGCTCCAAAGCTTTATAATGGCAGTGCAGGGAAACCATCTGTTTGGAGCCCAAAAAAGTGCATCCATCCATCACAAACATACTCCACACAGCTCCACAAAGCCTTCTGAAGCGAAGCGATGCATTTGTGTAACATAAATATCCATATTTAACACGTTATTAAGTAAAATAACTAGATTCCGCCAGACCGCCTTCCGTATTCAACTTGCAAAAAGTAATCGTAAATTATGTTTTGTAAGTTGAATATGGAAGCCGTAAGCTTTTTGAACAGTGAGAGGTGTTACACTTTCTTCATAAATTGAATACAGAAGGCAGTCTGGCGAAAGCTAGTTATTTTACTTTATAACATGTTAAATATGGATATTTTTCTTACACAAACACATTGCTTCGCTTCAGAAGGCCTTTATTAACCCCTTTATATAACCCGTCTGAAAGAAGAAAGTCATATACACCTAGGATGGCTTGAGGGTGAGTAAATCATGGGGTAATTTTCATTTTAAAGTGAATTAATCCTTTAAGGTGGCCTTTAGCTCCATTGAACCCTATTATTTATTTATTGTTTTCTGAGAGTGAAGCAACATATGAATCATATATAAAAGTGTCATTATAATAAAATAAATGTTTTACAGAGCTCTTAAAAACATGAAATGGATATTATTCTCTGCCTGATATGTTGTTCAAGCTAAAAGTCTCATTGATTGGTCTGAACCCTGAAAGATGGGCTTAAGGGGTGGTAGAGGAATCTGGGTAAATTGTTTGGAAACTATTTTTTTCAAAACAGCTTTGGCTGTAAACTTTTACTGACATGACTATTAAAGGATTAGTTCACTTTCAAAAGTGTTTTTCCTGATAATTTACTCACTCCCATGTCATCCAAGATGTTCATGTCTTTCTTTCAGTCGAAAAGAAATGAAGGTTTTTGATGAAAACATTCCAGGATTATTCTCCTTATAGTGGACTTCTAATGCCCTCCAAATGGTTAAACGTCAAAATGACAGTTTCAGTGCAGCTTCAAAGGGCTTTAAACATTACCAGATGAGGAATAAGGGTCTTATCTAGCGAAACAATCAGTCATTTTCGAAAAAAAAAATGTAAATGTATATGCTTTATATAAACAAATGATCGCCTTGCACATGCTTCCGCCAAAACCGCACTTCCATATTCTTCAAAAAGCTTACGCTGTATGTCCTACGTCTTCCCTATTGACATTCATCTTATATACTGTATATTTCCCATGACATCAATTTGCACAGTGCAGAACTCACACTGGGAGTGACCGGCCCTAGGCAGAGATTCATTGTACACACTTACAGTCAGAGAGTTTTCTTGAAATGAAAGTGTTTCTTCTTGGGACAGACAAAAGCCTCTTTTATGCTTCAGTGAGAAAAAAAATCAATTTAACAACCCCTGGCTTACCATTGCGTTCCTACTAGAACAGATCAGGCGATCTTAAAAGCCTTCTGCCCTGGTTCAACGTCCAGTGTGAAGAGGTAAAAGTCTCTAATCTCTTCCACCATTTTCTTTCATGGTGTTTTGCCAGTCACAATGTACACGGGCACTTCTTTTTTTTCCAGGATTAGGCCTGCTATTTTTCCGGTTGGGTTGTAATAGTGCTGGTATTATATTCCAGCCTGTTTCTTTTAATCAGGGAGGTAAAGGAACAATCACTTACTCCAGCAGGATAGCCGCTCGAGGATCTGGACCAAAGTGAGATGCTTATTTGTTCAGAGTCTCAAGACCACGTTGGTTTATTTTAGCAGGCTGGGAGAACGTCTAAAGTCAGCGCAGAGGAAGCGCGACCCATGCACAGATCCATGTGGAAAACAAGGGTATGTGTGTGTGTGTGTGTGACAGAAAAGGGGATTTTTCAAAACTACACCGAAAAAACTTATAATGGGGTTTGGAGGGGAAAAAAGAGGGACAGAAAGAAAAAAAAAAAAGGTGCAAGCGACTGTTTTGAAACACTATATTGACGATGAATGAGCAGAGACATTACAGGAGAGATGTTGAATGGAGAAATAACATAAAGCAAAAAAAGAAAGACAGCGAGAGATGAAGAGGATGTGTTTAAATGGACTGGCGACAGACGTATTTCCACTGAAGGAGGGAAATGGCATCTCTCTCCTGTTAAATAGACATGATGAATGAGGAAGAAGCTGCTTCTGACAGACATTATGTTATAAACGTTACAGGGGTATGTGCGTGCATGTAAGGAGCGCATATGTGTTTCATAAAGATGATTTCCATATTAAATGGGACAAAAAAAAACGTATAAGATAAAAGACTGATGTTTGAAATTTCCCTTTTTTCCTCTTTTACACACAATTTGTTTTATTTTATTTTTTTATTAATGTTTCTATTGTTGTGTATATATATTTTCCTGTTTTGTCACAGTAAGTTGAGGCAAGACACATTGAAGGGATAGTCATGTAAAAAAAAAAAAAAAAAGCTATGAACCATAATTTGCTATTAAGGTATTAGGGGCGGGACATTCTAGAAAGTATCTGATTGGACAAAAATCTGTGTGCAAGATGAGTCATGTTTTTTTTTTCTCTCTGTAGAATAAATTTTTAATGTATATATTTGATAAAAGTACATTTTGTCAGTGATTAGAAGAACATTAGCATATTAGCATGACCTCAAGTTAATAATCATGGACTAAAAACTGAAAACTCTCTATACATATCTCCATCTCTTTCACTCTCTCTTTTACACACACACTCACAAACCAAACACACAGTTCTCCCCTGGAGGAATGTGCAGCAAAAAAAATCAGCAGAACACATAAAGGTCCACATTAAAATCAACTAAACAGACAGAATGATGCATTTATTCATCAGCTTCTTTCCGTCTCACCCCTTGACAATTAAAACCCCCAATTATCATTGCTGGACACCCACTGATCGATATCAGCTGCCTGTTAGCTTGCCTGTAGCATTTTTCCCCTGTTTCGTCCTGTTCTTCTCTCTCTCTCTCTCTCTCTGTATTTTTGTTTTCCGTTAGAAAGGAAATGTAGGAATTTATTGCACCCTGATCAGGTTTCTCCCCTACAAACTTTAAAACCCAATTATTTTCCTCTCGTCCCTAGTGTGTGTATTGGTTTGTGCTGTGTTTATATGTATGAGATGCATTTCATGTGTTTTTTCATATACGCTTGGTGCTCCACAGATTCTCAGTCTCAAGTGTATATTGTGTTAAGGTACAAGCTTTGAGTTCATGTGGTTTTATGTGTGTGTGTGTGTGTGTGTGTGTGTAGTGTACACTTAGCCAGGCTCCGCTTCACAGGAAACTTAAAGTGGCACAGAGATGATGGAGTTGTCCCGCCTTTTCTGTGTCTCTCAACTCACCCATTAGAAGCCATTTGGGGGCTTATGGGATACATAAATACACAGGTCAATGGCGACGGCTTTAACTCCAAACACCAAACTAACAATCTCTGTGCAAAAAAAAAAAAAAAATCAAACTATTATGTGTTGCAGTTTGCTGTAATATCACTAATGGGGAATGGAGTATGGGGGAGCGCATGACACATTAAAAACCTTTAGCACCCATTGCTAATTGCCCTGCATTTAATGTAATCGTTAATGCATCGAATTTAAGCCAATTTATCCCACGCTGTTTTATATGGCCACTGAAACAGCAGTTGGGTGATTATATTGATGAGTCACAGTTGTACAGTACAGTGTTTTCGGGGCGTATGTAATTGTGCCTGAAAGCAGGCATATGTATGATGCCTGACAGGAAGTGGGCAGTAAATGAAAGGGACACTAGGATTTGAGAAGTGAAATAGGCAAATAATTAGGTATCAGCAAGCCACAGAGAATCTGCGCCTGCAGAACTCCCAGAAAGCTCAGCAAATTGCCGCAGAGTTTGAATATCTGTCGATATAAGTGCACCTCCACTGCCTTTTATTTGTTTATTTATTAATTATGTTGGCTAATATGATGATGCTTTCAGTTACTAATAAAATGAAGTACTTATAGCTCAATTTAATAGTTTTTATATTTTAAAATAAAAGCCTTAGATTTTTCTTGTCCTACACTGCCAGAAAAAAAAAAAAAATAAATAAATAATAATAATCTTGAAAAATGTACCTTTAAAAAATAAAACTCTGTACCTTCAAGGTTAGTGCCTCAGTAATGAGCTAAAGTTATCATTTTTGCATTCACCACTTAACAGTGTGGCCATTAGTCTCAGTACCCAAATCTGCTTTTATTGCTGGCCTCCATTTATGTATCTTAGATGTCAAAGTTTTGAGACCTTTGACTAGCAAATGTTCCCAGTGTAATTCTCTAAGCACAGAGCTTAAAGCACAGAGAAAGTGTTTAGAGTTTTAAATGGAGGACATTTTCAAATGCTGATATCATAGAAGCCCACACTACATATGTGAGCCATGCTGGCAAAATGAGTCGCAATGAGATAATTTTCAAACATGAGTTATTGTTGTTCTCTGTCATTTTCTATTTAAAAACTTTCAAAATGATGTATGATTTGTTGAAATCTGACACCTGTTTGAAGTCAATTCTGAGTTTTCTGAAGGTTCAAAAAAAAAAAAAAAATCATCTAGCAACCATACCTTAAAATGCCTAGTTATAACACCAAAATTTGCACAAACCAAGTCAAAACCCATATCTATAGGAAAAATATATATATATTTTTCCATGATTCCACAATTGATTGATTAGCATTAATGAAACAGATGGCCTATATATTAAGATCCTCTGTACCGCACAGATATAATATAATGTTATGTTACACAGCAGTTGTTTTTCCCCAACAGTTAACCAAATGTCCATTTAAGACATAACAGATAATGTTTGAGTGAATACTCACCAAGACAGATTTTTTTTTAAAATACTGTAATTCTGTGTATATGTATTTTGGGATCACGTTCTGTTTGGAAATCACAGTTCATTGAATCAAACTCATGCCATCAACAATTCGCTATGAATATTCACAAAGTTGGAATGATGCGCTTTACAATGATACCAAATTAAATTTTTTTATGGACAAAGGAAAGGTACTCCTCTCAGAAAACATAAAAATAAATACATTTTTAGATGTTTAATTGCTATTTAGAGCATCGGGATCTTTAGACGAGGCCTTAATTAACTATTTTTTGTGAAAACCTAAATTTTGACCAAAATTGTTTTGCCTATGGCTTGAAATTAGCCTGTGTGCATTCCGACTCATTTTGCCAGCATGGGTCACATATATTTGCTTTGTTCCAAAACCTTGTGTGCTGCCTAAGAAGTTAGAATTTTTAAGGCATCATACATTATTTATATGTATAAGTTTGGGGTTGGTATGTTTTTTTAATGGTTTTAAAAGATGTCATTTGCTCAAGGTTGAATTTATTTGACTAATAATAATAATAATATGAAGTAGTATTGCAATTTAAAATAACTTTTTTTCTATTATAAAATATTTTCAAATATAGTTTATTCCTGTGATGGAAAAACTGCATTTTCAGCATCATTACTTCAGCTTTCAGTGTCACATGATCCTTCAGAAATCATTATAATATGCTGATTTGGTGCTCAAGAAAAATTCTTATTGTTATCCATAACTTTTGATCAATTTAATGCATCCTTTCTGAATAAAAGTAATGATTTATTAAAAAAAAAAAAAAAAATGCAATTCCAGATGAAGAATAACTCATATAAAAAATTAAAGTATTTAAAACTGGTTTAATATCCCATTAGCTTCATGTATAAGGCTCTAAGAGTGTTAGGATGCTGCAGGCATTATGTGACGTGCAATTTCTTGGCATTGATTAGAAAAGTTTATATATATGAATCTAAAACTATTTTGTATGGCAAAAACAAATTATGGGTGGAAATGTTATGAAAGAACGGGTGGGTCAGTTATGAAGGAAAAACTTCTTTATCCCTTTTTCTTCCCCTTTCACCACATTCATTCATCCATCCGTCTATCCAGCTGTGGCCTATTCATCCTTCCTTTCTTTTCCTCAGTCTTATGACAGCTCTGCCTCTCTTCAGACCACTGCTGCATCTCCAGCGATCGTCTGCTGAGATCCCTGAGTCATTTACTCCCTCTCCTCTCCTCTCCTCCCATGCTTTCATTAAACCTCAAATGGGATGTCATGCTTCACCTTCATCCTTCGCTTGTCCCGTGTGAAAGGCTAGACCTTTCAGAGGCGATGGAGGGATGAGAAAAAGACCTGAGCACAGCACGAGAGAGGAGGGATGACCTCTCTGTTTACATTTGCCTGGTGCCACAGCCCCGCTGAGGCATTGATGTGGTATTACGGTCCCGGAGCGAAGCAGAGATAGAGAAAGCGCTGGAGGAAGATGAACAAGAGAGAAAAGTCAAGCGGTTCTCAGAGCGAATCCGCAGGAGTTTGGGGTCTTTAGCCTTTTCGATCACATTTTGGAGCCACTGAATGATGTCTTTGAACCCAAGTGCTCAGATCCATGAATTCCCAATGCAGAAGTGAATAGTGCTTAGACAGTGCATGACCTGTTCAGCTCTACAGCATAGGGCTGAGAGTTTAATGTGTGTGTGTACAGTATATCACAATCCTAAGCCCAAATCACTAATCTACTCTTATTAAAGGCCTCTTACTGTGCAGTTCTATATCGCAACAGGATGCCGGCCAAGGTGTTTAACGTCTCCGCCAGACAACACCCTCTTTGTGCAGCAGCTTTTCTGATTTCAGTTGAACTCTCTTGTCTGTACTTCCTTTTGCTGTCTGCACCTCTTACTCCCCCTAATGGAGGTAAGCGGTACTTCAGGCCACAGCTGTGTGTTTGTCTGAACAGGGGTTTGGAATGCAACTGTGTCCATCGCGTAAGGAGCTTGCAATGTATACAAAGATCAGCTGAATTTACTTGTGTCGTCCGTGCTGGATATGTAGGTTTGCAGGCCTTGGCCTAGATACAAACCCTAATCATATCAATGACTGTGGCGCTTTATGCTAAATAGAGCTTTTGAAAATGCTTGTTTAATCTGTAGAAATAAAGCTTATCTGTTAAACCAAATAACATAATCCTATATTTGTTGACTCATACTGCAGCGCATTACTTAACGCGCTCGTCCTCCCGCTGTTAGATGACCTGATGGTGAACTGTGCGATGAAATGAAATTAGACATACGTACGCTAGCGGACACATTCAGCATTGCTGTTTGCTGCCACATATGTTCAGAATCTCAAGAGAAAATGAGGAAAAAAGTGAAACCGGTTTCCTCGAGCTGCGGCCAACTTCTCCGTTCAGATGTTTCTTGAACCGTGAAAATGGCCGCATGAGCAACATTTCGGATATTAAGAATTCATGACAGATTTTGTGAGATGGTCCGATTGGCAAGCTTGCTCGACAGCAATCGGGGAGTGGTGATGTAAAAAACGAGAAAAGGAAAAATAAACCATTCGGTTAGTCCGTAAATGGATTTGCTTGTTTGTGGGTAAAAGCACAGGATAGTCATGATGGCCATGTCTTTCAAAAAAGGAAATGCATTGAATGTCTTTCCTGTCACGGTGCTGAGACCTCTGTTAAAAGCTTCAAGCAACACTTTATACATTATGGAGAAAATAATGGGTAGAAATAAAAGCATTCTAAAAATACAGTCTGACAGATGAATAAATAGCACTCACAAACAGAAAAACTTTTGCCATTTGAGAGTTTCTTTTTACGTTGGTTTATTAAGAGGTACTTTGTTCAGTAAATAATTTATGAAGTGTGAATGTTAGATCAGTAGCTGTTGATATAAAGGAACACTGAATACTCAGACAATTTATGCTGAAATATTCTGATATGTACGTTTTTTTTTTTATATCTGTATACATTCAAACATGGCTTTCAATAATTGTTTTAAATCTTGTTTTTTTTTTTTTTTATATTTTTATTGTATATACAGAACTGTGCAAAAGTCTTAGGCCACTACCAGCTTTGTTGTGTTATAAATGTTTTAATGACCATCCATATTTATCAGTCTCTTCATTAAGATACAAACAGAAAATACAGGAAATATGTACAAAAAAACAAAAAAAATCAAGCAAAAAATCAGCATTTAGTGTGACCTTAGCCACTTCTGTTTTTTTTTTTTTTTTTTATTCTGTTTTTTAAGACTACATATAAATGTGCTGTATTTGCTGGTTATATCCTAATAGACTGAGAATAATTATATATGGTCATTATACCATTACCATGTAATGGTGGCCTAATTCTTTTGCACAGTACCGTGTATATAAACTAAGATAATCAGATTATTATTATTATTTTTTTTTTATTAATTTTTTCTCCAATTCCAAATTATATTTTATGAACTCCTGTCTGAGGCAAGGGTACAACAATAAAATGTTAGGCATAAGGCATTTAAAAAGTAGATAAAATAAATAACCAAGGCATGGTTATTACAAAAACATAATTGTCTTAGAAAAGTTCAAATCAATAATTTTATTCATTTTAAAATTATTTTTCACACTGAGAAGGAATGCTTACCCAACCATGGAATTTGACTTCACAAGATTACTTGTCAGCTACGATGATGCATTTATAAATCTAGTAATGTAAAAACAAAGCACAGTCAAATCAGACAAAGTGTCTGGTGCTGTTTTTGTGGATTAGACTTTTGAGCGGTTAATATCTATGTTATCCTTTAATGACAGCTAATCCAGACCGATCATTGACTTGTTCACTGAACTCCCCATGACGTTCTTCAATTTTCTAATCAAAAGTGTAACAGGGGTTTTCAATAAGGATATTTTCATGGTTACAATAAAAACACAGCTTATGTAAGCAGCAGGTTCTCAGGTGCCAATCCAGAATAAAAGTTTGCTTATTAAACATCCTAACACATTTAGTTGAATTTTGTTCAAATTACATATCACTTAAATAAATATCAGAATGCTTTCCGAAGGACTCTGCAACAGAAAATAGATATTTTAAATTGTAATAATATTTCGCAATATTATTTTTTTTGTTTGTTTGTTTTTGTTTTTTGGATCAAATAAATGCAGCCTTAGTGAGCATAGGAGACTTATTTCAGCAACTTTAATATTGTATTAAGTTTGTTTTGCTTCAGACGATCTGTAAGGAAATAAAGAGAATGTCAGGTTTTATTTTTATTTATTTAATCTGTTATCTGTTGTTGCATTTTAGTTCAGTTCAAGTCCACAGTCCAAGAGTCAATGATTACTTAACATATTAAAAGTGTCACTTTACCATGTCCATTTTAAACCTATTATTATTCCCGTGATTGTGCTTTTACATCTTCTTTGAAAATAAGGCATGGACTAAATTTAAGGTAATGAACTTTTAACTTTTCCTCCTGTCAGAGGAGTTTGGGACAATCCAAATTGACGGGCCATCGGTGGGGGGAACTGATTGGCATGGGGCGCATTATCCCGCTTTCCTGCTGTAATTTCATGCGTCTCAATCCCTGCCACAGACCGCAACATGGAACCAAGAATTTAGGCAAGGGTCAGAGTGTCAGGATTAATTCGGAGGGGTAGGAAAAAAAAAAAATGCAACATCCCCACCCCCCTCGTCATAACCCTCCCTCTCTGCCTGCCCGCCCGCGTTCATCTACACCAGCTGTTGCCCTGTTGCTATTCCAGGCCGAGGGGAAATGGATCTAAAAGGCCCTGGCAGATGATGCAGCTATGAGATTATTACCATGCTGCTTACACACACACACACACACACACACACACACACACAATGAAATGCCCTCAGATCTGCGCAGCAATCAACCTTCATGTCAGAGAATGTAGTCCTGATTAAATGTCCATGACTAGCTCCATAACCCTCACCATCATCTTCTTTTTTAATATTTCAGACATTACTTCTCGGATAGCATAAAAGATCCTGCTGTCATATTACATATATAAACAGACAATATAATATGACAGAAGAAACTTTCATGCTAATTCACTTTGTAATTCAAATTCAAAATATACAAATTCCTTAAAGGGCTTAATGTTAGAAATCTATAAATATACGGGAGATATTTAATAATTGCTTTGGCAATGCGGTACCACAGTTATGCCAGTAAAGTTTGTTTGAATATGTTAGAGAATGCATCGGCTCTGCCGCGGGTAAGAGCGCAGCTGGCATTTGCCCCCCATCACCCGCTGCTGTTTAAAAGCGACAGAAATGCCCATCGGTCAGAGATGTGCAGGTTCAACAGCAGGGCAGAGGGACGACTTGCCAAGGGAAAAATAAGAGGACAAGGAAGCTAAGCTGTCATTGTCAGCATCATCGTGGCCTTTTTTTGAACCCCAAAAAGTCGGTCAATTACTTTTGAGAGATTTGGGCGACGATTTGATTGCGTTTCTGTAGATGATATAAAGAGAAAACGGAACGAATAGAGACACGCTGACCCTGCTTTAACCCCACCTGTATCCCTAGAGGAGAAAATGACCAGTGACCGTGAGGGTTGTTCTTTTCTGTCAGTTGCAAAGAGTTTATTTGTTCATGTGCTTCCATGTGACTCGCTCGGTTAATATAATATGAGGATTTTGAAAGTATGATTGTGTTTAGATGCTTTTGCATTATTGAAAGGTTGTGCACAAACATGCATGAGTGATGTTACATGTTGACATGGTTATAATTTCACTTCAGAGAGAAAATGTTAATTAATCTCAATAGTGACTATTATTTTGGAATAAAGGGAAATATATTTTGTAATATATTACAAAATAAATGAACAGCACTTGCAGAAGATATTTTGAAATAATAAGGTTATCGAATATGAGGTCTTGTATGAACTACATTACTAATATTGCTTATTTTATAAAACCTAACATACTAATATACAGGATATACTGTAATGTTGCAGTTGACATTATTTCTTGTACTGATACAGTTTTTTTAATTGTATTTGTTTTTGCATTTTTGTTCTCTCTGTGTAGTTGAGCTTGGTAGATATCATTATTGAACCAATTAATCATATTTTTTTTGATAATTTAGCTTTTTTACAGCCCTACATTCAAAAGCCCTGGATATAATCATCAAATTCCATATGACCTGCACTGCCATACCTTGTGTTTGTTCACTTTAATAATTACTGTTAAAACTGTTTAGATCAATGTGCATCAAAGTAAAACATTTGCCACTGTACCATTTTTCTCTTTTTAACAACAACACATTTAGGGCAAAGATTAAACCGTCTGAGTATAAGTAGAAAACTTGCTTTATATCCAAAAATCTGCTTCATGAGTTTAGACAGATGGGTTCACGGGGAGTTCATGTGTCTCTTGTGATTGGTGAGAAGTGGCAGTGCCCACACCGGAGAACTGGGCTGCTGTCCTACTTTGACAATGGATCTAATCACTATAATAATAATAATAATAATAATGTATATATATATATTTTTTTTATTTCCCCTATTTCTTTACTTTTTAATATTTTACAGACCCTTCATACATGCTTAAATATATTGATCTTTAGACCGTGGTTGGATGTTTTGTTTAGAACATTAAACGGACTTGATTGTCTGTGGTCATAATCTATTATAATTTCAAAAATGTGATAAAATGTGATGTATTCAAAATCAAGCTTGAACAACAGCCAACCTGCAAGACATTTCTGTCAACTTGTAAGTGCTGTATTTTTTTAAACATTTTTTTTCAAACATTTGTCGACAGTTTGTTACTGCTTCGCTATTACTTCTTTACTGCAAACATGCATGATTTAAAAATGTGTGTTTGATATATCGGTAACACTTTAGCATAGGGAACACATATTCACTATTAACTACGACTTTTCTCTGAATAAGCTCTTAATTTACTGCTTATTAATAGTTATTAATTTTTTTAGTTTAAGTATTGGGTAGGATTAAGAATGTAGAATAAGCTTATGCAGAATAAGGCATTAAAATGTGCTTAATAAGTATTAATAAACAGCCAATATTCTACAATAGTAATATGCATGCTAGTAAGCAACTAGTTAAAAGACCCTAAAATAAAGTGTTACCGATATATCTTGATATATCTTATAGTATTTTAATATTTTATAATGTACAGTAGTAACTGGACTACAGTGTACCTCAGATCAAAATCATTAAGAACACACACAAAAAAAAAACAAAAAAAAAAGTATAGACTTTATTGTAATCAATCATTTAGCCTATATTAATTCAGATTTTTGTGATAAATAGCATGTTAGAAGTAACATATTATGTCAAATATATAAATATCAATAGTCCATTCATGTTGATCAGTGGTGGACTGAAACTAAAACAGCAAAACAAATGATATATTCTTTACTGACAATAGCAAGCCTATATATTCTATCATTGAAGCAATTTCAGCCAGCGAAATTTAGAACCAGAATATAATGATTTCTTAATACAAACAAACCTTGTCTTTATTGTATTTGAGCGAATGAGGGCAGTTCATGCGACACAGTTGTCTCCCGCCTCTCTGTGCCTGCATGCACATTAAAGTGATAATACCTAGAGTTCACTGACTCCACTTTAAAATGCACAGACAGCGTTCCAGTGACCGTTTCACCCCACACAGATCCCAGAAAAAGAGAACGACTGAGAGAAACTGATAAAGCTATTGCACTTTTTTTTCTCTCAACATCAAGATTCAAGGATAAATCTCATTTATAAATATACAATATAAAGGAACATATTAAGATGTTCTATTTTTGTTTTTTTTTTGTTTTTTTTGTTTTTTAATAGTTCATTGTGGTCCTGTGGTGTGATAAATTGAAAAATATAATATAATATAATATAATATAATATAATATAATATAATATAATATAATATAATATAATATAATATAATATAATATAATATAATATAATATAATATAATATAATATAATATAATATAATATATTATCCTGCATGCAGTTTTTAATGACAATTGTAATTGATATACATTTGTCACACCACAAAAAAAAATAAATAAAAAATAAAAAAAATGAAGAAAAGAAGTTATTTAAAACAAAAATTAAACACACACACACACACACACACACACACACACACACACACACACACACACACACACACACACAAAAGAGAAATGGTGATCAGTCACAACACCCACAATATATTCTTTCATTTATACATTCATTTACAGTTTATCTTGAAACCTTGATTTTGCTATAAACACAGACACACTTGTTTAAACATTTACATTTATTAATATAGCAAATTATTCATTAAACAAACAGCCAACACTCACTAAGAGTGACACAGTTAATTTGAATCCAAAAATAACACATTTTGATTCCTTTGATAAATGACTTAAACAAATAGCCCATGAAGAATTACTGGCCCTATTGTCTCCAGTAGCCCCTGTGCTTATGATATGAAAATAATTTGGTTTTGATTAGGCTGCCAGGTAGTTCAATAATGCACGTTGTGCATCACTGACTAAACTAAATACATCTCCATCAACAAGACTGTTATTTCAGTAACGATCCAGCCGATGGCACACATTGATTCAAAGCACTATTGTGAAGCCAACCCCCCTCTCCTCCACTACATACAAACACACAAACAAACGCACATGCCAATACAATCCTATACACACTTGTCATATATGTATTAGCATTTAGCTGGCTTCATAGAGCATCATGGGTAAATGTTGGAAAAAAAATAGATCAAGCACTAAAACAACAGGAGGGGATTGTGTGTTTGTGTGTGTTAAAGAGTAAACTAAATAAACAATGATGCATTTGGGATGGTCACTGCTGGGTCAGGGAGTGTGTGTGTCCTCGCTTGGTTAGCTGTCGTGCCGTGAGCGGGTTTCATCAGTTGGGTTCTCGGCAGCTAATGTGGAGTGAGTGTGCCGTCTACTGTACAATCTCAGAATTTAGCACACATGTCATGCGGAATACATTCACACACATGCAGCAGACGAATGGGTTCAATAACTGTGGCCTTGAGACCTGGTGGTTTGTCTGAATTTGATTTGTTTCTGACATGAAGCTTTTCTGTGTTTACTTAAATTTGTTCAATCAAAATTGTGTGAATTTAATAATGCAAGTGTTTACCGTTATGTTAGATCAACAAATGTAGCAGCAGTTTTTGCTTTCGCATGTAGTTAGCTTGGACTTTTTTTTACATTTTACATTCTTATAGTAAATATATATGCTGTTTATCCTTATTTCGCATGATTTTTTTTTTTTTTAATTTATTCAGAAAATTAATAATTCTACCAGGATGATTTTGGAAGCTGAATTGAAGACATAAATATTGTTTTTATACAGTAGAACATTTAGGGAATTTAAAGAAATAGCAAAAAAAAATCTAAATTTTAGAGACATATAGAGTAACTAAATATGCATTTATTTTCACAGTTTAAATGTCAGAATCTTAAAATATATAATCATTTTATTTTGATATCTTTTATTTATTGGCATTATTATTTTGTCCTTTTTTTCTTTCTCAACTAATGTTTTATTACATTCAAATGCATGTTACAATTATCTAGTGGCACTGAAATCATTTATTTACATACATTTTGATTGATAATATATGGGACTATTTGTAAAATACTGTTTCCTAATGTAGCTGTCTGAATTTGATTTTCAGATCATTAAGTTTTGATTTGTGGTTCTGCTGTTCTCACCCACGCATGGTTTTGGGGTCCCTCAGGATAGAGATGTGTGACAAAAAGGAAAAGACATTTGTTGTTGGTGGACTACACCTGTTGACCTTGTTGATCCAAGTAAAAGAGAGTTTTTACCCATCACGTGAGTACCGACCATCTGTCCAAAATATATATTTAGTTCAGAGAAAGTCAAAATGATTTATTATATAATATTAAATAATTTAATGTTTATTCTTGTATTTCACAGTTATGTCTGTTCAAAGTTTAGACAAAGAGGTTCACTCGTAATGTCACACATGTAGTCATCTTATAATAACAAGCATAACAACTCAAAGTGCGTCCTAAAATATATGGCGTATTGTTAAACCAAATAAATAATAGATAAGTAACCATGAACATCTCTCACACACTCTCTCTCTCTCTCTTGCTTCTGTCTGTCTCTCCTTACTTTAAGTGCATGATTGAGAAATTTAAAATAAACAATGGAAATGATTCAGCAATCAGCATTTCATTCCATTTCCGAAATCAAGCTAGCATCCGAAGTGCAGCCTCTTGAGTAGCGGAGTGCACGCGCTCTTTTACTGTCATCACAGGCAATCATATGAAATCAGAGATGAGGGGAAAATATGTAAAATAGTGAGTAACGCAGCATAATAACAGTTTCATTGTCGTCTTACATGCTAACATGCTGACCACAAGCAACTGAGACCTCAGCATGTGTAATCTGACGTTCCTTCTTTCTTTACATTTAAATGTATTATCTCACTCTGTCCACAACATGGCTTTGTTCTGAGTTCTGTATGTTCATATTTACAATTTTGAAGAATATTAGCATATTGATGTTAGCATTTAATTTTAATGCACAGTATGTACCATTATTAGGATTGTAAGTACTGTTATTGTTATTTTTATGCATCTGACTATATATATATATATATATTAGTATTTAAAAGATCAGTATTAAAAAAGTATTTAACAAATCAGTATTTCATAACAAATAATTCATTAATTATTTCAATGATCAATACATTTTCCATGCATTACTATCCATGTATTTATTTTGTTTAATATATTATAATATAATATAATATAATATAATATAATATAATATAATATAATATAATATAATATAATATAATATAATATAATATAATATAATATAATATAATATAATATAATATAATATAATATATACATTTTGCCATTTTTAATATCTCAATAAGCACATTTGTACATTCACTTGTTTTACTTAACTATACATGTTGTGGTCATCATATAATCATATGAAGTTCATTTACGACTAACGTACTTAAGCTCCCAAAATAAGTTACTAATAATAAGTTCATCATCAGAAAATAAAATCAGATTTTTTCCCTTGTAACATATTTAATCATTTTTTAAATCATTTTATTGTGGCTGTTGTTTTTTACACATCTGTTTAATGTTATCATTTAGATAATATATTCGAATGCTTTTGAAAATCCAATTAAAAAAAAAAAAAAAATGAATGTAGTTATAAAGCTTGTGTCGAGGCTTACAAATGGGTCAGGATAGCATTATGGTGAGGAACAGTCGGTCAGAGAGAGTGCGCTGTGATGTGAGCCACTCAACCGAACTGTCCCCACCTGAGGCACACACTCGCCCGTCTTTCACCCTGTTACATAAAGTGTGTGGCACCAATGCTTCCCACTCCAGGGTATGGGAGACAGAGAAAGAGAGAGAAACGTTCAGCCCAGCTTTTGGCCTGTAATTACGCTCCTCAACGGACTCAAGCGATGCTGACCCAGATATAGGCTGGAAGAACTTACTGAAAAACTCTCTTAAAGTGTGTGCGGTTGCCATGTCTTTATGAGAATGTTTAAGTGTGTGAGCCTGAAACCAGACCTGAACAGTAGTATTGATATGAGGCTGCCCGGCTGTAACCCGCCAGTCTGCAATCATAAAGGTATGCTGTAATTTCTGCCGTTCCATGATGGTAATTGCAACCCGACTTTTCATGAATGCCCCACTGATTCACCCAGACCACCATCTAATTTAGGTCTCATAAAAAAAGTCAACTCGCTATAACTCATCCGATTGGTCAGATTTTTTTAACCTTTGATCCTTCCATGGATCAGTCTTGAGAGAAACGATGGATGAGTCTCTTTGATGTTTCTGGAGTGATATGGAAATTCATCCCTGATGATACATCATTACTAGACTTCCATCAGGATCTCCACTGCAGCTCATGACATAGTCATGTTCCTCTTCTTTTTCCCCTACATTTGGAGTTCACTTTTGTTATTATTAGGTTTGCCAAAAACTTCTTAAAAATTTCATGGAAAGTTTAATGAAATGTAGAATTGTTTGTCATTAAAACGCCAATAAACAAAATACTTTCTCTGTACCATTACAAGTGCTGGAATGTAGTCGGTGGCGTAGGCGTGGTAACTGATGGCCTAGTTTATTGTGATTAGTGCAGTTGCATTAAATTGAGAAGAGGGTGCAGAATGACTAAGATTGATGCCAAACTTTCAGTGTGGAAAATAGGTCATGCGCTTGTAATGCAACTGAACTTTTGAACCGAACAAAAGTGCTTCTATTGTACTGACACTCAGCCCTAAGACCCGTAAAAAGACATCATGTTTATCATGAAGGCTTACTGATTTATCTTTTAATACTCTTGTATTTTTATTCAGCTGATAAGCAACCGCAGTTATTTTTTCATCTGCAGGCAACAAACTACGCATTGTACATTTCTGTACTTTTGGTAGACACAAGAGCATCTTAACCTTGCAGAAAATGCATGTTAATATTTAATATATTTAATTATAATTTTAGATTTTAGATTTTTAAGGTAACTTATTTTGGGAGCTAAAATATTAAAGTAGTAAATAAACTATATATTATAAGTAGTAATAATGTGGTATTAAACATTTACAATATTATTGTATTATATTCTATTATTTTATAATTAATATTGATAATTTACATATGTATTTCATTTATTATGTTATATATTAATATATATTGCTGTTCTGTACTTTGATAGATAGACAGATATTTTGATAAAAATATGCACATATTTTATATTTTGAAGGTTAGTGCGTCAGTGATATTTTGACAAAAACGTACACATATATTATGTTATTTTAGTGTGTCAGTGATATTTTGACAAAAACGTACACATATATTTTATTTTGAAGGTTGGTGCATCAGTGATATTTTGACAAAAACGTACACATATTTTATTTTGAAGGTTGGTCCGTCAGTGATATTTTGCCAAAAACGTACACACATTTTATATTTTGAAGGTTGGTGCGTCATTGTGAAGCAGTCCTATCGACTGACGGAAAATGTTGTGATAGTCTTCAACCAATCAGAGTTGCTCTTCGGTGAGAACCTGTGATTGGATGACGCTTCTTCCTGTTTAGCATGTCACATTGTTACCCTCTGAATGACCTCGTTTTCTGTCCTGATGGAAACAAGCGGCACTAAAATGCGCTCACACACACGCATACACACAAAAATCAAGATGGCGACACGTGGTACCTCATTTTTCTTGCTGTGGTTTCTTCCTGTATCCTCACCAGCAGAGACACTGTCATCCAGCACGGCCACCATCTTGAAATGAGTGCAGCGCCTCTTTGTGATCACCAAATTTTCTCATTATTAAACGTTTCGTGTCCTAGATGTTGTTTTGATGGCAATCGTGACTGCAAAATTAAGTTAATTCATCAGTTGTACAATATTTTTATCCCAAAAATGCCACAGCGAGAGAACGCGTGCCGAAATCCCGGGATACATTCCTTCGAATATTGTCTGCCTTTGCTCTTTATCCATCTCTTTCTCCCTTTTTAGCCCTTTTCCCTGCCACTGCATGTGTGTGTATGTGCGTGTGTGTCAGGCAGCCTCATAATATCAGATTGCACAGGCTGCACTGGCCAAATGTGAATTTTATACTCTAGTGAACACAGGCTTTTGCTTTCATTAGCTCACATTCTCCTCAGCGGTGCAAATACCCTGTCGCTGCGCACAAGGGGTGGCAGACGGACCGCTGCGGATGGGAGGGGGTCTCTTGAGTTCCAGAAAGCTCTGCTCCAGAGCCCCTGCCTGGGGCGGGGGGTTTGCGGTCTAATTTGCCCCATATTGCACCACTGTTTAGGCCCGGCTACTGGATTTTCTGTAGGCGTGTATGTGCATGCCTGGGGTAAATTTGGCCGTTTAAAATTTCTTATTGAATCTCATAATCCTGAATAA
The DNA here is from genome assembly GCF_024489055.1 of Chanodichthys erythropterus. Lineage (NCBI taxonomy): Eukaryota > Metazoa > Chordata > Actinopteri > Cypriniformes > Xenocyprididae > Chanodichthys > Chanodichthys erythropterus. The sequence goes on from NC_090234.1 coordinate 28,035,906, forward strand.
ATGCGGTAATATGACTTCACCAGCTGTGCGGCATTAAAACTCTCATTTGTTAGCATCACTTGCTTAAAGCTCACAGCTCAGGCAGCGCATTTTGTAAGTTCTCAGTTTCAGCAAAAATCCACTGTTTGCTTTCCAGCGTTCACGTTTACATTATCGTGCGTTACTCACTCTCAGGCATTTATTAGGTTACATCAAACGTTTCAAAACCTGATTAGGGAGAAAATCCAGCTGATTCTCCACCAATCAGCAGCCATGATCAAACGTCTAGCGACGTTATGAAGGCAAAGCGCGTAGACGCTTTAGCTTTGGATTATCGTTCATGAGGAAAACTTTTTTCTCTCACTCTTTCTTCCCAACTCGGCGCAGTTGTTTCTCATCTTTAGTTAATGCTGCTTGAGAGGAGATAGAGAGAACAAATTGAGAGGAGAAATGTACTTGTACGTAAACATTGCGCCTGCTTGAAAACAGGGCCAGGAGATACGAGAATTGTTTCTGTCAGAGTTCCCCTCGAGAGATGAAAGGAAATGCTGGCTCTGTCTCATACTATTACAGATTCTTGCTTTCTCTCTCTCCCTGAGAACCTGCAGAGAAAGTTCACTTCCCTCTCTCACTCCTTCCTTTCACTGATTACCTTCATTTGTTTTCCTCTGTTTTTATTTGATGACTCTTTAGGACAATTGCCTGGCCCACATCTCAATAGATGTCCTCATTAAAACAGATTACCTCAGATCCACAGCGGACAGAACGAGGGATGGCAAAATAAAATGGCTGTGTTTTTCTTCCCCTTTTTTCCTCGTTCTACTTTTTTTTGACCAAGTGCACACGCAACATTGACTTTAACCCGTTCCCACAGGATGTTTATTGATTCATTTTTAAAAGTTGTACTTCTTTTAACTTCCATACCATTTCCATTTACTTCTTTAACATTTCCATACCAGAAAGACTTAAATTCACAAAATAGTATTAAAAAAAAAAAAAAAAAAAATGGTGCAGTCAGGGTTCATCTGAGTTAATTAAATTAAATTAAATTAAATTAAATTAAATTAAATTAAATTAAATTAAATTAAATTAAATTAAATTAAATTAAATTAAATTAAATTAAATGATCAAACTTCAAATCTTAATTCTTAAATCTTACTTTAAATTATTATTATTATTAATTATTATTATAATTATAATAATAATAATAATAATAATAATAATAATAATTATTATTATTATTATTATTATTATTATTATTATTATTATTATTATTATTATCTGAGACCACAAAAGTGATGGGTGCTGGTGTTCTTTTAACTTCCATACCATTTCCTTTTACTTCTTTAACATTTCCATACCGGAAAGACTTAAATTCACAAAAGAGTATAAATAATAATAATAAAAAAATTAGTCCAGTCAGTGTTTATCTGAGTTTTATTAAATTTAAATTAAATTAAATTAAATTAAATTAAATTAAATTAAATTAAATTAAATTAAATTAAATTAAATTAAATTAAATTAAATTAAATTAAATTAAATTACATTACATTACATTAAATTAAATTATCAAACTTCAAATCTTAATTCTTAAATCTGTCTTTAAATTATTATTAATTATTATTATTATTATTATTATTATTATTATTATTATTATTATTATTATCTGAGACCACAAAACTGATGGGGGCTGCTCTGTTGGAAAACAGAAAACAGCGACTAGGTCTAAAACCTTCAGATGACACAAAGCTCACATCTTTTTCTATGTAAATTAGTAGAACCATACATGAAGCACACAAACTTGACAGACAACTAATTGTCCATTGTGGTTCAGTTCACACAGCACACATTTACCAAACTCACTCTCAAAATGTAGTCAGTACAATTTCACAATGCAGAATTCACACTATTTATAAGTAAACTATGTGTGAACGTGGCCGTATTTAACACTTTAAAATAGGTCTGACAACAATATTCTGCTGCTGTGTAAATGTCGCCTCTGTCTATTTCCTTCACTCTCGGGTTCAAACAAAGTGCAGCGGTCAGAGTGAGTGAATAGTAGCTAAAATGGAAGTGTCTTCAGGCGACCTGTCATCTCTGTGTCACTGCGGATGCCAAGATGTGCGCAGCGCCTCCCCCTACACCACCCGACCCTGTTCATTTCTTCCTCTATCACTCCTTCCATCTCTCTCAACCCTTTTGTGCACCCTCTATCGCTCCTCAGCGGTGAAACCGGATCTGAGCTTTACTGTAATCGGCGGTTATGTGAAACAGACCTGATCACGGTCCCGTAGCCAAGATCAAGGTAGAGAAACAGGGCAAAAAATATTCACAAGTGTCTGGAGTTTTCCACTTTTTTTCCTTCCTTTTTTTTTTTTTTTTCATGCAAAAACAATGCGTTTATGACATCGATAACATTTTTTTTTCACCACATGAATCTTTTTTGGTTTCTGTGGGGCCAATTTGATTGACCCCTCTTGATTTATCGATATGATTAAAGGAACCATTCATTAGTGTTTGACCGTCGGCAGATGAAGGGATGGTGGATGTGAGTGATAGAGTTTGGCAGATGACAGGAAGGGGTTCTGTAAAGTCTCGGATAACACACAGGCTGCACCAACAACACATGTGGTGGAAGCTCTAAAATGTACTTTGCATATGAATGAATGTGTAATATAACACGCCATAACAGCAAGTTGCTTTATTGTGGCCATTGATGAAGTTTGCTTTGAATAAAGTCATTATAGTTTTTATTAGTAGTAGTATTTATTGTAAAGTCTGCAGAAAAATAAATGGAAAATAATAAAACAGAAAATCAACAAATAATTTCATATCCTGCAATTCATGTTGAATAGTTGATAAGAGCAGCTTCTCTCATGAACTGTTAACACTGTCTCAAAAAAATATTTTCACACTGCAGTACATTACACAGTATAATATGTGCTCATCTGTTTAAATCATCATACCTCTTATGTATTTTGTCCTTCATTTGTGTTCTCGGACATATTTTAGTTATCCGTTTTTATTTTATTCTTTTATTTTAATTTACTGTGTATATAATTTTTATATTCTTTTTAATATTGTTTTTGTTTATATACTTTTATTAATTTAATATTTAACATAATGATAATGGATTGAAGAAGATGCTGTTTAATAACCTCCCGATGCTACAACTTCAAATGAATGATCAGCTGTAATTTCGGGTTTTATATTTCGGCAATATTTTAAAACCCAGAGACCACAAATTCCAAAGTAGCACCCCTGCAAAGCCCTCCTGCCTCTTTTACACACATCAGATTTCTTTGCATTTCTTGTTGTAGACATTTGGTTTTTCATGAATTTCTTAAAAAGGAAATTCATCACCGGCACTTCGTGTTGGGTAGAGTGAATCCAATTAAAATGATTTTGCTGCGATTTTTTGTCATGTTATTGCGAGACTGGCTGAGAGGAAAAGTTATGGGTGTCCTGCTGCTTGACATTTCACTTGGAATAATTCATACGCACTTTGTAAATAATTAAGCCTGTTCGTCCGTTTTAAAAGCTGCTGCTGCTTTCTGTCATTTGGATGTCACTGTAGGTTTTGCCTATTTCCTCTCTGAAAAACCACTTTAGTTTAAGTGTGTGTGTGTGTTTCAGTAAATAAAAATGCACATAATAATATGTACATAAACACAAATATGATATAAACCACTCAGAAGTGGCCTTAAAAATAATATACCGTCCACAATTTTCCTCTTTATACGTTGGCTTGTCACGCAGGGTCTCCTGGGGTATTGTTTGGCTGAGTGAGTTGCAATTTATATAATAAGTTTTACATGGTCATTAGTAAACTTTTGCCAGTTTCACTAATTACTGTTGACAGAGCAGCCCTCATCGGCCTCTGACTGTCTATTAGAGATGCAAATCTGCTGTCACTGATCACACACTCAAGCTCTCAGTGAAGCTATGAGACTTTATCTTAATGAATTTAATTTCTCCATAAACCTATACAATTTATAATATAATACATGTGTAGTAACATATATGAACATGACATAAAACATGAATGTTGTAATAATAATTGGCTGTACAATATATTTACATCAATTCCAGATACAGTTTCAGTTTAAATACAAATACAAAATACTCTCACTGCTAATACAACAAATAATAATAATAACAACAGATAAATAAAATCATGTATTTTTCTCTTAAAAAAAAACAACAACAAAATGACATTCTATAAAATCACCATGTTCATTTTCATAATAAGCTATTTTCAATTTAAGCTTTTTTTACAGATTTTTTAGAGAATATATGTGTGTGTTTATATATATATATATATATATATATATATATATATATATATATATATATATATATATATATATATGATTTATATTGTCGTATGATGATTTATATTTTCGTATGATTCATTGTTATGTTTTGTTGTGTTCAGACAGCAGCTAAGTGCTGAAGCCAGTCTGCTGCATGCACTGGAATAAGGAAGTAGTTGTTTCATTGCGATGACTGTGTTTCGGCAGTGACCCCGGTATGTTTCTCCTCCATGATTTTGACCTCTGTGTCCTTTGCTCATCACCCATAAAGTGGCTCCCCTCTGGGCCCTGTGCTTCACCTGCCAGAGCCAATAGAGCTCACACAACCCACAAAGAATCTGTCTCTAACCTTGAAAAAATAAAAATAAATCAATCCATTTTTTGTATTTTATCTTCAAAATAAATGTAATCCCAAAATGAACCAACCTTAAAAAGAAAGAAAGAAAGAAAGAAAGAAAGAAAGAAAGAAAGAAAGAAAGAAAGAAAGAAAGAAAGAAAGAAAGAAAGAAAGAAAGAAAGAAAGAAAGAAAGAAAGAAAGAAAGAAAGAAAGAAAGAAAGAAAGAAAGAAAGAAAGAAAGAAAGAAAGAAAGAAAGAAAGAAAAATACTACTCTAACAACATTATATTAAATGTTGCACAAATTAAATAGTGGTTTAATACTGACTGTCAACAGGTATCCAGTCAAGACTATAGTCTGGGTAGTTCTCATGAGTAAAACAGCAGCACATGAGAGGGTTGAGCCGTGGGTCACCATGATGTCGTAGCGCATCCATCAGCTCTGTTTCTGCCTGAGCAGAGCGGAACCAAGGGTTGTTTCAGAACAGCGACAGCACCGTGAGACGCTTGATCAGGTGACGAGGCGCTGCACGGCCTCCGGAAGATGACCCTGCAGAACTTTGGGTGTTGAGGTGGAAGAGATGCCAGTGTGTTGTGGCTCCGGACAGCTAACATGATGCGTGTGTGGTGTAAAGTGTTCGCTGAGACACAAAATCGAGGACCCGACAAGGCGGACTTCAAGTTTCAAATCAAATACACCGTCGGACGCAAAGTGGAGGCTTGTCAATTTGTTGACAAGCAAGCGCTAAATTTCCCTATGATTCTGAGGGTCAGTAATTTATGTAAGGCGCAGACAGGGAGGATTTACTGGAAGGAGAAAATGGCAGTTAGCACAGGGAGGACACGCAATGCGACAACTCATGTGCTCAGGGTGTGTGTTTTCTGTTGGAACATTGTGTTTCGCAGGCGTAATATGAGATGTGATTTTGTAGATTGTTTGTTTGGATCTCATAAATTTTGTTAGCACAGGTTAAAGGTTATGAATAGGCTGAATCATGCATATGTGCTGGAGTTATACATGAGTTTGTCGTTGGTAAGTAGGGCAAAATGGTGCATGATGGGAAATGGAGTTCAGAAGATTTTTTTTTTTTTTTTTTTCAGAACAGCATTTGCTCTGTGCATGCTCTCAACTAGCTTTCTTATTTGCAGTTCATGCCTCTGGTTTTGCTTTTCAACAAAGGGCAGAGAGAAACTGAAAACTAGTAAAAATGTATGACAATTAATTTATTTTTTATTTGATCAAATCTACCTTTAAAAAAATAACCAGTAGCTCTAAAAAATGTTTTGTGCTTTCATATATTTTGTGAAATGTCCTCTTATTTTATATACTATTATTTTTCATTTTAATTTTAGCTTGTTTTAGAATTTGTGCTTTTGTAATTTTTAATTTATCTATTTAGCTTTAATTCATTTTTATTTCAGTTTTATTAATTTTACTACTTCAGCTTAAATTTTATTTTAGTTAGTTTTGAAGGCAAAATATCTATTATTATTATATTTTTTTTTGTGAAAGTGTTTCATCTAATATTTTAATATTTAACATTTAACATTTTATTTTAGCTTAATTTCAATAATATTGTTTTATTTATTTGTTTGTTTGTCAAAATTACCTGTGTCTTTGTTTCATGGACCCTTATTTTGATATTGTTTTGTCTTGTTGTGCTTATGTTCAGTACCTGTGGTTTAGTTCCTGTTTCCATTGTTTCCATTCATATATATGCATAGATACCTCATAAGCAGCTGTTTCCAAGGAGCCGTCTGCCATATTGGAACAGTCAAATCCGTTTTGTGAAGTTGACTGCATGTATGAATATTTATATCTGCAATAGACTTCAGCTCAGCAGATGGTTTTGCTAAACTAACACAATATGAAGACGAAGAACTTTAACACAAGATGAAGGCGGCAGATAACACAACATTAAAAAGTTACCATAGTGCAAGTAAAAACATTACCATAGTAAAAACCTGTAATATTAAGTTAATATATATAAAAACACAAACCAACACTTTCACACCTGTGAAAGGTTATCCCATGTCCCATGCGGACCTTCCAAGATGGCGGGCGCACCGTGTCTGGAGCAGTCGAATGTGGAATGTATGTATCTATATGTTTCCATTGCTGTCTATGTATACTATCACTTACACCTGTCCTTCATTTAGCCCCTTGTCATCTTGTGTATATAAACCCTCAGCTATCTTCTTTCTTCTTGTGTTAACATTTCCTGCTGGTTTTTCTCATTATTGTTCCTTGTGCTTATTAAATCCGATTTCATCGTTCATCTGCATCAAGCCTCTTGAATCTGGATTATCAAATCAAACCAGTATGTGACCATTTTATTTTTATTTTATTTGAATGACTTATGAACTTATGAACTTATGAGGGGCACTAATGTTCATTCAGACATATCATTTCAAGTTATTCATCTTTTTAAAGTAGTGACTGGACCAAAGAATATTGTTTTTCACAAACCAATTTAATAGACTCTTGTATAAATTCTCCTGTTGAGCATTAATCTGCAAATGACTTTCCAGCTTTACATGAGCTCACAGGTCTCATTTTAATGTCTTCTTACATCATTTTAATCTTCATAATTGTCATTACAATTAAATGAAGCAGATTTTATAAAAAAAATAAATAAAATGAAAATAAAAAACAGCTTTGAGAATGACAGTGAATATAATTGTGTAAAATAAAGAAGTGAATACCTCATCCCGTAATAGTCACAGTATAATCATTGCTATATTTAGTGTTCGCTGTCTGCCGTAAGGATTTAAGGTGAAGCTGTGGTTTAAACTGAAAACGAATGACATTTATGTTGCTAATTTGAGAGAAATATTTTGGTTGTCGGGGTTGCATGATGCAGCCAGACTTTGACTCGTCTGCAGTGCTTCGTGTTTGTTTCCATTATAATTTTAGCTTTGGAGTACAAGGAGCCCCTCTGTTCACGCAGGGGAATTAGTCAGTATGTATACACTTAAGTTCTAGACAGCGTTATATTGAATATAAGTAAAACAAGCAAGATTAGGCCTCCAGTAAGTTAAAGGAACAAGGCATGACAATCTCTAAAATTAAATGCTGTCGTTACAGCTCACGTCATGGATAGTATGATTACTAAGAAACCTGTTCATGTTGTTTCTGTTAAATTGCAATCATAATGTAAAGTTTATACTGTATGCCTAGAGCTGGTTAACATGATGGTTGTCTGATTGTAAAGTAATTGCATTGGATTTATTTATTTTTTATTTATTTTTTATTTTTTAGGTCAAGAGTGGGTCTACAATTTTTCAAAATGTTTGCTATGGAGAGAAAGTGTGGCAGTTTGAGCTCAAATGTTCAGCCATAAATGACAATGCTGCAATTATTTATTCACTCTCATCATTTCAAACTTTTATTGATTCAGAGGGCAAAATTCAAAACTGTAGGATTGTTACTCTTTCAATTCATGATGGTTAATTTGAACTGAATTGCCCACATGCCACGGGAAGTTGAATTTGAGCTGAATTTACAGGAATTTACTGAATTAAAATTCAAAGAAATTCAACACAGGGAAATGAAGTAATATTCCACACTGATCCGGAAAAAGATAATGTTGAATTAAAAAAAAAAAAGACTTTGTCCAGGCAATATTAATATTATATTCAATATTATGAATTTATCTGAAATTCAGTTCACTTTATATTTTACTCATTTTACTTTCTTACATTCCAATTTTAAATGGCACTTCTGATTCAAGGAATTAAGGAATTCTCGATTCAATTCTGAATGGTGCACAATGCTGTACTGATCATTAACCAAGTAGGAATATGAATAATGAATAATACTTGTTAGATGAATAACAAAAAAGTGAGAAAAAAAAAACAGAATTTAATAAGCTTTCCATTGATGTATGGTTTGTCAGGACAATATTTGGCCGAGATACATCTATTTGAATATCTGGAATCTGAGGGTGCAAAAAAAAAAAAATAATAATAATAATAATTATAATAAAATAAAATAAAAATCACCTTTGAAGTTGTCCAGTGAAGTCCTTAGCAATGCATATCCACTCACAAAAATACATTATTGATATATTTACAGTAGGAAAGGAACATGATCTTTATTTAATATCCAAATGATTTTTGGCATACAAGAAAAATCGTGTGGTCCAGAGTCATTTACAATTAATTGGGATTAGATAAGAGTTTAGAAAACAGCACTTCCGTCTTAGGAACTTGTCGTTATGTAAAAGTATATATTTGTTATACTAGTTGGACCTCTGTTTGTCTTGGTGATGTTAAGGTACAGTAAAATGTCCCAATTTTCCAGACATGTCAATCACAGTTTCCAGAAGTGGCTTCCAGGAAAGCGACTGATGTTTAGAGAGGGGATCCTTTTATAGTTCACTATGATTTAATTAAGTCTCTGAAAACTTCTCACTGGTGCTTCAAGCATACCATTGACTTGCTCTAAATGTTTTATTTCCTCTGACAAAAATGATTCTACTCAGTTTTATAAAGTACAATACAGACCACTCCGTCCTTGCCATTTTGTGATTTCTTGTAAGTCAAAAAAATGTTAGTATAATAAACAGTGTGCCTCTGGATTCGGTTTGGCCAGAGACTAACATTTCCTGTTTTTCACTGAGGTTTTGCTTTTCCTGCTTTGCTTTACATCATAGTGGAACTGTAGAGTGTTGAGCCAAATTTTCAACATTATAACCACAGGACATAATGTAGCCTATTTGTCACAAAAAATACATAGCAAATGTATACTGTAGATTTTCACTTAGATAGTCTCTATATGGCGCAGCTTTACCTAAACCTACAAAATGCAATTCAATGTTACAGTGTCATGTTAAGTGTTCTCAGGTCCTTTTAGTCAATCAAACTGAACAAAACTGAACATTTAACAGACTGGAACCATATCCCAGCTCACGAAATGGGTGGCCCTCATGTAATATCATGCCTTACTAAATATAAATATGTTGAGCAGAAACTGAGATGTTGTTTGCGATAAATATATCAAAAGTAGTGTGTTGTTCAGGAACGATTAGTTTAATTTGAACGAATCTTTAACATGACTCGGGAACATCGAGTTGTCTCATCGAGGGATTCATTCATCTCTGGTTGATCACACATGTGCAACATCCTTTAGGTTCTGTACAGGAAACAGAATCGATTAGTTCACCTCTCGAGTCTTCAGGTTCGGGTTGTTCATTCATCCCGTGACAGCCGCATAGGCTATAATGCAGTCTGTACTGGAAAGAGAAATGATTAGTTCACCTCCAGAGTCTTCAGGTCTGGCTATTAACATGTAACATTTTAATTATATTATGCTGAAATGAACAAAATAACTAATTAATTCTGATGAACGCGATTCAAAGTTCAGAGTCAGTAAAATGATCCAAACTTCCCATCACTATTTTACTCTATTGTGATCTAGCCTGCTTTCTGACCACCTGAGACTGACCAGCTACCAAAGAAATCTTATCCACTTTTCAGGAAATCCTATTGAATAAAGCATGGGTTCTTCTATTGAAATACAGTACTGTATGTCCTGTCCTGAGACTGAAGCTCATCCATTTCCCTACTTATCAGATCCTGCACAATAGAAAAGCAGTCAGCCATTCTTCTCATTATAATGGGTGGGTGGCTGTCAGATCCGTACAGATAGAGCCGGTTAAAAGCTTTTAGGATTGATTGGAAGTGTTGTACGAGATTGAGGATGAAGAGATCAGATTGAGATAAGAGGGAAAGGTCATTAAAACCAGACATGAGGAAGAGCAAAAAAAGAGGGATTGATTTATGAGACGCTGGCCTCTTGAGAACTGCACAACTGAATGTAATGTTGATCTTTCATTACCATCTATTTATTCATTTGTTTATCCACAGAGCACTGCAGGCAGGTTTGCCATTACAAATGTCATTGGAATTTAGCACCGGAGCATGTTTGGACATTCAAATGATTCTGGTCAGACAGAGTATGATGAGTCCAGAACAGGCCCATGAACTTGTTAGCCAGAAACCAGTCTTCTCTCCTCAGGAAATGGGATATGTACCAAAACACCATTAGTGGAGATGAATAGAATTGCAAATGATTGTTAAAGGACCGGTTTCCCAAACATTCCTACTCTCTCTTCCAACCCCTTTTTCCTCCTAATTACTACTATTTTATTCTGAAAATGCATAATAGTTAGACAAAAAATCTGTATTTCTTTGGGATTTGCTGATTTTATAATTGTACATTATCCTGTAGTGAGCTACGTTTGATTAGTTGGTGGGGTATCTTTGTCAGACCTGGCAACCCTGCTTGTATATGTCTCTGCACATGAAACTGTGACAGGAGACAGTATTTTAACATGACTTATCACAAAGTACTGTGCATAGATTAGTATGTTCTTCTTCTTATTATTTTTTTTTATTGAAATATGCATTATCCAGAACATAATCACATTTTATTTAATAGCCAAATACACAATTTGCTCAAATAAAAAGCCTTTATTTATTTTTTTAGAGCCACCAATTCAATACGGACAGATTATAAAGTATTTTCTGTCATCACTTGATTGGTCAACTACTACATTCTTATATAATGACTGCTAAACCTTCTCAGACTGATTTCTCACATAGCTGTGTTACAGTTTGTCTATATGATATATAATATTTCAGGTTTATTTATTGACTTACTCTGTAAGTAGCCATGTAAGAATTGGCATAATGTACAGCCAGTCTTTGTTTTACGTTACAGTCCTAATCTGACAAGGAGAACTCCTCATTGTTGAAACTTATTGGTCTTTTATTGGACATCTTTCACAGTCTAATGCAGCAGCATAAATAACAGTTGCTCTCTTAAGTCGCTACAGGCCACTGCTTCCTTCAAATTACAGCTCTAATTTTACGCTTTAGCTTGTTGTCATAACTAAACTGCCTTCAGGAGATGCAGACGGTTCAAAGAGAATTCACAGAGGTTTCACTGTCTGATTTGATTTCAGTCAGGGCGTTTCTTAAGTTAGAAGTTGCTGACTGTTACCGCCTCAGTAGGGTTGTGCAGTGGTCTGTCAAGTGGTCAACTTGAATGTTCCAGCTTGTATAACATTACATGGTCAAAAAAAAACATATAAGACAACAGAAGCATCTGCTAAATGCCTCTGGTAAAGCTATTCATCTATTTGATGCTATACCCATTAATTCCTGGCGTCACTTTTGTCAGGATTTCTAATACTTATAGGTCGTTTAAAGCCACACTTCACATTTACATTTATATTTAACATATTTAGCAAATAGGTTGTATGGAAAATAGTAGCACTGATGCTTCCCTTAGCTAGCAGCACTAATAAAAAGAGACTCTCTGAGCTGAGAGGGAAGATTTGATCACATTACGATGCTTCTCCATATCATCTGCTGAATACAGCTCCTCTCGGCCTGTAGAATGAGCCCTTTCCAGCACATCATTCAGCACAATGCATGATGGACACAAAGTAGGGCCTTCTAGTTAAGGTAAGAAGCTATATGGGATTGAAAGGTAAGGGGAGACCAAATTAAGTGTGATACAAGACAGAAATGGTCAGCAGATACAACGGTATACCACAGTAAACTGATAATAATGTGCTTAACAATGCAGCTGTGCTGACTGAGCAGTTCCTCCAGAACATTTACATAAGAGAACGCTTGCGTTTAGGGTTCAGTTTTGTGACTGTGCTCCTGTTTATTGGCACCTAAAAATAAAAATTCTGTCATCATTTACTCACCATTATGTTGTTCCAAACCTGTATGGCTTTCTTTCTTCTGTGGAACACAAATGAGATTTTCTAATGATTTGCACTCTTTATGTATACTCTTCAATGCCTCTAGACAAACTCTTTTTTTCAACAACTTTTTTCTGAGGCTTTGTCTTTCTTCTGTGTTGACCTTGCACTTCATTAGCTTGATGGAGGACGCAAACACAAGCCTGCTGAGGGCCTTGTTATTAGCGGCTGCTCATATGAGTAAACAACAGCTCTGATGAATGTGTTCAACATCAAAATCAACACAAAAGATCAATTCACACCTCAGCTTCCAAAAACAACTGTTGTTAAATTTATCAAAAAATTCCACTGAAAGCAAAATGATGTCTGAGAATCGACTGAACAGTTGGTGTCTTTTGAGAGATAAGGCATTTTTAAAGAGTTTTGTTTCTGAAAGAACAGAAACAGAGCCTTTTGAGAGTAAGAGGCAGAGCATTGTTTCAGCAAATGTCTTATTATTTACACTGTTCTTTTTATTATTATTATTTTTAGTGAAAGTTGATTGTCTTATATAATTTATTTATATAGGAAAAAAAGTAGAATTAATCTCATGAAATAATGTTTTTTTTTTTTTTTTTTCTGAATTGCTATTTGTTTCATCAGTATATACAGTGTATAGTGATTTCTCCTGGATGGCCTGTTGTGAAATAATGTACTAATTTACCCCCATTGCATACTCTAACCATCATTAATTATATTCATTTTTTGTCTCAGACATTATTTACTTTCATTATTTCTCTCAGACGGATCCCAAATATGGTTGACTCATATAGGTAAATAATGATGAAGTAAATAAAAGATGTAAGATTTTGTAACGATTGAACCTTCTTTCCCTTCATAAAATCCATGAAAAATATGCATATAGTATTTTGAGCCTTTTTGGAAATGTCATGGCACATGGTCTATTCTGACTCATAGAGACGCCCATCAGATTTTCCATAAATTATTACATGTTTGGACACATGAACTCACCACTTCGGCTTCTTCTTGTGGAACATGTGCCAGACGTACTACTGGTTTACAAGAGGAGACATAATATAATAGTCCATTGTTTTAATTCTGTATGTATCAGTGGTGTAAAGTATTTGAGTAAATGTAATTAGTTACTGTATACTTAAGTATTTTTTGGCTAGTTTGTAGTTGTACTGATTTTCAAAGATATTAGCAACTTTTACTCTCTACTTGACAACATTTTTGTTCAAGTAAATGTACTTTTTACTCCAAAACATTTGTGATGAGTAATGCAATTACACATTACATTTTGCATGACACCTAACTTTTTCTGCAGCAGTTTATTTCTGCTATAAAGAAGTGCCCTCGCCATCTGAGGGCATTGAAGGTACTACATGGAGTCATTTTCGCTGTAAGGTATCTGTACTTTTACTCATGTATGGTTTTCAGGTACTCTTTACACCTCTGGTATGTATTATTAGTTTTAAGATAATTTTGCAATAACTTATGGAGATTTATTATTATTACTACAGTATATTTGTACTAAGACTTAAGTCTGACATTTGGACTCAATTTATTATACAGGTGCTGGTCATATAAATAGAATATCTTAAATAGAAAAAGTTCATTTTTTTATTGTAAATTATTTTTAAAAATGAAAGTTTCATATATTTTAGATTTCCTACATGTAAAGTAAACATTTCAAAAGTTTTTATTTATTTATTTATTTTAGTTTTTTTATAATTTTGATGATTAGAGTGTAGAGCTCATGAAAGTCCAAAATCCAGTATCTCAAAATATTAGAATATTTCCTAAGATCAATCAAAAAATGGATTTTCAAAACAGAAAAGTTCAAGTTCTTTAAAGTATGTTCATTTATACACTCAATACTTGGTCGGCAGCACATATTACAGCAAATGACTTGCTCCTAGCACAAATTAAAGCATCAGTGAAGTGTGGCATGGAAGTGATCAACCTGTGCACTGCTGAGGCACTATTGAGCCTTCAGATCATCTGTATATTGTTGGATCGACTGTTTCTCATCTTTTTCTTGAAAATATCCCATAGATTCAGGGGTCAGGCATGTTGGCTGGCCAATAAAACACAGTAATATCATGGTCAGCAAACCACTTGGAAGTAGTTTTTGCACTGTGGGCAGGTGCTAAAGTCCTGCTGGAAAAGGAAATCAGCATGTTCATAAAACTTGTCAGCAGATGGAAGCATAAAGTGCTCCAAAATCTCAGAAGTTTCAGAAGTGGCTTGGTAGTCCTCCTGAAGATGTCTGAGTGTGGTGACTCTTGATGCGCTGACTCCCGGCTTAATTTGACTCATTGTGAAGCTCTCCCAAGTGTTTGAATCGGCTTTACTTGACAGTATTCTCAAGCTTGTGGTCACTGTTGCTTGTGCACCTTTGCCTACCCAATTTCTTCCTTCTAGTCAACTTTGCATTTAATATGCTTTGATATTTCACTCTGTAAACAGCCACCTCATTCAGTAATGACCATCTGTGACTTACTCTCTTTGTGGAGGGTGTCAATGATTGTCTCCTGGACCACTGCCAAGTCAGCAGTCTTCCCCATTAGTGTGGTTTCAAAGAATAAGAGATACCCGGAATTTATACTGTAGGGATGGTCATTTAATGAAACACAAATGTAAATATTCTAATATTTTGAGATACTGGATTTTGGACTTTCATGAGCTGTACGCTCTAATCAACAATTACAAAAAAAAAAAAAAAAAACTTTACATATTTACTTTACATAGGGAATCTAGTATAAATGAAAGTTTCATTTTTTTTAAAATAATTTACAATAAAAAAATGAACTTTTTCACAATATTCTAATTATATCACCAGCACCTGTATATTATATTATATTATATTATATTATATTATATTATATTATATTATATTATATTATATTATATTATATTATATTATATTATATTATATTATATTATATTATATTATATTATATTATATTATATTATATTATATTATATTATATTATATTATATTATATTATAATCTGCAGTTTAAGAATAGTTTTCATTTGTTGATACATTGTAATATCACACTTGGATTTTGAATGAACGTGTGACACAATTGCTTGAGAAGGATGGATTGGTCTTTTGTATCGATTCCAGCGGGTCCTGAAAGAAGTCTAATCCTTTCTGTCTCTCTTTGGTCACATCAGAGTAATCCTGCTTAACGGAACTCTTTGATTAATGATAAACCAACAAATACAAAAAAGAGAAGAATAAAGCAAGGCCTGGTGAAGTGTAAAGCTTTCATTATCTGTCATAGAAACTTTGTGTACTTTAGAAGAGAGAAAAAGAGTAGGGAAAAGTGAAATATCTAGTGCAACTATGGAGACGTCTGGAGAAATTAATGAGGTCACGTCATTTCAAGGTTTGGCAATATTTCTCGCAGCAGGTAGACAGGAGCTGTTGTCTGCTGCATCTCTGAGTGCGTGACATTTACCTAATTAACTCGTGGCCATTTTTGATGCGTCGCCTGCAGGAACTACAGAGCGATACTGACCACTCCCACACAGCAATGTTGGCTTCATTAGGGAAAATGTCATCAGCTATTTTAACTCTATCTCCTTCATGGAAGGTACTCTACCTGCGTGAGTGAAGGTCAAGGAGAGGGCAGTGGCAGATCAGTGGTTTTGTGGTGTATTTAACACTGGCTAGATATGCAGTCTTGGGGGTCTGCACTGTTTGACGCTGTAATCGGAGGACACAAGGACACAATGAGAACATGTATAGGAAATGTATAGATAACATGGTGTTCTGTATTGGTTTCTAGTATGCATTCTAAATATTATCTCAACAGGCATGTGCTCATAAATAAAAAAGAATATAGTACTTACAGAGAGCAATGCAACTGCCCAAAAACAAACTCCTACAGAGAGATTTATCACTAATTAAGTACTCTCATACCCAAAAAATAATAAATAAAAAACAATAAATAATAAAAAATCATATCAGTATGTGCTCTAATAAACTTTAAAATAATAAACCTTTTTTTTGTTCACATGTCACCAAGGTACTTTGGCCAGAAAGTTTATTTTTCTCTTCTGCTTTCCAAATCTGACAAGGATAGTAAAAAATGACTTCATGCCCAACATTGAAAATTCAATAAGCATGTTTACAGAGCCAAAAAAGCCACAAATAAAGTGAAAAATCGAGCTGTGTTGACATTCTTGGGTCATCATCTGATTTTGCGCTACTTTTGTTTCCACATTTGTACTTTTCTTCCCTGATCTCTCCAACACACATAAACAAACAAACATGCTTCTCACTCCATTCTTCTTCTCTGTCCTTCAAATCGTGGTCTGGATCACTTCATATCTTTTTTTTCTGTTAAGGGGTATTGTTGTCACTGACACCATCTTTTATTAATTAAATCTGACTTCTGCCATTTTATGTGTGGATGTGTATTTGTGTAGATTTTTGTTACTTGGTTTGGGGACCATAGGATTTTTTTTTTTTTTTTTTAAGAAATTAAAATGTTATTTAACAAAGATGCATTTTATTAGATGCATTCTATTAATCAAAGAAATAAAATGTATTATGATTATATATAATAATACAAATGTTTCTTGTGCAGCAAATCAACATATTAGAATGATTTCTGAAGGATCATGTGACACTGAAGACTGGAGTAATGATGCTGACAATTCTGCTTTGCCATCACAGGAATGAATTGCATTTTATTTTAAATTATAATAATATTTCACAATCTTTCTGCTTTTACTGTACTTTTAAATGAATAAATGCAACCTACAAAAACCTTAAGGACCCCAAACTTTTGAACAGTACTGTAATTCACCTTCAGCAAAAGCTCAGATGCTCTATTACTCTCTACCACTCATTTGCTGTAGGTCTGCTGAACTTTCCCAATGGCTTGTTTCGTTTTTAGCACAGCTTTGTGGTTGTGTCTTGTGTAAAGTATTTTAATTTGCTGTATCCTTAATGTAATTTTATTGGTAATATGTTACTCATTTTAAAAGGATTTTAGTTGATGCTGCTATAGTGGCAGTTTAAATGTGTGTTGTGTTTGATACTTATTTTGATTTTTTTCTTTTCTTTTATCTTTCTGTTGAACACTTTGTTGATTTTACATGCTGGAGTTTCAACATTATTATTTTAATCTTAAGACACTAGGGTTATCCACCCCAGATAATTGGCAGTCACATGGTGCAAAGCTTTATTTACTCTACATTTATTATTCTCTGTTCCCCTTACAAAAGCAGATTACATGGCCTTGTGTTTGTGTGTTATCTAGATTGGCTTCTTTCAGTCGGAACACTCTCATGCAGACACATTCCTTCTGGTTTAAATCCCCTACATAGTTATGCATGACACTCTAATAGCCAAGCAAATTGTCCATGGCGAAAAATCAATTTAGAAAATTGATTGAATTCTTACAGGCCTGTTTGGAAGTCATTGAGAGATCAGAGAGATGTATGTCTCAGGGTTTTGCTGTGTTTGTGAGTCTATATGGCCATCTATTGAAAAGCCAGTCATTCTTGTATTGACAATCTGTTTCCCATCTCCCACTTCTATTTACATGTTTTAAGCCCTTGCACATAAAATATGAGTGTTTCATTTACACATTTTTAATACAGACTTGACACCAATGGGTCATAAATGTTTTTGTAATTTTTTTCCATGACATCAGTTGTGTATATTTATTATTATTATTATTATTATTATTATTATTATTATTATTATTATTATTAATCTGCTGGGTTTTAAAAACCTGGTTTTACAGTTTGTACTGAAATGATGTGAAACTTCCTAAACATACACTTCTCTCCTAATCTTGGGATTCTTTATAGAGATATACAGTGGCAGGTGCTGCACACAGCTAGGCACAATACACGGTTTGATAGGTTATTCTTATTTTTACTTTTATCATGAGTAATTTTGATTTTTGGGAATCTGTCCAACTTCCAATTTACCGCACTGTGACTGGATGAACCAAGTTTCTGAACCCAGAACAAGCTTTGTTCACGTAAATAAGGGCAGGCATGTGTTGTTGTTCATCTGTCTGACATTTCACAAATTAAAAAAGAGACCTATTTCAGCATAATTTCAAAAGATAGTCTTATTGCACTGAGGATGAAAATTTACAGTTCTAAAAGTTACAGTATATGTTCATAATACAATGAACTGTTTTCAAAAGATTTCAAAAGATCAAGCAGAATTGGATTTCTCTTGATTTGACCCCTTTAAACGTTGACTGTGGATTCTTCATGTGGAGTTTTTGGCACTGAATATTATTCAGTCTGTGGTTTTATAGACACATTCTCTTCGGAAGTTTGGACTGCTCTGTGTCAAGAGGGATTTGAGATGCCGGTTTTCTTGGCATGTGAGAAATGTGTGTGTTTCTGTGGCTTTTCAAATGTGGCTTTGTCAGCTTGTTACGGTGGCCTTGTGCTACACTGACAGCTCTGCGACATTTGTCAAAGTAGCTGCGAGAGCTGTGTGAAATGGCGCCAGTTTTGCGAGACAAGTTATTTGTTATTTTGACGTTTCCACAGTCGTAAGATGAATATGGAATTGAACTGGCTAATGACTTCAGTTTCTTTTACTTCTGTTCAACAATGTGGGCATTACATCACAATACACAGCAGCACATTGAAATCATACTCGTCTCTTTCTAGAATGTAGATTAAATATTCTCAGAGGAAGAAAGTAGTGTGCGTTTTAGCTCATAGGTGTGATGCTTTGAGAGGTTGCATTACAAACTGCTTTTCAAAGGATTTTCATTATGCGCGTGTGTGTGGTTGATCTCTAGTGATCCCAGAGACTAATTTAGATGCATCTATTTCTCGCTCTGATTAGTCAGCCCATTAAACCTCACAAACGCACTCCACGGGCCGGACGCAATCACGCCCATGGCTTCTGTGCAGAACCGTGCTGGCCATCTGTCCCTGGACATCCCATCATGCAGCCAAAGCCTGATGAATATTATAACCACAGAGGGAGATGGTCCTTACCAAAGAGAAATATAGACATCTTTTTCTGGTGTCCAAGACCACATACGGAAGGTTCTTGAATTACTGCTGCCATGATTAATGAAAATGTACACAAACATGTTTTTTTTTTCTTTTTTCTCTCTCTTTACTGTGAAAATATCACGTATCATCATACTATCATACTTGTATCTCAGTGTAGTATATTCTTAAAACCATGTTATTTGAATTCCTCTTGTATATATGGATAGCAAAGTTCATGTTTTCTTAATACAAACATGTCCCACTGCATGATTGATGGTTTCCATGTTTCACTTCCCTCAACATGTGTGTATTTGCTCATTTATATTGAAGTCCAGTCGTGTTACAGGCAAGGACATGTAGATCACCTCAAGCCCAGCAACAATTTATTGTAGTGACACATTTTATTGATGGATAGATTAGATGTTGTTTAAAGCATATGGATACTTCGACCCTGATACGTATCTGTTGTTTGCATGGTAAATAAAAGATCAATAATTGCTTTCAAAATTCCTTGTGTGTGTAATAATAATACAAAGACCTTACACAAACTCCAATGAAGTGGTTGAATGATCTCCAAAGGCCACAAAGATCTTTTGCTCTGTGTCTACTACATACATACAAACAACATTCTACTAAATGATAACTTGCTTGCTTGTGAATCAGTTTCTACTAATCGTTTTATAAAGTGTTCTGTTCAGTCCTCACTCTTTCTCTCTTCAGCCATTAACAGTGGCCTAAGACATGCCACAAAAAGCCATTAGGTATAAACGATTTAAAACAAATTACACTGTTCCGCATCGGGAAGCATTATCTAAAATAAGAAAAGTGTTTTCCATTTATGATTTTACATTTAATAGGGGGTATTAAATAACATTAGTTTCTCAAAAATGACTATTTTCTTGTCATTGACATGGTTTTAAAAGCTTCTAGCGACAGTCAGGTGGACTAAAAATCTCAAGAAAACAGGTTATATGATTGAGAAAAGATATTGAATCTGTTCTGGCATTATTCTGCCTCTGCATTAAACCCATCCAAGTTAGTGCGCACACATTAGGTGTAGTGAGTCGTTAATACGCACTGCAAGCCGTGGACACACACACCCGGACCAGAAGGTAGCCGTTCGCTGCGGCACCCGGGGAGTGATTGGGGGTTAGGTGCCTTGCTCAAGGACACCTCAGTCATGGGCATTGAGGGGGGAAGAGAACACTGTTTATTCACTCACTGTTTATTTTCATGCCGATATTTGAGAATTAAACCTGCAACCTTCCTGTTACAAGTCTGACTCTCCAAACATTAGGCCACAGCTGTCCCTTTTACCATCATTCTTCAAAATATCTTTTTTTTTTTGTGTTCAGCTGAAGAAAGAAATTCATACAGGTTTGGAACAACATGTGGGTGAGTAAATGATGACAGAATTTTCATTTTGGGTGAATATCCCTTTAAGCATCCCAATGTCATCTTTTTATAAACAGAAGACACCAGTTAAGTTATCAGAATGAAAAATAGCTTTATTGCCAGGTATGCTCACACTCACAAGGAATTTGATAACTGAAGCATCCAGTACTCAAAGAAATAGACATAAAAATCAAAATCAAAAAACAAATGTATAACAGAATGACGAGTGGAAGTTTATATAAATGAATAGAAAACAACTTAAAAACCACAAAGATGTCAAATTAAAACATATTTGATGTCTAAATCAGTTCTTAGAACCAGTGCATTGAAATAAACTTAAATTTAAAGGTAGGGTAGGCAATTTCTGAGAGGCTAGCAATAGCAAGCTAACTTTGCAAGCATGAGATTCCACTCTCCTTTTAGAGCACTCTCCAAAGCCACGCCTCCTCCAAACCACATAAACGCACACAGCAGAGTGTGCTAAGCCTCACGAGATGAGAGACGGTGTTAAATTACCTCATGTCTCAAAGCACATAACATTATAATAATAATGAACATAAACAACGTACAGAGCTCTTACTTGTACCACCTGACTGCTGCAGATTATTTCGGTGTTGATGGTGTTGACATAAAAACACACAAATCATGGGTTTCCATCTCATAATTACTGGTGTGATATATGTCATAGCATAAGCTTGTTGTTTTGGTTCAGGAGGAACTGTAAAAGGTGGCTGCTGTTTGTATATATGTATAAATACATATGTTGACCGGCAGGTGGGACCGAATGCAGTGATTGGATGAACATTTTTTCTGTCCTGAGACTTCCACAGAAGATATATGTACATGTTTTAATATTTAGTCCCCTTCTATTATTGATTACTATCAGATGTGAAGAGAGTTTCAACCAGAATAACAAAAAGTGTTTATAAAAAAAAAATTGCCTACCCTTCTTTTAAGATGCAATATTGCCAGTTATTATGTGGCTTTTTGCATCATCAACAAAAAGAGCTGCGGTAGTCTTTTCTTCCCTGTTGTGGCATATCAAAATGTAGGGTGGGATTTGATTCCGTCCTTCGGGAATTGATTGGATCGTAGGAAGTTTGGTGTTGCTAAATAAATGGAGGCAGATCTAAATGTCAGTTTGCAGTCAGTTGTGGAGGATAAATAGCCCCACCCTCCACCGAGAGACATGTCATGAAGTGAACAGAGGTTGTTTTGAAGGTGAGGGGAGGGTAATGTTTTTTGATTAAAGATTACGAGGGCATATGGATAAAAAATAAATAAAAAAATGATAATGATGTGCACGGATAAATCATCTACAGTATAATAAGTGCTGCAACCTTATGTAAAAACTAAGATTTGTCCATTTTTATTTTATGATGACTTTAAAAGCAAAAACAGCAGAATCCACTTTTGGATAACACCAATGGCATCACAGAGTTTGTTTTAATAAATCAGTTGAATGAATGATTTAGTCATTCACTCACACTTGATTCGTTCCTGAATGAATTAGTGTTTTCATGAAATCAGATGAATGAATGAGTCAATCGCTGTTGAATACAAATTGAATACTTCCCTACTATATACTATTTGTGCATGTTCGATGGACAATTTACTATCCCATGAGGCCCTGGGAGAGGATTTATGAATGGAAGCGAAGCGACGCAACTGATCCTGATAGGTCACGTGACAGTAACAACATGGTGAATGTAGTAAGTCCGAATTACATTCATACTACCCATATTCATACTATATAGAACATACAAAAAGTATGGTCGGGAAGTAATTCAAATGTAGTAACCACTCAGTCAGTATGTGATTTCAGACACAGCAATGATTCACTCATAAAGGCAGTCATTTGTAGCCACCTACTGGAGTAACAGTATAACCTGTAAAAAGTGAACTGTTGTATAATGTGAAATAAAAATAGTGATATAACCATATAAGGCAATCTAAATTACATATCCTGGAAGACTATATGGGTCATTGTGGTTTTAACTGCAAAATAACCTGATACAACTAAAGTTGAATATTTTTTTTTTTTTTTCCATAAGGAAATAGCAGAGATCGCACACACCTAGAGAGACACGAGAATGGAAGGAGTAAATGCTGGCCTGAGTACATGTGAGAGAGAGAGAGGTGAGGGTGATTGGTGGTGACAGTAATGTCTATTGATTTATGCAGGGCACTGGTGGCTGTGGCGTATTGGAGGGGATGCAATTCGTTTATCAAAGCTTAACTCTCACAAATCAGGATCAACAGCAACCAGCCTAAAACAACAGGCAGTCCATTTAACTTAAGGCTAAACACACACACACACACACACTGGGATTTACTAAAACCATGTTTAGTAAACTCTTAAACCAATCATTGGAAGTTTATCAAAAGAGTAAATGCACCGAATCATTTTTCAAGTATGGATAAAGAAAAAAAAAACAAGTTTAAACTAAAGGCACCAAATTTTAATGATTTTGAAACTAAGTTCATTTAAAACTGCACTGATAACTTGACTTTTGACAGGCTTGTACTGTAAGAGCGAAATCTGTACAGATGTGTGTGCATGAACCAACACTGAGAAGAGGCTTAGTTTGATCATTTATGCACATTTTGACAAGGGTTAGTGAAAAACAGTGGCTGTCCTTCGGAGGCAAGGAAGTCTCTTTAAACATTTATTCAAAAAGAAGGTAACAATGTAATGTTTTACTAATTTTATCTACTAGTTTTACTAATTTTATATACTAATGTACATACTAAAATGCATATAGTGCATATGTTTCCATTCATTCATTCACAAATGCAAGATTCAATAACTGCACAAATGCCAGAGGAGGCTGACAATCATAATGGATATTCAGTGTTATTTGTGTCCATCCAGACTGCACTACTATTCAACTACACTACTATATATATATATATATATATATATATATATATATATATATATATATATATATATATATATATATATATATATATATATGTGAAAGAATCAATTTGTACTATGTTTGAAAGATATTCAGCAAATAATAAACAGCTGTATATATTTAAAGTTTGGGGTCTGTAAGAATTTTGTTGATTTTGTTGTTTTTAAAAGAAGTTTCTTATACTCGGCTGCATTTACTTGAACAAAAATAAAAACATTATTAGAATTTAAAATAACTTTTCTATTTGAGTATATTTTAAAATGTAATTCATTCTTGTGACGGCAAAGCTGAATTTTCATCATCGTTACTCCAGTCTTCAGAGTCACATGATCCAGAAATAATTTTAATATGCTGATTCGCTGCTTAAGAAACATTTCTTATTATTGATAATGTTGAAATAAGTTGTGCTGCTAATATTGTTGTGAAAAGCTTAATATATATATATTAATATAGTAATATATATATATATATATATATATATATATATATATATATATATATATATATATATATATATATATATATATATATATATATATATATATATATATATATATTTTTTTTTTTTTTTTTTTTTTTTTTTTTTAGTATTTAAAAATTATGGGCAATAAAAACAAAACATGAAAATGGAGAAAAAAAAAAAAAAACTACAACCTTCCTCCTAAACACAACTGTCACATTAAGGAAGTAAATAAATTCAGGTGTGTGGATATGTGTTTAGTCCCTTGGATTACAGTGTATTACCTCAGGCTGTAAATATGAGCCTGTCATGGGTCTCTAAATGGGAGTTTGGTGAAGGAGAACATGTTGTGCTACCCGTAACCCATAACATGTTGTGCTACCCATAACCCACACAGATGTCTCTTTCTCTCTTTCATCTCTTGTCATTTTTGTTGTCCTCCTCTAAGGCTAATCTGCTGCTGGAGGGTTTTTACTGCTTATTTTGGATGTGCTTTTGTACCTGCACTCATGTAAGGAGCATGCATACTGTAACATCATCCTTGTGTATTTTGGTCATGTTTAGTATATTTGTTGGTGGGTTTGTGCGTGTATCTGTCCAGTCTTTCATCTCTTACCCTTTTCTTTGCTGTCATCTGGTAAAAGCTTTGGAGTGTGTGCTGTGAAGAGTAGAGAACAGGCTTTTACCAGAGGTGCTCAAACTAACATGACAGAGCTGGTGGTAGGAGGACAGGAAAACGGAGGGGAAAAGAAAAAAAAAAAAATGCATGATGGGGAGGAGCTGTTATATCCTTACTCATGCTTTACCAACCTTAAACTAAAATTCACAGCTATAGCATATCCTAAACTATATATCCTTAAAGAACATGTTTAAAGACTGTAACAGGTAACTAACAAATTAATTAATTGAGTCCTTTAGTTTGTGTACAGTATATTATTGAATATATTATATATCAGAATGCTACAGTTGTCTTTAAATTCTTCCCTATAGCACCGGTGCTACAGCTATCATGGCAGTTCTTTTGAAGCAAATTTACAGCCTTCCATAATACATTTCTATAAATGACTAATTATGATATTTTTGTATAATAAAAGGATTGGATAGGAAGGCACAAATAATATTGGACTAATATCGGACTATATTAGAATACCTTTCAAATAAAATATGAATTGATTCCTTCGCCAAATGAGAGAAGATGTGTATTCTCCATATTTTCTCTCCATTCCACCCTTGCCCGTTTCTTTTACATTTCTGGAGTAATTCTGCTCCCTAGTGTCTGCCTCTCTTATTCTTTGCTGCAGGGAGAGATAAAGGAGACAGACAAATATGTCTTGGTAAATTAAGTCTTTACTGTTTTCTGCTGCTGTATAATCAACCTGCACATACACACTACATACCAAAAAGATTATGAATATTTTACTGCCTCAAGCTTGTTTGGTCGTAGAGTTTCTCAGACACCACACACCAAATCAAACATGAAGCACAGAAATTCATTGAGTGAGACATCTAAAAGAATATAAGAATTTAACAATTCATGTTTTGATTCAGCATACATTCTTTCTTCCTCTTTCTCTACTTCTGTTCTGTCTTTTATAAAGTCATTTGACTTTCTTTCTTCCACCTCTGGTTATAGCATTCCTAATTTAATTTTGACCTTTCCATGTATTCACACGTATATCCCACAGACACAGCGAGAGGAAGAGAGGTTTCTGACTTTTTTAGTTTCAATTGAAAATTTGAAGATTGTAATTGAAAGAGTGCTGGAAGGAATGGTCAGAAAATTAGATGATGTTCTTTTTTATACTTCTGCTCACCCTGAAAGAAAAATGGACACTAGCTTCAATATTCAATATAATTCAACCTTGATGGACCTGAAATGAAGCGGCCATCAACATTTGTCCACGTATGACTATGACAGGTAGAAATATCTTCTTTTCTTTTCTTCTTCTTTTTTTTCCCCTTTACCTGTTCATTTAGACTATGAGATGCACAAGGATGAAAATTATTTGATTAAATAAACTAGTGTCTATTTTATACACACATATATATATACACACACACACACACACACACACACACACACATATATATATATATATATATATATATATATATATATATATATATATATATATATATATATATATATCTGAAGACTTCAGATGCAAAAGCTTCTAAGTGCCGTCTGAAATTTTCTTCTAAAATGAGCATTTTTATCAAGCTCGTATGTTTAGGTTCAGTAATTTCACTTTATTGGCAATTAATAGGTCATTTTCATTTCCATTAAAGTGAGATATCTGAACATAAACATACAAGCTTGATAAAAATGCTCATTTTAGAAGAAAATTTCAGATGGCACTTAGAGGCTTTTGCATCTGAAGTCTTTATATATATATATATATATATATATATATATATATATATATATATATATATATATATATATATATACTTGCCTCTAAGTGCCTTTTGCATCTGAAGTCTTCATATATATATATATATATATATATATATATATATATATATATATATATATATATATATATATATATATATATATATGTATATGTATATGTGCTATGTTCAGTAAAAAATAGGACAATTTTCAAATAAAGATATAAAGAAAATAAAAACAAATAATCTAACTACAAGGAACAGCACAAACAAATACATGAAGGCTAAGATATAAATAAAATAAATAATGCTTTACAGATTTTTCAGGTATCTAACAGCTTTCAGGTACAGAAATTGAATAAAATAAATATAAAATAACACTGCATATAAACTTCTTTGAATAGTTAAATAAAGATGAAACATTATTAAAGTTAAAACTACTCAGTCAAGAGTGATTTCTTTGTGGTTTGTCGTTCAATTAACATTAAAACACAGAGAGCAGGTATATTAGACTGCTGTCCCTTTAAGACATAATTCAAAGATCCAGTACAATGATACTGATACACATGCGTCTGTCTCGTTTGTCTCCTAAGATAAAACCAACTATGTTTGTTAGGATACTTGCTAAGATGGGCATGTTGACATAATTTTTGTGTGAATTTGTCCGTTTAGGTGCAAGACTTGAAAGAGAATTTGCACAAGAGTATTTGCGTGAGTATTGACTTGGCTCTCCATGTACGTGCTTCAGATGAGTGCACACACACAAATCTCCTCACAGTGCGCACAAGCTCTCTCTCGCGTCTTACAGATGAATGTTTAAAATTGGCAAGGTTTAAATGAGTTTAGTTTAAACACAGATAGCAACGTGAGATGTTCAGGTCTCACCTGCGCTCGCGTCGCACGCTATCAACACCAGGGTGTTGACGGTGTAAATGACTGCTCATAGTGCATTCATGACATCAATGAACATTTGTTTACAACGAGTGACTGTTTTGTCCATGTTCTTTTGATCATCGCTGTTGTAAAGTATTGGGAAACTAGAATGCATATCCATCGACCGAAACATACATTAGCCGAATCCATCTGTCTGTTTTACAAGTTGTTGTTTTAAACAAACCATATTATAGATGCGTCGGCAGATTTGGGATGAATCGCGGGTGGAGAACAGAGCGGTTCGATTTTTTTTACAATGAACCGTCCCACCCCAATATATATATATATATATATATATATATATATATATGTATGTATGTATGTATGTTTTTTTGTTTTTTTTTGCAGAGATAAGTAGCAATGAGAGATTCAGTAATTGACTAGATTACACATCATACATATTGATATATCCGCTTAATTTCTGCAAATTAGGTTGGATTACTTTCATACAGTTGATGAACCTGGACTCCAAATCAACCAATCATACTCAAATTCAGAAAACAGCATTTACACCATCCAAAGAAACTGAACTCATGGCGTCAAACTGAATTGAAGATAAAACTCCAGTGCGAATGCGTGATTTTTCAATATCCTCCCTTTCCTTTTCTCAAGACACAGAATCCCTGGTTCCCAGCACACAAACGTAATTTGAGAAATCAGACCCTGGGGTGTTTTTAAACCACCCTACACTTTTTTTCTGTATCATGTGACAATTTCCTCAATAGTTACTTTCACCTTAGCCCAGCCACACTCACACACCCCGAGGACAAGAGCGATTAGGTGATACATCAGCCTGTCCTCTGCCTAGAAAGACAGGGAAGGAGAAAGCGATGTAGGAGGAAGGCAAGATCAGACGCTTTCTGTGTGCAAGGGGCAAATTTGATTGGCAATTACTCCCAGATTAGATACATTTCCATTTGCAGTAGATGGGTTTGGGGTAGAAGCCGGAGGCTGTTTGACCTCCGATGATTTAGGGGTGACCCCTATGACCCTGAGAACATTAGTCATGTGATCAATCTCAACCAGACAGCAGATGCCGCTTCCTGTTTGACCTGAATGAGCACACACATACACATAAGGACACCCACATATGGAGACGTTTTGAAGTACTAATTTGATAAACCTCTACCCTGATGGTACAGTAATACAATCACAGCCAGTCCCCTGAGATCAGTCCTAATGTGATCTTCAGATCCACTGAGATAACCAAAGAGTGTGTAAAAGTGGGCAATTGGATTATGTGGTGTCGCTAATGGCCTGATGTGCATGTTACAGGAAACAAAAGAAAAGATTTGCGCACTTGAAAGCTTTGAGGGAATTTAATCTAGCTGTATGCACACTCACTTGAGAGCTATTGTTAATAAAACAAGAAAAATTGTTGTCAAGTGCCAAGTCTTTGTTTCAGTGTGTGTGAAATTTTGTACAAGTCAATTTGGAGCTTACAAGATTGTCTAACTGAAACATAGGGGTAAAGGTAATTATTAGAGCAGTGATTATCAGCTATACATTTAACCCTTTAGATTTAGACTTGAGTTTGTTAGAAAAAAAAAAAAAAATGTGAACAAGTTTTATCAATCTGGATGATACCCAGAATGTGATACTTGGTGACTCTGTTTTAATAGAAATGATGAAAATGCAAAATGGTGTTATGATATAATCTCATTATTATATAATATAAATTATAATAACCCAGTATCCATTTATACCTAAACAAGACTACAGGAATTGTTCTACATTTTTGTTACACACAGAAGGGGGTGGAGACACAGGTAATAGTTAAAATGTGTTTATTAACAACCAGAGGATGAATGGCAGAATGCAGGTGAGTAAATGCCAGGATAAGTTCGTGACTGGAGCGGTGACTGGATCTGATGATGTTTCTTATCTTTTCCCAGGGAACATGGATGCAAGCAGACGTGGAGCAGACAGGAAACAATGACACGGAAACACTAGGAGTCACGGAGAACACTGGAGACAGGTAAGCAGGTGTTAAAGGAGTCCTTAAGGTAAGCATAACAGGTAGGTATGCGTTAACTAGACCGGACAATGACTGAGTGATCTGGAGTGTCTTATGTAGTGCTGCTGATGGTGACTGTGATGAGTGTCAGGTGGAGCTTGTTAATACTCAGGGGAGGAAGTGCGTTGTGATTGGGTGAGTGAAGAGCCTGGTGTGTCTGTGATAATTTTAGACATTTCTTTTGTAGTTTTGCCATCTAGAATAGTTCCAAAGTCAAAGCAGAATCAGGCTTGCGTGTCTGAGGTTTTTTTTTTTTTGGCGTCGGTGTTGTTGTTCCTGAATGAATCAGTGTGTTTGAATGAATCGGCTGAGTGAATTATTGAATGACTCACTCATGAAGACAGCATTGGTTTAATTCCTGTATGAATCAATATGTTTGAACGAACCATTAAGTGAATGATAACTCACTCATAATAACAGTAATTTGTCGGCAACCACTGAAGTAACGATGTAACCGGCAGAAAAATCACCACCAGTAATGCACAGTCAGTTGCAATCACAAACAATAGGACACTATCATATTAGATAACTAGAAAGAATATGTGTTTTTAATGTTTTAATATATTAAAACAGTAATATTGTGAAATATTATTAATTTTAATATTTAAAATTTTATTTTAATATATTTAAAAATGTAATGTTATCCAGTCATAGGAAAGCTAAATCTTTGTACAGCTTAATATTTTTGTGGAAATCATAAAATGTCTCTTTTTTTTTTTTCAGGATTCTTTGATGAATATACAGTTCAAAAGAACAGTATTTATCTGAAATTGATTTTTTCTTTTTTAACCAATGTAAAGGTCTTTACTATCACTTTTGATCAATTTAATGCACCCTTGCTGAATAAAAGTATTTATTTCTTTTAAAAATAAAGTAAAATATTACTAACTCCAAACTTTTGAATGGTAGTACCTTCCACTTCACATTAAACACATAACGCATGTTTATCCGTCATTCTTTCATCCATCCATCCATCCATCCATCCATCCTATTACACAGTCATTCATATACTATCCAGACTCTTCATTCATATACTATCCAGACTTTTTTTCCCTTCTTGATGAAAAAATGGCAGGTTGTGTGTAAGCAAAACAGTTATTGTTAAATATGTTCACAACCTCTTATAACAAGTCTAATTTTTAACATCTCAAACACCTTTAACCACCGTGACCACCTGATGATGGTAATTGTAGCAGATGATTCAGAGTTCCGGTCTGCCTGTTGTGAGAGCCTGGTCTTGATAAATGACCATGAAGAAAGATTTTGATTATCTTCCCAGCCCTCTGCTCCTTTGTGCTTTGCTCTTCAGCACAAACACACAAATAAGCCCTAATGCACAAGGATGTAACAAAATACACAGGCATGCAAAAACCTCTCTGAAAAAGCAGTGATAGGAAGCACAAATCATCCATCTCTGGTACATATGACAAACACAAACTCCAATCAAGGCATCATTATGCCAAACATGTAGGGTTTAATCGTTCTGTTCATCTGAACATTAAATCCAGTGTCCACTGGAAACGGATGTACAGAAAATAAAGAATAAG
The DNA here is from genome assembly GCF_024489055.1 of Chanodichthys erythropterus. Taxonomy (NCBI): domain Eukaryota; kingdom Metazoa; phylum Chordata; class Actinopteri; order Cypriniformes; family Xenocyprididae; genus Chanodichthys; species Chanodichthys erythropterus. The sequence continues at coordinate 28,066,935 of NC_090234.1, forward strand.
GCAGATGTGTAAAATGGAGCTGATAGGAATACAGAGAAACTGGCTGTTTGCCCTGCGGCGTGCGGTGGAGATTTTAGACTGAGCTGAAGCTAATGCTTAACACATTATCAAACATTTGCTGACGATGAGATATAGCCCTGAGGGAAACATGTCTGTAGAACAGATTTGACCCACGAGTTCCCTGGAATCATCTGAAGTCACCCACAAACACACAGACATTAGCTTGAACCTCATTAAAATCTGGCTACGATCTTCCATGGAGGTAATATTTCACAGTACATTTCATCACGTATCTTTGTGGAAGGTATGACTGTATGATTTCAGGGATATAATTTCATTCATGAGTAGGAGAAAGAGGGCTAATATAGAGGAGAAAACAAAAGGGAAAAGAGTAATGTCATGATTTTATATATTTCTATATAAAATCAACTCATCAACACTAGCCACATTTACTGATTGATTAACTTTTAAACCTTTAATTCGCCTTTTAATGGTTATTATAATTCATACAGCAAAAAAAAAATAATAAAAAAAATAAATAAATTCAGAAATATTTTAAATATTAAAATCAACAGTTGCCAGAAAAATATAGCTAATATAGATTTAGCCTCACCATTTCAATCAGGTTGAGGTCTGCACTTTGTCTGGGCCATTGCAACACCTTAGAGGCTTTCGCACCAGAGGAGCCATTTTATAGTGCCTAGAACTATTGACGAAAGTACCCGGTTTTGCTGTGTTTGCACTGCTGGAACTAGGAACGATTTTAGTTCTAGGAACTCCTTTTGGGGGAACCTAAGTGTATGTTGATTGGCCGAACGTGAAACAAGGGCACGCACCATTTTTTATAAAGTACACACACAGTTTATAGCCTATATATTTACTCCACAAAGTAACTCTACAAACATGGAAAATGATAGACGGACCTCTCGAGTTAAGGAGAAAACCCAACGCAACTTTGAGAGGACCAAATGAAACATGATTGTATTTCTGCTCAGCTAGTGACATTGGACATCAACCGCATGGCAAACGCTAATGTTTTTTAATATACTGTCTTCTTTCTTTGTGTAACAGTTCTAATAACAGAGATATTAGAACTCCAAGACGGAGAATGTGAGCGCTGTTTTAAGGCTCTGGAGTTATCAGCACGGTCAAAATAAAGGTCCGCCGCTACGTCAAAATAAAAGTCACAACAACAATCCCAGCCTACGTCACTTCATAGTTCCTACTGGCAGCCATTCTGTTGTAAATTTTCTGGTGTGCTTGGAATCATTGTCCTGTTGCATGACCCAATCTCAGCCAAACTTTAGCTGTCAGACAAATGGCCTCACATTTGACTCTAGAATACATTGGTATACATAGGAGTTCATGCTCAACTCAGTTACTGCAAGGTGCCCAGGACCTGTGCGCTGCAAAACAAACCCAAATCATCACCCCTCCACCACCGTGCTTGACAGTTGGTATGAGGTGTTTGTGCATTATAGCCATACATCTCCACTTTGGTCTTGTCTGTCCAATGGACATTGTTCATGAAATTGTGTGGTTTGTTCAGATGCAACTTTGCAAACCTAAGCCATTCTTGTTCAGTCTTTGTTTAATTGTACTGTCATGAACTTTATCATTTAACATGCTATGCTTGAATATTTTCCATATGTGAATAATCTTCCTCTTGAATGATGCACTTCATCTTGGAAATGGCCTTATAACCCTTCCTAGATTGATGAGCAGCAGCAATTGCTTCTCTAAGATCATTGCTGTTGTCTTTCCTCTTTGGCATTGTTAACACACACCTGGATGCTCCAGACCAGCAAACTCCCAAAACTTCTGCTTTTATAGAGTTGGTCACACTTGCTGATGATCAATAATCAAGTGCATTTGATTAGCAGCACTTGGATGCTACTTACCTTCTTAATTCCCATAGAAGCAGTAAGGACGTACTTAGTTTTTTCCACACATGGCTACTCAATTTTGGTTTTACTTTTGTTAAAGCTGCAGTCTGTAAGTTTTGCCTTTTTGTCGCCATCTCTGTTTGAAACCTGCAATTGCAGTTATTTGTGGAATTATCATCTTTACGTGTGTTGTGCATTGGCACAGCTTCTCAGTGTGGACGAATCTAATGTTTGCTGTCAGTCACCACATCGGTGTGGATACTGTACTTCGGGATCACAGATTCTACATCTTGGAAGTAAAAATAAGAATTTTCACCGGAAAATGTGATCTGAACAAGTAAGTAACATGTCTGGTACTTTTGCTCTGACCAACTGAGAAAAAAAAGCATTACAATAAATCACGCTGCCAATGGTGATTGAATCTAACAAAATCTAACAAAAATGAAAATTATTATTGTTGTTATACTTTGTTCTCAAATTGTTAATGTTAACAACATCAGCATTGCGTGACCATGTGTATTTAGAGTGTATTTGCATTACCTGTAAATTTACATTTTTGTAGCCACTCCGCAGGCCAAAGTCTTTTGCTTTTGACTACGGCTGAATGTCCTGTTGTCACTGATGATTGGCATTTGGACCATTCTGGATTACAATCCGCCATCAAAATGAGAAGTTTAATTATTGCAGCTGCTGTGAGAAAAGGCTATAAATGATCTGCCGCCTGTAGCATCCTCCACATGCCATATATCCTACTAGCTGGGACTCCCTCTTTATGTAAACAGACGTGATGTAATGACACAAAGAAGAAAGACTGCTTGCTTGAATTTCCCGTGGAGACCCAACAGTACCACCTGAATTAGAAAACATTATTACAAGCTTACCATTGTGAATCGGGCTAAGGTAAGGAGATAGTTTTGAACACTGGCCGGTTAGGTACTTGCTCAGAAATTTATTTTAGATCATTTTTAACAAAAATAGTTACGGACTGAAGCTTTAAGCTTTAGTATGTCAGGTGTTGATGTTTATCTGAGGTTGTCATTTTAAGACCTGCTAAAGACCAGATTTTTTTTTTTTTTTTTTTATTGTCCTGATATGTAAAACCATAGAATTCAAAGAGGGTGCACTTTCTTTTGCACATAACTTTATATAAAATACCCAATACATTTACTCAAAATGCATTGTATTTTTTAAACCACCTTAACATCTTCCAGTTTAGCCAGGTGATATAGCTAAGCATCAGGCAGGGAGATGAGCAAACCACTTAAGGCTGATATAAGCTCTTTTTCCCCAGCAGGGATGTGTGTTTTAAAGTAAAAGAAAGTAAGTCAGGAGGTGTGTTTGAGGAAGAAGGGATAAGACAATGAATTCAAAATGCTGTTTAACAGAGCTTGGCGTGGATGTCTGATTTGCCAGTATGAGTTTGTAGGAAGCAGCAACACATATAGCTCTGCAGGGTTTGTCCTGACCAGTAATGTCACCTAACACCACAATTGTCCACTCATAGAAAAAGATAATTGATTCAAAAATAGCTATGGAAACAAACATGACTTGTGCAAGGGAGAATTACTTTCTATTTTGTATGAATGGAGAAAATAACATGTGAACGTGAGAAAGTAGCATGTGAAGTGGTAACTTATAAATTATGATTTACTTTTCAAAACCATGCTTAAATGCTGTACTGTCTTGTCTTGCTGTACTTTTATGTTTGATGCTTTATTTAAAACTATTTTCTTGTTTTAGACTTTAGGTTGAGTACTAATATTATGGAAAATATGTCTCAGAAATGTGGTAAACTAATTTTAATGACAATATATGATTAGTGACTAGCTGGAAGGCCAAACATTGGTGTGCTATTCTGTAAATCAATCAAATGCTAATGCTTCATGGCTGCTATGTACAGGGGCTTTAAAACTCACATTTACTTGGCCCACATTGTAAGGGAAATTTAAATATTAAATACTTTTAGTGGAGTAAACCATGCTTATATATATTTGTTATATACAGACAAGGTACAAAGAGTGGTCTGTGGATCCTTCAGCCATGCATCAGCAGAGAAGGTTGCCAAAACTTTCTAGGTGATGATGACTTAGAGAAGATGGGGAAGTGATTCAATGTTATGCCTTCAATCACGAGGGGCCTTTTTAGAAGAAGTATGAGGGGCGGAGGTTTCAAGTCACACCACATGGCAATATATTTTAATTTGTGGTGAATAATTAGCAACTGTATATGGAATGAGCAAGTAATGGGGGCGCCACTGAGCAATGGAAATTTAAGTGTTGCACATCTGTTTTAATAAACATTAGCAGATTAATAGTGTCTAGAGCACAGGAGTGAAAAAAGAACATTGTCTATCTTTGCATTTATCCATCAGTGTTGTTGTATGGCACTAAACAGGGAAACAGTCATTCCTAGTTTCCCCCAGACAGATTCAGGTCAAGTTATACACCATTACTGATGTCTGCTTTAATTAGCATGGAAATAGTTGGCAAGTTTCAGTGTCATGCCCCATTTCTAATGTAGTTTAATTCCTGTTTCTCTTTTTGCATCCTCTCAAAGACTCATTCTTTGCTCTTTTTTTTTATCTCCTCCCCCTCTCTTCCCTCACAAGTAGTGCCAAATGCGAATTGACTTTGCTAAGTAAATAAACTGTTTTTTCAATTTTCATTCAGAACTGTAACATTGCATGATTTATATTAAATTGTATGAATAATAATCTGACCCTTTGTCTGTTGGCAGAGCAAAAACAGTCACAAAATATTGTGACTATAATGTAAGTTACTCAAAACTGACATCTTGTTAATTGAACTAAAAGCAATGTCACAATAGCACAATAGCAAACGTCCTCAGCACTGCTGTTTTTCTGAAAGCATGATTGTTGAAATGTTACCAGTTGAATTGTTTCTGAGCACTGTGTGGCTTGTGTGAAATTGCTTAAATATGTAAATATGCTTAAAATAGTACAAAATACAGTATGGTATGGCTTTACTTAATTTACTCAGCATTAGCAAGTGAGACAAAAAGCTAATTGAGGCCTCTGTTAGGGTTTTGTGTTTTAGGTTTGACTGGAAAACCGCGGTAAGCCATGCATGACTGCTTCATAGAGAGAGTGTTCACAACTATGGACGTGAATTATTAGCGTGATGCCAGTGTCCGCAATGCACCCGTTATCTCCCATTCTGTTCCAAAGGAGCTCATTTATTATGTGTTAATGAGTTGTCGTTAACAGAACTTCAGGTACAGTATTGCAGTGCCAAAACATACTGAAAGCTCTGGAATAATGGAAAAGTACTCATGCTGAAAAGAAAGTGAGATAAAATGGTGTGTTAAGTCAAAACCTTCTTACATTGTAGCAACCTTAATGTGACGGAACAAAATCTTGGCAGGAAGGTACAAACTTTTAAGATGCTGTCATGTGAAATCTGTTTGTTATGTGAAAGCTATTTCATCTGTGAACTTTGAAATATAATAAATTGAGGCAGCACAAATCATCCGTCATGGTAAATATGACTGCAACACTGTCTTATTATGAGCAATTCCAGAGTTACAAATGTGACATTTGCAGTCAAAACATGAAATGTAACTTATCAGAGAAAATACTAATTACCATATTTAATTTTCTATGTGTTTTCCTAAAGTCTTGGATATAGTCAAGACATCAGAAAAATCTTATTTTTATACTGTATAAGTATATATGTGTATATAACTTGTGTTGTGGACATGACAAAATGGATGTTTTTCACATTATTGAGGGGGAACAAATGTATTATGGACTGTATTATATGACATATTTGTAAACAGCACCTTCATGTTGATGATTCAATTCTTTGAAACTGTACCAGACTGATAGTCATCATTATTATTGTCTTACATGTATGATGGCTATAGCAAGAAGATGTTGCTGTATAGGCATGTATCTTTAATCAGTCGCATATCTGAAGCAGCTGGATTGAATATGTTGGAAAATATATGTTACAAACAGCACTGATATAATATAAATATTAAATTGTACACTCTAAAAAACGCTGGGTTGTTTCAACCCAAGTTTGGGTCAAAAATGGACAAACCCAACCATTTGGTTAAATTTTTAAATGCATTTTTTAACCCAACGGTTGGGTTTGTCCATATTTGACCCAAATTTGGGTTGAAACAACCCAGCATTTTTTAAAGTGTAAATATATTGGCTATTTATTATTGTTGTTTATTACAGTCACATCTTTAATTATGGTTTGTTAAAAATAAAGGATTTTTTATTTACAGCAGTTATATGAAGGTTTGTGTAATAAAATTGAATCACAGGGACCTCATGGCTCACATAAATTCAGAAATCAGTTTTCCTCTGACATCATGTGGAAAGTATTTACTAATACAAAAAAAGTTGGTTACACTCAGGACTGGCTCTAGGCATGGGCAGGGGTGGGCTGAGCCCACCCAAACATCTGCCTTGCCCACCCAATCAGAATTTAGGAAATCGTTAATCAGGTTTTTTTTGTTTGTTTGTTTTTTGTTTTTTTATGATTTGTGCATTGAATCAAAACATTCTGAGGTGGGCTGTGTGTTGAGGAGTTTGATGAAGGGCTGTAGAATACACAAACAATAATAAAATAAATAAATAACAAGAAAATTGCAGTAGGCTAATTTTTCTTTTCTTAGCTGAAAGTATACGGCAAGATGCGTTACAATCACACACTTCAGTGTGTGGTGGAAATGCAGAGGTTGCGAGCCAAAACAAGCAGAAAAATGTGCGTGCTATGAAGGTGCGAATTACAGGGTGTTGTAGTCTAAATTACTTGTAAATATTAATATATACATTTCTATAGCTCTGCCTCTGATTGATTTTAAAGTGTCATTTGGCCGCCGGCGCATACTAAAATGGGTCATATGATGAGCAGTTAAAATTGATTCAAGAACGTGCATTTATTGCATGGACAGAGCAAGAATATGCACATGTTTAAAATGCATATGCAGTGTTCGTTTGAAACCTTGCCCTCTTTGGCATGCTGTTAATGCTGTTAAACTGAATGTACGAGTCAACAGTGAAGTAAGAATGCGCTGTTTATCTTTGGACCAGTGACACAGAACGCATTTTTGCGGTTAAAATTGCGAGATGCAGGTCAGTGCAGGTCTAGAGAGGGCTATATATATTTTTATGAAATAAATATTTTTCTCCAAAATGTGTTGGGCACAATTATTTTCCCCCTTTTATTAAATACTTTTTGCAATGTCCTTTTCCCAAGATAACAGCTCCTATAATGCCTGATGAGTTTGGAGAACACCTGACAAGAGATCAGAGACCATTCTTCCACACAGAATCTCTTCAGATCCTTCAGATTCCCAGCTCCATGTTGGTGCTTCTTGTCTTCAGTTCACCCCACTCATTTCTTTATACTATTCAGGTCAGGTGACTGGGATGGCCATTGCAGAAGACTTGGAGGTTGTAAAAAACATTTATTTCATGACCAGCACTGTATCTTTTTTGTGTATCTCAAAATCTCTTAAAAATAAATAATAATAATAATAGTAAAAAAAAATTGCCCACCCAGTATATCTGCCTGCCCACCCTTCTCTAGCTGCCAGGAACCGGGCCTGGATACACTTTATTTTACAGTTTGTGTACTTACAATGGGTACGGAAAGTATTCAGACCCCCTTACATTTTTCACTCTTTGTTATATTGCAGCCATTTGCTAAAATCATTTAAGTTCATTTTTTTCCTCATTAATGTACACACAGCACCCCATATTGACAGAAAAACACAGAATTGTTGACATTTTTGCAGATTTATTAAAAAAGAAAAACTGAAATATCACATGGTCCTAAGTATTCAGACCCTTTCTCAGTATTCAGTAGAAGCACCCTTTTGATCTAATACAGCCATGAGTCTTTTTGGGAAAGATGCAACAAGTTTTTCACACCTGGATTTGGGGATCCTCTGCCATTCCTCCTTGCAGATCCTCTCCAGTTCTGTCAGGTTGGAAGGTAAACGTTGGTGGACAGCCATTTTTAGGTCTCTAACAGTCACGGAGTTGTTGTGAAGCCATTACTTCATTATTTTAGCAGTGTGCTTAGGGTCATTGTCTTGTTGGAAGGTAAACCTTCGGCCCAGTCTGAGGTCCTGAGCACTCTGGAGAAGGTTTTCGTCCAGGATATATATATCCCTGTACTTGGCCGCATTCATCTTTCCTCGATTGCAACCAGTCGTCCTCTCCCTGCAGCTGAAAAACACCCCCACAGCATGATGCTGCCACCACCATGCTTCACTGATGGGACTGTATTGGACAGGTGATGAGCAGTGCCTGGTTTTCTCCACACATACCGCTTAGAATTAAGGCCAAAAAGTTCTATCTTGGTCTCATCAGACCAGAGAATCTTATTTCTCACCATCTTGGCAAACTCCATGCGGCTTTCATGTGTCTTGCACTGAGGAGAGGCTTCCGTCGGGCCACTCTGCCATAAAGCCCCGACTGGTGGAGGGCTGCAGTGATGGTTGACTTTCTACAACTTTCTCCCATCTCCGGACTGCATCTCAGGAGCTCAGCCACAGTGATTTTTGGGTTCTTCTTTACCTCTCTCACCAAGGCACTTCTCCCCCGATAGCTCAATTTGGCCGGATGGCCAGTTCTAGGAAGGGTTCTGGTCATCCCAAACGTCTTCCATTTAAAGATTATGGAGGCCACTGTGCTCTTAGGAACCTTAAGTGCAGCAGAAATTGTTTTGTAACCTTGGACAGATCTGTGCCTTTCCACAATTCTGTCTCTGAGCTCTTCAGGCAGTTCCTTTGACCTCATTATTCTCATTTGCTCTGACATGCACTGTGAGCTGTAAGGTCTTATATAGACAGGTGTGTGGCTTTCCTAATCAAGTCCAATCAGTATAAACAAACATAGCTGGACTCAAATGAAGGTGTAGAACCATCTCAAGGATGATCAGAAGAAATGGACAGCACCTGAGTTAAATATATGAGTGTCACAGCAAAGGGTCTGAATTAGTGTTGTCAAAAGTACTGACTTCGGTACCTAGTCGGTACTGAAATTTTAAAAACGTGACGCTTTGAGCGCTGTTGAGTGGATTCGTAAACATCTCTGATTGGCCGTTGTTTTCACGGCTCATCGGATATGTCTGTGATAGGTTTCAATGATCAATGCTGTAAAAACGTTGTAAATAGTCATCAATTAATCTCATCACTAAGCGCTTACACAGATACACACAGGAGCGTTTGAAAGCAGGCGTCTATCGCGGATCGATCCACTGTTAGACGCCTGCTTTCAATCGCTCGCGCTCCCACTTTCAAAACGCTTTCAAATTCAAACACTTCCGTGTGCTTTCAAATACTCCCACGCGTTGATCATTGTAGCCAATCACAGGCATATCCGATGAGCGCGTCAACACAATGGCCAATCGGAGATGCTTATGAATCCGCTCAACAGTGCTCAAAGCGTCACGTTTTTAAAATTTCAGTACCGTTAGGTCAGTACTTTTGACAACACTAGTTTTTCTTTTTTAATAAATCTGCAAAAATGTCAACAATTTTTTTCTGTCAATATGAGGTGCTGTGTGTACATTAATGAGGAAAAAAATTAACTTAAATGATTTTAGCAAATGGCTACAATTTAACAAAGAGTGGAAAATTTAAGGGGGTCTGAATACTTTCCGTACCCACTGTATTACCCAAGAAAGTACTAGTAATATAAGATAACTACATTGGTTAAAGATTAGGTTTAAGGGTAGATTCAGGGTTAGTACCTAGTTATAACCCAGTTATTGTAATTGCAATAATAAGTACATAGTATGTACTTATACGGGACATGACTGTAAAATAAAGTGCTACCAAAAAGTGTGCCATCTTTTAAAACCGTGGTAGATAATAAATTTGTTGTTGCCAACCTCTAATGCGTTTTCCTTACAATGTTTTATTACAGTGCTTTAATACAATGAAATATAGTCCTAAATATACAGTTTTAAAGGGGGTGTGTTCTTGGTAGTAAACACTTGATATTTCCAAGTTTACTTTGACATTTACATGGGATTGTCCTTATCCAACATTTTTCAGCTGAAAAGTACTTGAATGCTGATTCTAAATCAAAAAGTGTTTTTTAACTCATGCATGGAGAGGTCAATCCACTAATGGTCTTTCACTTTTCTATTACAGCTTTGGATAAGTAAAACATTAATCAGTTGTTAAAACGGGTGATTGTGGACAGTTAATGACTCACAGAGCATATTGAATAGAACAATGCAGCTTAAAGCAGAAGCTGCTGATTATTTCATTGACTGACACAATCACGGAAATGAGATACGTCAGGTATAAAAGTGCATTCATCTCTTTTCCGATCAGCCGCGGTTTCACATCAGCGTCCAGTGATGATTATCTATTCAGAGAGGTGTTATTGCAATAGAATGAATGGGGGAATCAGCAGTCTTGAGCAAGGCTGAGAGATGGGTGCATTTCACACCCTCATCATCCTGATAGCCATATAGATCCCGAATATCTGCTCCCACCAGCTGGTGTGTGGCATTTTATGGGGTTAAGCACTGATTTGTGACGTTGTTGGGTTCACTGAGAGTGTCACCAGACAGTTTCACAGGCGCAGATCATGGGGTGAAGTTGTTGGGTGGATGGAATTAGGTTGGATTATGCTATAACATCCAAAACATTCATTTCACTAAAGATAAAAAAGTTGATTTGGGATGCATTTCTGTCAAGTGCTTTGGCGAAAAAGTACACATTAGCCATCACGTTCACATATTTGAGAGGTTTTCGTGTGGCTCTTTGCCACTGCAAACAAAAAGCATAGTACAGAATAATTCCTGGCACTACCTAGAAGATTTTAGCAGAAATAAAAAATGAAAGAGCAGGTTTTATTTTCTTTAGAGGTGTGAATTGTGCTGCTTTTGTCTTAAAGTCACCACCTCACGTAACCTTGTATGAGAGACGTGAAGAGGCCATGAACAATACTCTTAGGTTTGTATGAAGCTCTTTATCAAATGAATGTATTAACTTTGGCTGTAAAAAATGTTGAAGTCTCCCATTCTCTGTGCAGGACTGATTTAATGACATTTTGTCTTATTCAACAGGAAGTGTGCGGTTAATCATGAGCATACAATTGCTTTCCTTCTATGCATAAAGAATTTGGTCCAGCTGTGAGCAAAAGATGTGATGTCAAATATGTCATTAGCCATAACTCAACTTTAAGATTTCTTTCCTGGTCGAACTCCAGAATATATATATATATATAATAGGAAATAATGTCACTAAAAATGGACAGATCATATTTTACTGTTCCTGAACTATAATTATATATTATAAATGCAGTAAGAGAAATGTTTTTTTTTTTTTTTTAATCACAAATAAGTGAGAGTGATGACATGCATCCAATATGTGCACAGTATCTCTCTCTCTCTCTCTTTCTCTGCCTGAGAAAATGTATTGTGATCATTTCACTGAGAGTTTTCGGCAAAAAGAGAGTTTAGAGACCTTTGGATTAATATTTGATATTATAATCTAGTCTTATTACATATCCATTAAAGAAACATTTACAAATGGTGCATACAAATGCATACCAAAAGTTGGCTGAAAGATTTGTAATAGTCTGTAATACTGTATATGAAGTGTTCTCTCCCTGTGTCTCCTCCTCTAAGCAAATCTAGAGTTTTGTACGGCCATACTTAGAATCCTATTTCGAAATCCCCTGCTAGGTACCTCAAAATCCTGGCACAGAAAAATAATAAGGCAATACACCTGTAACCACCATCAATGGCACCTCTCATGCACTCATATCTAATGCATGCTGTCATTCGGATGGATTCAGATGTGCTCAAATGAGCTTATTAAAGTATCTCACCTCCTACAGCGTTTAGCTCTGCGGCACACCATCTGAGTATCTGATTGGCTATTGCTCACCAAGCAAATTTATCTTTGATTAGATAATTCATTCCCAGTTTCCAGAGAGGAACACAGCATGCTCTCCCTTCTCTCTTTCTCTCTCTAGCGCTGACACACTTTGACAAGGCATGTATTTTTCTCTTTAAAGCGGCTGTGCTCCAGTGATTAGAGCCGGAGCATTTTAATTAACTTCATCTCTTTATCTCTGCGGTAAAATTAACGTCTCTTGTTGCGTTTGCCATGCCGTATGCCTACGTAAATTTACACCTGGCCCTGTTTGCCATGTCGTCTGATTACATTTGCAGGAGGATGGGTGGATTCTGTCTTTCTCTCTCTTGACTTCTCCGTTTCGCTCACCCATGACCAATTCAAACTTTATTCAATTAATTGTTAAGTCTCTTTGTCTGGATCATTTATAATAAATAGAAGCATGCCTTTTTCCCTTGTTTTAGCCTTGCTGATAAAAAAAACTTCCTCGAAAGTAATTGTTGTGGGAAAACAAGATTTATGTGGCTTGAAAAGTATTCAGTCTAATGAAAGATTTTGCCATAATTTGGGGACCGGACATGGATCATGGAAAAAAATGTTTGCGAATCCATATAGAGGCAGTCCCTTGAGATTATGTGTCAGTTGTGCTTGGGTGTGGGTGGGCATTGATACCAATTCAATAAATCATCTCTGGTCGCCAGCGCTGTTGAATTTTTTCCTCTAGTTTTGACAAATGGCTCTCAGATTGCTGTGGGGGACAAACTGGCAGACAGTGTAAACTGTTTCGCTTTCCCCCTTTCTCTCTTTCCTTCTCTCTCGTTCTTGGTCATCAGCTCTGGGCTCCATTTTAGCTGGTAAATCACTCAACAACTCTCTCTCTCTTTTACTATCTGTCTTGTTGCCAGACACTTAAGAATAAAACAGGTCTGCGAACTGAAAAAAAAAGCAGTTTAATGTCAATGTGAATGGCTGTTTGCAACCATTTTACTGAAGTAATGTGACATTTCTGAGAGAAACAGAATATTCAACAAGAAAAAATATATATAGGATGGGGTTTCATCCATCAGAAATTGATTGGATTGTGAAAAGTGGGTATTCCATACCAGAATGGAGCCAGACTGAATGGTAAAACAGTGTTTTAGTGGGTATTGGATAACATACAGACAGCCCACGAGGCCTTAGTGACACTAGCGGAAAAAGAAAGTCATTTAAAGGTGTTATAGAGGATGTTTTGTTTTATAAATTTTTGCAATATTACTTGAAACTAACTGATAAAAGACTATTTATTAGGTGCACTGAAAGGAATAATATCAATATACATCATCTGTGCACGAGGTAGGGCCTTAAAAACATCAGCCAATCATTTACGCGATCATCGTGTAAACGATTGGCCCTCTGGCTTGTCAATCACTGCCATTACGTTCCTTGTGAGAGACGTGCACGCTCCAGTAACTTTCCACAGGCACCACATTGCAATGTATTTGTCAGGAGTAACAACTGCAGATTATGAGTTACCTGCGGTGAGTCCGACATAATGAATCCACTAACACGTCACAGCGAATGCCGGTGGTAAACAAACACTCCCTCGAAATGAGCTGTGAAGGAGGGGGGTTGTTCTTTCAAAAGTATTTCAAAAACTCACTAACAGTCTTTGGTTTCTCAGTCATCGAAAACATCCTTTATAACACCTTTAAGAAGAGCATGTGATTACATTTTGTTAAAAGATTTCAATATTAAACTTTTTTTTCTTTGAAATAACCCAAACCACTGAATCTTTCCTAATAAAACCAAGAATATCCTTAAATATTTATCAATAAAATTTATCAATTTGATTGCTTCCAGTTTAATTTGACTTCACTTGCACTGAAAGGGATATAGTTCAACCAAAAATGAAAATTCTCTAAACACTTACTCACCCTCATGTTGTTGTTCTTCCGTTGAACATGAAACCATTTTGAAGAATGTTTCAATTGTTTGTTTTTTTTTGTCAATACAATGAAAGTTGCGAAACACCATTTCATCATATGGATAAAACATTGAAACATTTTTCAAAAAAATATTTTTTATTTTCTTTGTGTTCAACGGAAGAAAGATGGGGCTGAGAAAATGATGACAGAGTTGTCATTTTTGGGTGAACTATCCATTTAAAAGTCTCTCCAATCTCCATATGCAAATATAGCAGTTCACTTCTGTGATGATACTAAAGCTGGGCAGAAAGTGTGTCAAAACTGTCAAAGTGTGTTTCCCAAAGCAGCAGGGAAGAGATCAGAGGAGACACCAAGATTGCCCAATGACATCAAAATTAAGATAAAAAGTAACATTTCAGGTTTCATAACAAGTGACCCCTTGATCACAATCTATCATTCTGAGCAGCTTTTGCATTTTCTTCACTTGCATTTCACTTACCCATGCAAATCTTTTAAATTCCTTATCGCTTTTGTAATCCCTGTATTTTTATGCTTAGCGGCATCATGTCACACTTTAAACCCGCTGATTGATGATGTATTGATCATGATGCTTTTCTTCAAGAGGTTGCTGAGTCGTCACTGCCACAATTCAACACCTTATCTTTCCCCAGCAGCTTGTCAAATAGGAGGGTCTTATTTATTAATTTCTGACTGAAAGGGGTGAATAGTGAACACCATTATGTTGGTCTGTCTCATATTAGATGGTTTAGTGTGTATATTTTTGTTTGTACAGGGGGTTTTATTTTAACATTTTCAGTTTTCATCTTTTTCAACATCTGTCGTCCTGCCATTTGAGGTGTGTCATGCTTTGGTAAAAGCAAAAGTAATTGCTAATTTTTGCCATTTCGACACCTTTTAAATCCCTTTTTATATAATCATAATGGCACATGCTGCTCTTTCTAAGAAGCTTTTCATTCAAATCTTTCTTTTCTGAAACTCCCTCACTCTCTCATCTTAGTCCCTAACCATTTTAGAGCCATTTCTCTGAGAAATGGATGGGGCAGTAAATTATATCTAGGGAGATGACATATCCCCCTAATGTTCAATTTTGGGGAAGATTGGTATCTGCTGGATAACAGTGAAGAGACTAATTTTTATGTGCTCTTTCGATTTCATTTTCTCCTTTTTGTTAATGTTCTATTTCTCTATCTTCCTCTTCTTTGGCTTCTTCCTCTCCTACCTCACTAAAAACACTCAAAACTCCAGATCTTAGCCTTACAATTACAGTTCTCATTCTTGTAGCTTACATCCCTACTCTTTTTCCTCACCTGAATCATTTGGTCGGCATCTGCCTCCACTCGCTCATCCGTTGCCGCCATTTCCTGTCAGGATTGCGCTTCCTGCCTATCAAAGGGGTAAAGTAATCACCTTCATCACGTCAAGAAGCTGATTCATGTCCTCGAGGAAAAAAGTAGAGGATGGAGTAAGGTGTGGAGGGAGGAACAAGGATAAGATTGCAGACCCAAAGAGCTTTACCGTGACTGACTTTTTAGCATTTTAGCATTCTGATCCTTTTATGTGGTCACACTGTATCAGAAAAGGGGCGCAGGGAGTATTGTTTTAGATGGAGGTGCCAGAGACATCTTTGCTTACCATCTTTCTTTCCTCCACTCTTTGGCTTGGCCTTGTTGAACTGCAGCTGTGAAAGGCTTGTCGTCATCGTAAAACGTCCTATTATAGTTGATGGCTGCAATGCACCATCTCCCCTCATGCTCTCTCACCCCAAATCTGCTCAAAAATATCATTTCATCTCTTTCAGCAGCATGTCAGTCCTCTCAACAACTGTGTGAAAGTGGGTGGGAGGTGAAAAGATTGTGCTAGATTGAAAAAGAACATAAGAGAGAGAAGAAGTGAAGGACCATGTTGTCATTTCACTGGATTAGCCACATTGAGCCAACTCACTGGCTGCTTGACTGCTGCACTAGAGTTCAGTCGAGCGTGTCCTTTCCAACACATAAAATGAAAACTCACGAAAATCTGTCGCCAGTCAGATGCACAAAAAAGATGCACACCTCTTTCACAAGCATTTAATTTATTTATGGCTATGGAACTAATCAAAAAAATTCCCTTCAAGGATATAGAGATGAGCACTGTATGCAGGTTTATTTGTACTTCCTACTGTAATAAATATGGCTAGAATAAAATGACTTCTATTCCTTAAAATTCTGTAAATGTTAACTTTTTTTACTCTTTTTTTTTTTTTTTTTTTCTGCCAACATTTTCCTGACCCCCTTGTGGACCCTAGTTTTTAAAACATCTGTGCTTAATGAATTAATGCATATGTAAAATACCTCTCATTAACTTTGATTTCAGAGAAATATGAGGGACCTCAAGGGTCAGCACGATGGAGAATAACCCAAAATTCTAAGACTTTCGAAGAAACATCAGAACTGGTCAGCCTGTCCCTAGCCATAACCTTGCTTTGCTTGTGTGTCAAAGTTAGTTACCAATCAAGGCCTTAAAAAGGAGTCACATAGAAGGACAACAACAAAGAAAGGATAAAAAAGAAAATGACATGGATGGCAAATGAGATCTCCTTCATCCACATGTGCTCCACTGAACTGTCTGTAACCTCACCTCCTTCCAAACCTTCAGCTAAGAGACCATGAATCTTTAAAGTTTCTTGCCACAGTGAAGCATAAACATATGTCAGCAATGGAGGTCTGCCTTTTTCCAGTGTCTCTATGTGCATTATATACTGTATGCATTTATATAACAGTTTGTTTTGGTCCTCTAATCAGATTGGCTGAGTGACGTTCCAAGAGTACCTGCTTTTCTTCAGGTTTATAGGTACTACTACTAATAATATGTATTTGCTATATATATTTTATCTGGGTGACATGGTGGGTCACTGTTGCCTCACTGCTAGAAAGTCACCTGTCTGAGTCCCGGATGAGCCAGAAAGCCTTTCTGTTTGGAGCATATATGTTCTCACTGTATCAGCATGGGTTTCCTCTGGATGCTTCGATTTCCCCCACAGTCCAAAGACATACAGGTTAGGTGGATTGGGAAAGGCATTTGGCATAAAACCTCTGCCAAATGGCTGTACGAATAATTTATTTTTGCTTTGACAAAATGACAATATAAGAGGAAATCACACTACACTAATTCTTTCCTTAAAATGCAAATGAATGTGTAAGCATTGTAATATGTTGTAAGCAACATGCATGAACAAGGAATATTTTAAACAGTCTTTAATGATAAACATAGAAGAGATCATTAGAAGAACACAGGAAATAAACAACCAAACATAACCGTTACAAGTATTAACTACAAATATATTTTATATAAACAAATATCTAAAATATATTAAAGGGGTCATTAACTGTGTTGCTTTATTGTTTTATAATGTTTCCTGGTGTGCACTTATAATGCTTTTTACATCCAAAATTGTCATAATTTATAAATAAAAGGCATTTTTCCTACCCCAATTTTAGCCCTCTGGTTTGAACGCTCTGTTTTAAGGGACATGTCTGCTGTGAGATTTCAGTGTAAACGCCCACTGCTGTGATTGGCTGACATCTTTGCATATGAAATGGCTACATATTACTCTCTCTTTTAGCGTGTTGACAGCTTCAGCGCGCACTGCTCCAACGATTGAAAAGGGGGCTTTCTTTGATCGCTTTCTTTATATAATTTAATCACCGTTAAATAACTGATTATTTTCATCCTACTAAGAGAAACAACACAAGTTGACGTTTAGTCATGGGTTTGATTTACTGACACACAGACAAAGAACATCTGACTGTACATGAATCATTACATATCAGATCAGGCATTGCAATTAACACAGTTACTTACATTTTGCATTACTGTCAAGTTCAGGCACTGCACAATATTTTGTAATCCTCAACGGCATGTTTATTGCTTGGTAGCTCGATTCAGTTTAGCTCCACTTAGGCTATGGTACTCAGGCTACCTATCCTATCGGTGGGCGGGGCTAAACAGGCAGTGATGAAGTAGGCATTTCTTGCTGCCCTTTGACGTCATAGATCCCCACTTTGTAAATCCGGTCGTTTGCTGGGTCTGGTGTCAATTAAAGCTTGTATTGGACTAACAAGGAAGTTTTCAGCTCTAAAACTTACAGGAGATTCTTAAAAGTATGATGACCTCTAATATGTCAAATGCTCAAGGAAAACTTGATTTCTCAGTTCATCACCCCTTTAAAATATTATTATATTTAAAATCTAAAATATGATAAACCTAGCACTGCCCATTACCCATGATGCACTGCAAATCAGAAAAACAAATCCCAATACTCTAAGCTTGGACATGAATTCTAGAACTCTGACTTCGGAGGTGATCATTTGGGAAACATTGTCTATGACAAGCATAACTTCTGTCTTGAAATCCTCCCTCATTTCTCAACATACCTTAATATAGGTTGTCCCCATTTCCTGCCCTTTTCATACTAAATAAAAGATAATGTAGCTACCCACACTGAGCCCTACTTAAGGAGGTCAGAGTCACTGACTGCTTGTTAGAGAGATAGTGGGGTTATGAGGCCATTATAAACATGCTGAGGTTGGTAAACTAAAGGTGCTATAGACTATCCGTGTCTTGGGGGGAATAAATCATGTAGAGGTTAGAGACAAACCAGAGCAGCAGAACTGCTGAGTCCAAAACCTTCTGGAAACATCATCAAGTGGAGAGACTTTCATGGTTTCCTTTTCTACTGTATATTCAGCTCACTGAGTATATTCCTCATCTGGTGTCAGTGTTTAATGATGGATACTTAAGGTAGTCACAGCTATGTTGGCTTTTTTTGCACATTAATATGAAGGACACAAGCTTTGGACCTTTATTGCATTTGATGTCTTTTTTGTGCTCAAGCAAAACACACGACTGACACATGCAGCCTCTATAGCAGTCACCTCCAGGAGTTATATTATATATTGTTAATACCAAGGGTGCAGGAAAGAAATTAAAATTATAAACCTCATGAATATTAATTAAGTGACATAATGTTCGGCCAGTAGTCCTTGCTGAAAGGCAGGTCACTAGCCATAACAAATGACCTCACATTCATTCAGTCTACTGCTGATGGAGCAGTACTGCTATTCGAGCACTACTATTTTTTCTTTTTTTTTTTTTATTTACCTTGGCTAATTCTCTTTAAATATAATACTTTTCCAGAAAGTGTTGTCTTTTTGTAAACATGGGTGGGACATTTATAATAGTTGTTACTGACCTGGTTCACATAGTAATTTATAATCAGTCTATCAGATGTCTCCTAGTTCTATAAAAATCAAGCAAAAGTTGTGAATACATTTGTGTTTCTTATTTTGCTGCTATGGCTGTAATACTAAAAGAGTTCAGAAACAGTGTTAGTCCCGAAGAGCACAATCAATCATGACGAGTCGATTTAAAAAAAAAGATTGCAGCACTCCTTACTAATTGGATTTTAGAGCACTATCTGTGTTTAGTCACATTAGTTAATTAGATAGCAAGCTATTTTTATTTTTTCAAAGTTCCTGTTGAACTTGTGTGGATGGAAGGGTGTGTGTATGGAGGTGTAGGGCAGAGGAGATTTGTTTGCCCATGTTGCAGTACTTTTATGTACTTTATGTATGTTTTTCACATATACATTTAATGTGTTTCGATTGTTTTCAGTCTTGGTGGCTTGTTAGAGAAAACATTGCCTCAACATTTAACACTTTTCTAAAGTGTCTTCGAAACACTTATTACAGTTTAAGTCCTTGTGGTGTTTTAGTATTGATCAAGAAATCTATGGTGATATTTCATGTAGAAACCCTTGTAAAGTTTGAACATGCAATAATTTGGTACACCAAACCAACCAACTTGAGCAAGTTACAAATAAACCTTCAAATTTGCGTTTAAAGTAAAGAGAGAGAAAAGACCATATGACAAATCCCCAATCGTCAGTTTCACAATGCATTTTTGGTTCTGTTCTTTATACCACAGTGCAATTAATTCAATCAGAGCTTTCTGTATTATTGACACCATCACTAAATGAAAAGGCTCCATTGCGACATAGATCAAGGAATCATTTTAGAGGATCAATAATGTGCCTATTAGACAAAGTTATTATGAAAAAACAATTAACTGTCTGCCAAGACTCCTGATCAATATACTATTACAAATTAGGTTTTTATGATGTGGATATTGTTCCCTGTGAAGCTGCTGTCATTCAGAAAGAGACATTCTATATTAATTAAACTGGCTTTGTATTGATGAATGGTGCGACAGATGACCTGCCTCCCGGCCGATCATCATCAGCCCAGCCTTCGATATTCAGACTCACAAGAGGAGCATGTGGCCAATAGGACAACTGTGGAAATGTGACTGTTTGGCAGTGTGTGATGATTTGCACCTGGTGATTATTTTGGTTCCCACAACTACACTTTGTTCCAAATTCTTATGCAATTGACATATCAGTAAGATTTCAGTACAATAAACATTCAGATTTTAGTTTTTCTAAGAAAATGTTTGTTTGTTTGTTTATCCATGTCTTTTTAGACAACTGGTATCAATCTCAGACAAAATAATTTGCCAGATCTATGGAAACCCTACTTAGAGGTTATTCCACATTATTAAGCAAGTCACAGTTCTCATGCAATATGGGGAGGAAGAAAGATCTTTCTGAAGATGAAAAGCATGAAATGGTGCAATGTTGTGCAAAAGGCATGAAAACAACTAATATTGTGTGAAACTGAATGGAGATTATCGAATTATCATAAGATTTGTGAGTGATTTAGAGCACAGCAGAACTCGGTCAGATAAAGGCTTATTAATGAAAGTTCCTGTCAAAAAAATGTATTGTATTAAAAGGGCAGCTATAAAAAAAAGCCAGTGTTGAGCAGCAAACAGGTATTTGAAGCTGCTGGTGTCTCTGGAGTCTTGAGAACCTCTTCATGCAGGCTGGCAGTTGTGCTTAAAGATGCATTTCAGCCACTCCAAACCAAACCTCACAAAGAGAAACATTTACAGTGGGTGTAGAAATACAAACAGTTTTATTGCTGTGATGTTTTTTTGCAGCATGGGATAGTGCATAGTGCATTGCACAATAGTGTATTGTACTATGCACTATCCTCCTTTTTATACCATAGCTGAAAATGGCCAGTTATGAACTCCACATATCTTGCAAAACTCATTTTAATACCCTCCATCTCACTTCCCAATATTCCAGCCCAAATCATCACCCGCCAGCTCCTTGCTGACATCGCAGTCTTATTGGAACGTGGTGGCCATTCACCAACCATCCAGGAATCCATCCATTTAGACCATCCAGTAGTAGTACGGCATAAGTCAGTGAATAAAACTATTTAAAAATGAGTCTTCATGTATTTCTAAACCCACTGTCCACTATGTTTCTCTTTGTGAGATTTGGTTAGGGGTGGCTAAAATGCATCTTTACGCACAACTGCCAGCCTGCATGGAGAGCTTCTTGAGACTCCAGAGACACCAGCAGCTTCAAATACCTGTTTGCTGCTCAACACTGGCTTTTTTTTATAGCTGCCCTTTTAATACAATACATTTTTTTGACTGGAACTTTCATTAATAAGCCTTTATCTGACCGAGTTCTGATGTGCTCTAAATCACTCACAAATCTTATGATAATTCGATAATCGCCATTCAGTTTCACACAATATTAGTTGTTTTCATGCCTTTTGCACAACATTGCACCATTTCATCTTCAGAAAGATCTTTCTTCCTCCCCATATTGCATGAGAACTGTGACTTGCTTAATAATGTGGAACAACCTCTAAGTAGGGTTTCCATAGATCTGGCAAATTATTTTGTCTGAGGTTGATACCAGTTATCTAAAAAGACATGGATAAATAAAAGAACAAACATTTTCTTAGAAAAACTAAAATCTGAATGTTTATTGTTTATTGTAACTATTATCCTAGTTAGGTCCCGAGCACCGGTGGTGTGAGGACCCATTTGTAATTGCTCGGTCAATTCTTCATGTTCTCCCAAATGAATCGCATTTTTGAGGGCCTAAACATGCTCGAAAACTCATAAAACTTTCCACACACGTCAGAAGTGGTGAAAATTTACATCTGATATTGGTTTCAGAATTAGGTGTGGCAAAATGGCTTGATAGCGCCATCTACAAAATTTCAATTAAGTGCCATTCGCGCTACATTTCACGTACAGGTATGAAATTTGGTAAACACGTGTAACATCTGAATACCTACAAAAAGTCTCCGGGCACAAAATCTGAACACCCAAAAGGAAGTCAGATATTTTGAATATATGTTAAATTGCGAAGATCTAGAGTTTTCACCGAAGGGCGTGTCCGTGGCGTCCTGACAAAGTTCGATGTTTCGCCATGAAACAGGAAGTTTTTGTAACTCAGGCATACAATGTCTGCCCCAAACTTCACATGATTCATTAGAGTCCTGACCTGAAGACATCTACAATGCAATATTCAATTACAGTCATAGCGCCACCTGTGGGCAACAGGAAATTACATTTTACACTGTTATTAACTCCTCAGAGATTTAATCAGATCAACATCGTATTTGGTCAGTCTAATATTAAGGCCTTAGCAATGTAACATTGCAAAGATCTATTCAGTTAGTCATAGTGCCGCCTGCTGGCAACAGGAAATGACATGCTTTGCACAGTAATTCACTCCCAGAAACACATTATATATGCATGCAGTACATAGTAGAAACACGTTAAATCATGAAACACTTGGCTAAGTGCTAATGTTTGCGATTAACGCCACGAAACAGGAAGTTGTTGTAACTCTGGCAATTAATGTCCGATCTGCTCCAAACCACAAGATTGATAATAATCCTGGCCTGAAGACATTTACAATGCAATATTCAGTAATAGTCAAAATGCCACCTGTTGGCAGCAGGAAGTGTGGCACATTGAAATGACTTTGCTATTTTTCAACTGTATTTACTCGCTTTCATGCATGTCACATTTGTAATTGAACATTTTACTATAGAAGTGCTCTTATCGCTGTTATACTTCACTGTTTTTACAATGTTATTGCCACTAAATGTGAAAAAAATGCTGTCTATCTATGTATCTATCTATGTATCTATCTGTCTATCTATCTATCTATCTATCTATCTATGTCTGTCTAAAGTATCTGTAAATGAAGAACTGTAATGAAAACAGATATATACAGAATGCTGAATCAATAAAAAATGAGTGATTTTCAGTATGCTAGAATTTCAGTGCTGCTCAACCTATTTTACATATTGATCTCCAATGACTAGCCTTGGTTCATTATCATTGCTTTATATATATTTATGTTATTGAAACATATACTTTCCAAGACAATGTTTGTTCTGTGGGAGTTTGTTCTCTGCAAACACATAAGGTCAGAGCTTCTGCTTCTGTATTTCTGGAAACACTCAACTGAAACCATTCATTTCAAATGTTAGTGAACTTCAGAGTGCCCCTATACTCTTTCATGCCTGAAATAGTACAGGAATGTGCAATTTCACTGCCCTGATACATCTCACCATATGAGTGCTAGGAGATATCTCACATGTATGTGCTTGTCTTCATGGTCCAATGAGATGAATAAATTAAATATTAATATGGTAATATGGTAAAAAAAAAAAAAAAAAGACACATATAGCACCAATGCGAATGTGATTTTAGACAATATTGCAATTTGTTTTGTGTATTTTTGCTCTGCCAGCAGAAATAGTTCCAAATTAACTCAAAAGAAGAAATGTCTTTCCTGACTTTCCTGAATGGATCCGTGTCTTTGAACGAATCAATTGCATGAATGATTCAGTGATTCGCTCATATGCAGTCACTTGTTTTGGTCATGAATGCATTATTGTTTTGAATGAACTACTTGAGTAAATGTTTCACTGTCTCCACCTACTAGTGTAACTAACTTACAGAAACAGTCACTCGAAAATCAGACTTTTTCAAGGAATGGAACAATCTAAAAATAACAGATTTTATATAATATTATAAACAAGACAGATAGACAGACAGACATGCAACAACTCATCTGTGTCATCCAGACATATGTAATGCTCCTCCTAGGAAAGAAAAACCCTCCAGCTCCCATTTCCTGAAGGTTGGTCTTGACAGATTCTTTGTACAATATTTGAGCAGTTACATAGAGGCTAGGGGGGGCAGAGAGAAAGATAAAATACCAGAAACATATAAAATGTTAATCATTCTTATTTTCTATTAGCATCATGATTGCAGTGTTCTTATTTTTTTTATTTTTTCCATATTTGTGCCTTTTATAGGTTTACATGTGTTTGTTCAGAAAACAACACTCCCTGCAGAAATGATGAAGTTCTGAAGTGAAGCTGAGAATGTGAAGGAATAAACTATGATTACAAAGCAGCAAGTTTAATCTCCTGTATCCCACCTGCTTCTAAAACTCTTTTCCTGAGCCTCCCTCACAGAGACGAGTGCACTGACAGAAAGTCTTCTTTATACATTAACTGTTCATCATTTTGGAAGGCTATGTGTCTACGTTATGCAAAAATATGCAAAGGAGAGATGTGACTGTCCCCTCCATGTCTCGACAGGGGTTTATTGTGATCTAGATGTGAGCAAACGCTTCACCAGAGATAAAATATGGATAAGAAAAGAAAAATACTCAGGGCTGTGAAAGTTTTTTTCTCCTCTCTTCTAAAAACTAATTTTTGTTTAAAGGTGCCCTAGATTCAAATTGAATTTACCTCGGCATAGTTAAATAACATGAGTTCGGTACATGGAAATGACATACAGTGAGTCTCAAACTCCATTGTTTCCTCCTTCTTATATAAATCTCATTTGTTTAAAAGACCTCCGAAGAGCAGCCGAATCTCAACATAACACAGACTGTTACGTAACAGTCGGGATCATTAATATGTATGCCCCCAATATTTGCATGTGCCAGCCCATGATTGAGGCATTACACAAGGGGAGCCAGTATGGATGTGCACAGCTGAATCATAAGCAAGCAAGGACAATAGCAAAAAATGGCAGATGGAGCAATAATAACTGACATGATCCATGATATCATGATATTTTTAGTGATATTTGTAAATTGTCTTTCTATATGTTTCGTTAGCATGTTGCTAATGTACTGTTAAATGTGGTTAAAGTTACCATTGTTTCTTACTATATTCACGGAGACAAGAGCCGTCGCTATTTTCATTTTTAAACACTTGCAGTCTGTATAATTCATGAACACAACTTCATTCTTTATAAATTTCTCCAACGGTGTAGCATTAGCCCGTTAGCCACGGAGCATAGCCTCAAACTCATTCATAACCAAATGTAAACATCCAAATAAACACTGTACTTACGCGATTAGACATGCTGCATGAGGCACACTTTGTAAAGATCAATTTTGAGGGTTATATTAGCTGTTTGAACTTTTTGTATGTTGTTTAAGGCAAGTGTGAGCTCTTGGGGCGTGGAGCAGCAGATTTAAAGGGCCACACACCCTGAATCAGCTCATTTCTAATTATGCCCCAAAATAGGCAGTTAAAAAAATGAATTAAAAAAATCTGGGGTATTTTGAAACTTCAGAGACACATTCAGGGGACACCTTAGACTTATATTACATCTTTAAAAAAAAAAAAAAAAAAAAAAAAGTTCTAGGGCACCTTTAAAAGAAAAAAAAAAAAAATCTTATATTTAAGCAGACAACAGAAAACCCTAAATATACTAAATTCAAGAACAGTCTTCAACTCATAAGTTTCAGTGATGTTTACATAACAAATGATCATGTGACATGTTTTATCTAAAATATAAATAACCAAATGTGACTTTTTACCAGTTGTATTTAAAATAAATCCAGTTACTTATGCTTTTGCATTTCATGCAGGATTTTTTATTATTTCATCTGCCTCTGTATATGAAATATTCATATAACACACACACACATTAGCTCCATGCACAAATGCCTGTATGCTAACTGCTAGTCTTCACTCTGGAGAGTTCAGTTTTGCAGCTCTACATGCCAGATAATTTCAACACATGTCAGTCATTTCTTTTTGTCATGGCATACAATATCTTAAGGGAGTAAATCTAGCCCCTAGCATAGTTAGCATGCTAACTCTCAAAGGCTGAATGAGGGTGTGTTTGGAAAACCAAAAACAAAGAAGGCTGAACTCCTTGAAGAATAGCTAGATGAAAAGCTGACATGGAAGAGTGAAAAAAAGACAAGGCAGTCGAGAGATGTGAGAGAAACCAAAGGGTGAGAAATAGATGAGAGGGTGACGAGAGATGCCAAGTGGGAGACACGGAGGAGCATTTTCAGAAAAGTTCAGCTTGTTTTGTTCTTTCTTGATTTTTTTTTTCCTTCCCCTCGATGAGATTTGGCAGTGTGTGTGCCTGTTTGTCTGCTCTGCGGGACATCAAAGGTAGTTGCAGTGTCACTCTGTTGCTAAGGCACCCTGGTTAGATATCATTTTCCCAACGATGCCTGTCAGCACGTTGGCCTTTAAAGTCATATTTTGTTTTGAGCGGGAGGAAGGCAACTGAAAATTGAGAGATATAAAGAATTGTAAAGGTATCGTTGGCATTTGGATAGAACTGAGAGATGAAGCTCAGCGTAATGCTGCAGTCAAGATATGGCAGACATTTTGGCTGCTGTCAGCACAGTGGCATTACATGTCAGTCATTTCAAAGTACCAAAAGAGCAACTGGAATGAGCTTACAGATTGTCGATCTGATGTGTGGCGGAATGACCTGTCCAATATTAAAATCAACTTCCATATTTTTATTTTTTTTGGACAAAATCCAAATTGTGCTTGCAGTAACATTGTGCAATAGGGAGTAAAAAGCAAAAAACACCATCTCAGCACTTTTCTAAATATCTGTTTGTCTCTATGCCCTGTGAAATATTCCCGATATATGGAACAACATTCTAATCAACTAATCAGATTTGAGGGACAAGTTTACAGTTTATGTCAAGTTTAGGCTTACAACCAGGGTTAGGTGCTTCTACATTAGTTATTCATATGTATTGATCCTTGATCAAATACGACAGAAAAACTTCCTGTCTGAAAATTTAACACTTACCATATCCCTACCGCTAAAATGAACCCTACCAATAAGTTATCCCTAAAATTAAAGGGAAATGATAGGTGAATAACACGGTTGTAAGCCTAAACTTGACATAAACTGTATATCCCCACCCTGGAATTATTAGGTTCTATCTGCATTCTGAGCAGTTTTTGCATGCCATTCCATACTCCTTTATGGATAGACAATGGATAGATAGTGGATAGATAGTGTGTGTGTGGGTTGGGGAATAACGAAATACATGTAATTTAGTTACGTATTTAAAATACAAAATTTGAGTAACTGTATTTTATTACAGTTACATCTTGGGTGGTAATGAAATTACATCTGAAAATTATTTTAGATTACCAAAACAGAATTGGGAGATATAAAGTCACAATTGCATGATAAAACTTTTTTTTTCATACAATTGTGTGTTAATATCACAACTTTTTTTCTGGAATTTTCTTTTTCTGGAAAATTGTTTATACCTCAGATTTCTGACTTATTTTTTTGCAATTCTGACATTTTTTCTCAAAATTGAGAGTTTATAACTTTATATCACGCAATTCTGAGAAAAACTCACAATTACCTTTTTTCTTTTTTTTGTTACATACTTGTTACTATTCCAAAGTATTCTAAAGTTACAAATTACTTTTTAAAGCATTTTGTAATCTGTCACAGATAGATCATAGATAGATAGATAGATAGATAGATAGATAGATAGATAGATAGATAGATAGATAGATAGATAGATAGATAGATAGATAGATAGATAGTTGCAAGAAAAAGTATGTGAACCATTTGCAGAATCTGTGAAAATGTGAATAATTTTAAATAAGGGAGATCACGCAAAATGCATGTTATTTTTTCTTTAGAACTGTCCTAAGATATTTTACATAAAAGATGTTTATATATAGTCGACAAAAAAATAAATAAAAAAATAGCTGAATTCATTAAAATGGCCCCGTTCAAAAGTTTGTGAACTATTGATTCTTAATACTGTGTTTGGTTACCTGGATGATCCACAACTTTTTTTTTTTTTTTTTTTTTTTTTTGGTTGTTCTTGAGTCCCTTGTTTGTTCTGCTGAGTTAAACTGCCCAATATTCTTCATAAAAAAATCCTCCAGGTCCTGCAGATTCTTCAGTTCCCTTTCGATACTTCACTCGTACTGCGTATGGGGAAAGGTCTCCCTTTTTCCCCGCTGCTGAAGCCTTTTTCAATAACGCAGTGTAACTGCACCGTCATTGGTTCACTCATAGACAAGTTGTTGAACCAATGACGGCGCGGCATAGCTGCGCGGCCTATGGCGACAAAGCGCGCGAATATTCCCGCCGAAATGGGCGGGGTTAAGGGCTATATAAGCAGGCGTTTCGCCATAGGATTTCAGTGTTTTCTCCTTCAGCGACGACCTCATCATCTCCTCGCTGATCTCCGCCTGAAGCCGAGAAGCTCGCCGCCTTCCTGACTGCTCTCGCCGCCGTCTGAAGAGGCTCCCGCAGCGGACTCGCCTGGACTCGCCGGACTGAGGACAGCGCCGGCGCCCTCTCCGACTGCAGCATCAGCGCCGTCGCCGAGTCGCCGCCTCCCGCTTCCCGCTCCCGGCCGCTTCCTGTGTGTCCCCTGCCGCCATCCGGCGCGCCGTCTTGAGAGCTTCACCGCGGCTTAACGCCGCTCTAAAAGAGCGTATTTCAGCGGTTTTCACCGCTTCTAGAGCTTCCGCGGCCCTCGCCGCTCTAAAAGAGCCACCCAAGTGCCGTTTTCACGGCAACGGCGTCTTCTCAGATGCCCCGCCACTCGTGTGGCACGTGCAGGGCCCCCCTGCACGACGTTGATGGTCACAGCGGCGCGCTCGCTGGGGACTCATGCCCGCACTGCGAGTGCATGAGTCTCAGTTCCCTGCGCTCGCGGGTCGCCTTCTTCACAGAGGGTGATCTCGCCGCTCGCGCCCTCCCGTCTCCTTCCTACCGCGAGCCGGCTAGGAAGAGACAGCGGGGCAGAGCGACCCAGCGCCAGGAGATAGGCGAGCTCACGCCGGCCCAGTTCCCGCGTGCCTCGCCCTCTCCCCCGAGGGAACCCTCTCCCGTCCTGTTCTCTCGGCCTGAGCAGCGTCCCTCTGCGGAAGCGAGTGACCTTGTCTCATTCGGTGGAACAGACGACGAGCAAGACGACTCCATGTCTCTTGCGGCTTCCGAAGCAGAAGTGTGGGCTGGCGAATCGGACGATCCCGCCCCCCCGCCTCCCTTGGAGCCCATTGAACATGGCCAGGGCATGGATGCCGAGCTCCTCCGCATCCTATCCAGAGCCGTGGAAGAGCTGGACCTCGACTGGGCCCCACCTGAGGAGCCGTCGCGCAGTCGCCTTGACGAGTGGTTCCTGCCTGGCCGCCGCCAAGCCCCTCGCCAGCGAGCAGCGCCCTTTTTTCCCGAGGTCCACGAGGAGCTGACGAAGTCGTGGCGCGCTCCGTACTCCGCCCGCCTTCATACCACGCACCGCTCCGCCCTCACTGCCGTCGACGGCGCCGAGGAAAAGGGATACGAGCACCTGCCACCCCTTGACGAAGCAGTGGCTGCTCACCTCTGCCCTCCCGCGGCTGTGGGATGGAAAGCTAAGAGGTCACTCCCTTCCAAGCCCTGCCGGACTACTTCCACCTTAGCTGGTCGAGCTTACACTTCGGCAGGACAGGCCGCTTCTGCGCTACACTCCATGGCCATATTCCAAGTCTTCCAGGCCAAACTCCTCCGCTCTCTGGACGAGTCTGGGATTGACGCGCCGGCTTTCAAGGACCTTCGCAGCGCTACTGACCTTGCCCTGCGAGCCACGAAGGCTACGGCTCAGGCCATCGGCCGTTCCATGGCCAGCCTGGTAGTGTTGGAGCGCCACCTGTGGCTTAACTTGACGGAGATCAAGGACAATGACAAGACGGCCTTCTTAGACGCCCCGGTCTCTCCCTCTGGTCTCTTCGGCCCTGCAGTGGATGGCTTCACTGAACGCTTCACAGCGGCACAGAAATCGTCTCAGGCCATGAGACATTTCCTGCCCAAGCACTCCAGCTCTGCTTCCAGCCGCCCCAGGACTGCGTCGGCTCAGCAGCACAAGCCCGCTCCACCTGCAGCACCGCAGTCAGCGCCACCTAAGGAGCAACGCCAGCGCTCGCGCTCTGCCAAGCGCCATCCCTTCCCGAGACGCCAGGGACCCCGGCCCAAGATTGTGCTGGACCCGGTGCCTCCGAAGTCATCCTGATCTGCCAGGAAGGAAGAGGATGGGGAATCGTCCCGTCACGACTGGACCACCCCAAAAGCTCCCACGAACACTTTCCCCTCCGCCTCGTTTAAATCCGGGCGTGGGAAACATGTTTCAAGTGACAACTGGGCCCACAACTGTTGCGCCCACTCCAAACGCCGTTTTCACGGCGAACAAATTTTTATATCATCTAAAAGAGAGCAAATTTCCTCTTCCGCTACTCTCGGTGTACAACCCCCTCAGCGGCGGTCTGTCACACGATATCATTCAACCCCTTGCCACTCGGGCCGAGGCTTGGCAGGCCATCCCCGATGTGTCAGATTGGGTCATGGGGATCGTAACTCAGGGTTACTCGCTCCAGTTTGCACGCCGGCCCCCTCGCTTCGGCGGGGTGCTTCAAACTTTGGTCAATCCGGACGACGCCCATGTCCTCCGAGCCGAAGTCATGACGTTGCTAAGAAAAGGAGCTGTGGAAATAGTTCCCCCGCGGAAAGCGAGTCAGGCTTCTACAGCCGCTATTTTCTGGTCCCCAAGAAAGATGGTGGTCTCAGACCCATCCTGGATCTCAGACTTTTGAATCATTCCCTCATGAGACGGAAGTTCAAAATGCTGACACTGAAACAGATCCTCGCGCACATCTGCCCCGAGGACTGGTTCTGCTCGCTGGACCTGAAGGATGCGTATTTTCACATCCAGATAGCCCCTCGTCACAGACGATTCTTGAGATTCGCATACGAGGGAGTGACATACCAATATACGGTCCTGCCCTTCGGGCTGTCTCTGGCTCCTCGCACTTTCACCAAGTGCATGGACGCGGCACTTTCCCCTCTCAGACAGGCAGGAATCCGAGTCCTGAATTATCTCGACGACTGGCTCATTCTAGCCCGTTCGCGAGTCGAGCTGGAACACCACAGATCCGTGCTCCTCAGCCATTTACAATGCCTGGGTCTCAGGGTCAACGCAACCAAGAGCTTGCTGTGCCCCACTCAACGAATATCGTTTCTGGGAGCAGTTTTCGACTCAGTCCATATGACAGCAGTAGTCTCGCCAGAGCGCGCTCTGACGATTCAGCAGCTCACAGCCTCAGTCAAGAACAGAGCCTGCCTCCCTCTGAAGTTTTTTCAGAGGCTACTAGGGCTAATGGCTTCTGCCTCTCCGGTACTACAGCTCGGCCTTCTTCGGATGCGGCCTCTTCAGTACTGGTTGAAGTTCCGGGTTCCTCCCAGCGCTTGGCGGCACGGCCGCCTTCGCCTCAAGGTCAATCAGGCCTGTCTTCTAGCCCTGAAACCTTGGACGAACCCTGTATGGTTCAAGCGCGGAGTGCCCTTACAGGCGGTCTCACGAAGGACGGTGCTAGCAACAGACGCCTCCAACTCGGGTTGGGGCGCTGTGTGCGACGGCAGACCGGCCTTCGGCTCATGGAGCCAAGAGGAAAGCCTTCTGCACATCAACTGTCTAGAGATGCTAGCAGTGATGAAGGCCCTTCAGTTCTTTCAGGCTCATTTGACAGGGCGTCACGTTCTAGTCCAATCGGACAGTATGACAGTGGTGTCATATTTAAACCACCAGGGCGGTCTCTCGTCCAGCCGCTTATGCGCTCTGGCGAAACGTCTACTGGAATGGGCTCTTCCGAGGCTTCAGTCGCTCAGAGCGACTCATGTTCCTGGCAGGAACAATCTGGGTGCAGATATGCTGTCACGGAGCAACGTCCCCTCCGACGAGTGGACGCTCCATCCCCAGGTTGTCCTCAGGATTTGGGAGCTCTTCGGGAAGGCAAAGATAGACCTCTTCGCCTCAGAAGACAAATCTCATTGCCCAACATTTTTCTCGAAGGAGGTCGACGCTCTGGCCCATTCATGGCCCAGCACGCTCCTTTACGCTTTTCCTCCGATCGCCCTGATCCCTCAGGTCATCAGGCGCATCAGAGAAGACCAACACAGAGTCCTTCTAGTGGCCCCGCTCTGGAGGAACCAGATTTGGTCCTCGGAGCTGTTCAAGCTCTCTCTGAGAGCCCCGTGGCCGATCCCCCTGAGACGGGACCTCCTCTCTCAGGCGAACACGGCAATCTGGCACCCACAGCCGGAGCTCTGGGCTCTGCACCTCTGGTCCCTCGATGGGAGCCTACTAACCTCCCCAGGGACGTCCTAAATACCATTTCTCAGGCTAGAGCGCCGTCCACGAGACGCCTCTACGACCAGAAATGGTCGGTCTTTGCTGACTGGTGTTCGTCACGCAACATAGACCCAATGGAGAGTGACGTATCTTCTATACTGTCTTTCCTCCAAGAACGCTTGGAAATGGGGCGCACCCCTTCCACGCTCAAGGTTTACGTAGCAGCCATTGCAGCGTTCCATGCTCCTATTGCTGGCCAATCAGTGGGACGAAACGGACTTGTCATCCGTTTCCTGAGGGGCGCTAGGCGATTGAATCCCCCTCGCCCCCTCACCGTTCCCTCCTGGGACCTGTCTTTGGTCCTCAGGGCCTTAAAAGGAGCCCCATTTGAACCAATGGGCTCAGTCGACCTCAGGCCATTGACGCTAAATCCGCCTTGCTGTTAGCACTGGCCTCGGTTAAGCGTGTTGGCGATTTGCAGGCCCTCTCTGTGAGCCCTGCATGCCTCGAATTCGGGCCTGGAGACTCTAAGGTCGTTCTGAAACCCAGGCATGGCTACGTCCCTAAGGTGCTCTCAACGCCGTTTAGAGCTCAGGTCATCTCGCTCTCTGCTCTGCCCCCTTCGACGGAAGAGCAAGGGCTGGAGTTACTCTGCCCTGTCAGGGCATTGAGGACCTACATAGAGCGATCGCAGTCTTTCAGACAGTCAGATCAGCTCTTTGTCTGTTTTGGAGGCCGCACCAAAGGATCTCCGGTCTCAAAACAGCGCATTTCTCGTTGGATAGTGGACGCTATTACGCTGTGCTACTCCTCACTGGGAGCCAAATGCCCCATAGGAGTCAGAGCCCACTCCACTAGAGGGATGGCCTCCTCATGGGCTTGGTCCAACGGAGTTTCCATCCAAGACATCTGTGTGGCGGCCGGCTGGTCTTCGCCGTCCACCTTTGTCAGGTTTTACCATCTCGATGTCCCGACCTTACAGGCTCGAGTCCTTTCAGTGTGATTAGCGGCCTCAGATGAGCTCCGCCTCACGCTATCATGGAAATAAAATTCCTCTAAGTGTAACGCAAGGGTTCGGTAAGGGCTTGTAGCGTATGCACACGTATCAGGATAATCAATAAACTTTGGAATGTCCAGAACGCTTTTAGCATGCTGGACTGGGTTGTAAAACCCCCCCAGAGACTGACCAGATCCACATTCCAACACCCCACACACACAGGGACACACAAAAACACACACACAGACAGACACAGAAACACACAATCATACATTTTCAACTGTATTTGTAAACTACCACTATGCTGAAATATATATTTCATATATTTTTAGGGCCTATGCATGTTTCCTAGTGTTTAAATGAGTGTATTTGTGCTAGTGTGCATTTTAACGATATAATTTTGTCTGTAAACCATAACTTCTCTCCTATGCCTTTCTGACCTATCGAGTTTGGTCTCGCCGTAAAGCTCCGGACACGAGCTATTTACTGAGATATGTCACACCGCTGACAAATGCATTTTTCTATGTGTTTAATGATACTGTGAAGAACACACTCCATTTGGAGATCTGAATTGATAGTCATAACTCATGCAGATTAAGTCGTGAGGCCAAGCAAAGGAAAAGCTTTCCCGCCAACTTTGCACCCATGTTATTGGCTACCCCACCTCAAGGAGGTGTGTCGGCTTATCTGTCATAAAAGCAAAGACGCACAATTCCAGACACTCTCTCTCCCGTGTTCTCCCGGTGACCTCCCGATCGTCTCGTGCACGTCTCCCCGGACGCCTCAGGTGACCGCGCTTCCCAACCACGCGCGCAGCTCGGGAGGACCACTTCCTTTCTCTCTCTCTCTCTTCGGTTAAGTTACTTAAGTTTAAACCTCTTTTGAAAACCCCGCCGGAGAAACCCTCTCGGAAAGGACCAAGCCAAGCGCGTTGAAACTGCTACTCACGGACTTGAACCAATAAGCAAGTATTATCATTTACCTTAAATTTGTCTAAACTGATTTCTGTGCTGGCTCTCTCAAAAGGGTTTAACTGTGTAATTTGCCATTCTTTGATCATCTTTCTTTCCCTGTCTTTTCTTCATTTTCATTCTCGTGTATATATATGTATTTTCTTGTATATATATTTAGATGTATAACCTCTGTATTCGTAGCTGCATATATTAAAACACTTAATTCATGCTCGATTGTTCTGTTGTTCTTCCAACTGAAGACCAAGTCACTTTAACGTTTTTTCGATCGCTTTATGCTTTAGTTATTTTCATGGCCAGAGAATAACTCCGTTTATAATATTCTGTGAGGGACTTAGTTTGCTGGACAAACGAACAGTTTCTCTAAATAATTATTAAACCAGAACTAATCATATATGTAATTGATTATAATTCGTTGTAATTGATTCACAATATATGTTTAATTCCCCATTGGGTCGATATATGAATCATAATTTATTCATAACCTTATGAATTATTATATTCATATTTCATCCATAAATTGATTAATAACCGCTACACATTCGTTACATATATTATTTGGTGGAGAATGCGGGCAAGAATAAACAAATGTTATGAGCTTAAACCACTGTCAACTTAAAAGTGTGCATTTGATAATTCCAGTCAGAATATGTCAGACGATGCGCATTTTGGTCACTAATTGCTGGCTTGTTAGATGCTGATAAAGTGATGGCTTGAATTGTCATCTCTACTGTAACTGAAAGAGTCTACTCTTGACACATTTTAGCATATGTTCAAATGGTATCAGTGTAAAGTTAATCTGATTTTAGCGAAGAAATCCTGATCTCAGTATTAGAGCGTAAGCCTGTGTTGACGAAGGAATCTCAGCTCAGCGGCATGTAAACTGTACCAGAATTGATTATTCTGCTTTGGTTGGAGAAATACCAATTGCAGTATTGCTTAACCTGTTTCTGATGAATGAATCTCAGTACAGTGTTATATAAATGTAGATTTGGGTAATGCTCCCCTGTTATAGTTAAGATTGATGTCATTCATCTAAACTTTGCCTGCACCTACAAGCATAGCTACCTTTTGACCAAAACTGTGTTTCACTCGCTGAAAGGAATATCAGTATTCATGCACAAGACGGACTTAACTATATATGCTTAAACAAGCTTTGACTTACAGCAAACTGTGTAATTACCCTTTAAACAAGTACAAGACGTTGTTTAAAGTAGAGAGAAGAGTTTACATGAGTAAAATTTGCAAATGCCAAAACATATTTGCATTTTACTGAATGTAATATCAAGTTTTTGAAAATCTGAAAGTATAAGCGTCACATTTTAACTCTATACGTAACTTGTTTGAAATGAGCAGACAGTCTCTATAAACTGTTTGAATTGCCCAAATGTGCATTGGTTCCCATGACAACGACTTGTCACAGGAAGTGCTAACTCATCACCCTGTGATGCCATATTGTAAACAAACCAGGCTAGGTGGCTAAGCTAACCTCACCTAGCAGCCCTGCACCTCAGGCTAAGCTAACTAATAGCTTCTACAGTTAGTGGTTAGCATCATTTACGTGAAACCTTTAACTATAGCTTGTGTGTATGCAGTGTGAACTGATCTAAACCAATTTCTCTTAACCACATTCCTGGTTTTCTGATTTCTTTCTTTCCTTACCTTTAATTCTTCTCAGCTAATTTCACCTGCACTTAGGTGCATTTCTCCCTGAACACTGTTCAGCTAAATCTGCAGTTACTAGGGTGATTAAATCTAAATTTAATTACATGTAAACTGTTTAACTAAAGAAGAATTCTAGGATTTATTGAGATATTTCAATAACACGTTGACTAAACTTCTGGGAGGGACACACACATGGTGTGGTCCTGAACACGCTGCAGCTGTGACCAACTATAGAGTGATTTCCAAAGCTAATCTAATTGTTAATCACTAGTGCTATTGACTATTCCCAATACCAGGTCATTCTGCTGTTTTAATCACTTCTTTAAATATTTTATTGTTTTTAATTATAATAGCAGTCAGCTATTTGTTTTTACTAGTATTTCTTTCATCTATGTGATTTATTTACATTTTCCTGTTTAGTCTTGTGTGGTTTAATTTCCCAATATAACCACAAGCAACTAGACATACTCTTCTTCTTGATTTTGTTTATTTACAACAGTTGCTTCAATTTTATGAGCCAGTTACAAAGGAATCCAAATGATTGCTATGGCATAATTTTGAGCACCACTAATAAGCACAATCTAATAGGAAAGCTCTCCTCTTCCTCTCTCTTTCTCTTTTCCATTTGTTCGGAGGTCAAGCCTGTTGTGAGCCATCAGTAAGAAATACTAAGAAATAATCTGACCACAAGAACCATCTTAAGTCATTTATTAAAGCTAGCTGTATTTTATACACCTGGCTGCTCACTGTGCCTTTAGCCCTAAATTCTGTTTGATCTTGCAGTAGTCTCTTGCCCTTACTCTCACCACAAGCGTGCCTAAATGTTGCAGATGCTCAGCCTAACTGCCCAGATGGCAGACCAAAAGGACTGGCTATGTGTCGTGAGGAACACCCTCCTAACCAGTGCTGCTGAGCAATTACGGCACCAGAGCCAAAAGCAACTGGACAAAGATGGAAGAGAAGTAAAGGCAGACGACTCAAACCAGAGGTGTGATCACAATGATCTGACTGAAGTCAACTTCTTCCTGGCCCACATCCTCGCTGTTTTGAAACAGGAGGTGAACAACCTCAAACTCCAGATCACAGAGACTCACAAGGAGCTGATGCATGCTAAAAGCCACATAGACCAGCTAGAGATGGAGGCTTGGGACAGACGCAAGGACCCTGACAAAATAGAGACACAGAAGAAAAGAGAACTGAGACTCTCTTACCTGCAGCAAACAGAACCATTGCAGGAGAAACGTCTCACTTCACCGCATGGAGTCAGCAGAAGAACCTCCCCCAGCCAAGCACAGAGGTACAGAGGGGAGGCCAAAGCCTTCTGCTTGACACCTTATCAGCCATTTTCCTGAAATCCTCTGCAGCTGCAGAAGGAGAAGGATTAATTCAGACAGACCCAGGTACCAGACCTACCACAGGGAGAAGCCAGGGATGGGAGCATCCTCTCCCTGCAGACACAGCAGGATCTCCAACAGCAGGCAGCCCAAGGACGACTGGACACGCCTGCATCGGACCTGCAGGAGCTTCTAACGCTAGTAAGATAGCTCCTTGAACAGTTCTTACCTGAGGAGTACTCAGCAGTACAAGCTTCTGACCACTCACACAACACCAGCTCAGAGACCTGAGCTTGTCTACTGTCTACATCAACCGCAATGGAACGACCACCACTCCAGGAGACACATACAACCAGAGCCCATCACAGCCTTCCAGCCTTGTGTGCCAGTGGTGTGTCTGATCTCTCTACACCTTCAACGTCGTTCGCTGTTGTCCATAGAAAGAACAACAACGATCGAAAGGGGGGGATGTAGCGTCTGGACCAATCAGCCACACAATTATTCATGGTATTTAATGAATTACCCATAAACTCACTCTCACTATCAAAGTTCTCTGAACTCATCCCCCTAAAACTGCAACCAACATCCCAAGTGTAGCTAGCACACAGGCACAACTAGGTGTCCTGTTACAGTTATATGGTACTTTTATGATCCATAAGAATGCTGTAGAGACTAGTGACTCATCCTTCCTGAGAAGGACAAATAAACTCTCTTAATCCTACGTATTCTCTATATAACCACTTGGGAAATGTATAAACATGTATCCAAGTTTCCCATCTCATGACTTTCCTTTTATAGGCTTTATTCTATGTATTAATTCTCTCTTTTGAACTATTTTGGTATTAATGTTCCATAGTTGCAAATGTATAGTTAACTGAGATCACATTGGCAGCATGCTTGGTATCTACGGACTCCAACTTTCATTTCCTATTTGGTAATTTATGTTACATGTTACTAACTCTGTGACACATTAGTATTATAAGAATCTAGAGGGTTCTTCTCTCAAACATCCAATCCAGTGTCTTATGCTAATATCTTGCTACAGAACAAAGACTCGTAAAACTTCCCTCCGAGGGGGGAACTCCTTATTGGCTCAGACACCTTAAGAGGGTGTGATGTCTCCACCCCTTATATTCATGGATCACAAGATAAAACCTCTCTCTTCCTGCTCTTTTTTTTCTTCTTCTCTTTTACTGATGAATGCTGACGTCAAGATGATGCTTTAAGAAGCTAGAAGCTTCTAAGGAACCCCAAGCTTGTGCCAGGCCTCGGCCTAGACCTTCCATTCACCAAAGATCCTCTGAATCCAGCCGGTTCTCTTTCGTCAAGAAAATATCAGCAAAGATTCAACGGGAGCCTCCACAAATTGCATCAGGACAGTTTTAATTCAACTTGGAGAGACATGCAAGTATCAAACTTAGTCTCATTATCGGATACATTGAGTATCCTTACCCCTTTTAAAGAAGGGCCTGTTAAAACTAAACTGATGGTTTGCTCAAGGCTGTTGATCTGCTGAATGTCCAACAATGCTGTAACTTCTTGCTTCCTGTACTCTGCTTTCTCTCTCTCTTGGTAAACTGTATGCATGTATGTGTGTGAATATTAGAGTAGTTTAAGTGTTTAGTCTAGTTAATAAAGTCTTGTTCATGCCACACGTAAGGTTGTCCGTGTTTTGCGCTCATATACGGGAGTCCCTATTCATGTCGGTCCTGACTACAGGCTTTTAGTAGAATAAGATTATTTCCCATAACCTGGAAATGAACATTTTTTTAGAATTAATAAACCATTAACACTGTGTGTTCATTGAACAACAGGTTAATTGATTGTAATATTAATTTTATTACATTAAGTTAATTTTATTGACTGATTAAAATATTAATAATTAATTATAACTAGTTATGATTAATTATTCATATTTATTTTGAGCTAATTTGCTACAGGCTTGCCCTCTCGCTTGTCTCTTGGGCCCCCTCTCAGGTGTCCAAGCTTCAAGCTATATCGTTCCCAGCCGTGGCACGGCGTGGTTGAATTCGTTCCCCATACGCAGTACGAGTGAAGTATCGAAAGGGAACGTACTCGGTTACTAACGTAACCTCGGTTCCCTGAGATACGGAACGAGTACTGCGATACTTGCCGTGCCACGAGGCTGCGGCTCAGGGTCGTCGCTTCAGTCGAATGACACTGAAATCCTATGGCGAAACGCCTGCTTATATAGCCCTTAACCCCGCCCATGTAGCGTATGCACACGTATCAG